>NC_080098.1:36490459-36801553 GCF_950005125.1 Chionomys nivalis
TATAATCATATCCCCCAGGATAGAACAAATTCTAAGAAATATTCCCTATCAAGGCTATAAGGGGATCCAGATGTGACTTTTTAAAAGAAAGGGGGAGGCTAGGTATGGGCTATATGCTTTTAGTATCAGTACTCAGGAGACAGCAACATGTAGATCTTTGAGTCCAAGGCTAGCCTGGTCTACATACCCCAATTAGGGACAGCTAGATTAGTAAGATCATACCTAAAAAGGAGGAAGGAGGAGGAGGATGTCATGGTGGCATGGTCAAGAGACAGATGCTATCTGGAAAATCTTCCTGCTTATAAGATAGGGCATACCAGATACACATAAGCCTTTTAATGATTACTGTTTATGGGGGCTGGAGAGACGGCTCTGCTGCTAACAGTGTGTGTTGCTTATGCAGAAGATAGTTCAGTTCCCAGTTGCCATTGTCTGCATCAGACGGCTCCACAGATGCCTATAGTCCCAACTGCTTGGACACATGCTCACACAGGCTTTCTCTCTCTTCTCTCTCTCTGGCATACACAAATCAAATAATAAAATAAGTTCTAAAGATTCCCATTTTGGGGTTTGTGAGACGTCTTGGTGATTAAAGTACCTGCCATCAACTCTGAAGACCTGAGTTCAATCTCTGGGACCAACATTGTGGAAGGTGGCAACCAGTCCACAAGCTTTCCTCTTAGCTTCACACGTGTGCAGTGTGTATAATGGTACATGCATACACACAAAAAAATAAATATGTAATAAAATTTTTAAAGATTATTATTTATTTCACATTGCTAAAGTCTAAATTCTCACTCGAAGGGTTTTATCTATAGTCTGACCTCCCAAGCACTCTTCCTTCCATGTCTACTACCTTCAAACTCTGGCTCCTAAGAAATTACCCCAAAGACGCCAGAGTTCTATCCCACTGTCTGTTTTTCTTCTTTGGGCCTAACATGCCTGACCTGGTGGACAGTCTTTTCTTTCCTTTTCTTCATGACTGTGTTTAGGATTTCAAAGGCTTTTTCTCTGGCTCAGGGTTTCCCTTACCTGACTCCCTGTTTGTATGTCTAGTATGAGAAGAATATTTCTAACTCTTATTGCCACAAACCCACAAACTCAAAATATCAAGATGGCACATATCCTTGCTTGCTTCTGAAAAGTTCTCCAACTTCCACATGCTCTTCAGTCCTGTAACTTAACACTGCATTGCTGCCACCCTCACATGAAAAAGTAGCAATTAGCCAACTGTTTCATCTCTTACTCAACAAACCGATTACCAAGTGCAAACTTCTCCATCTGGGTTGTCCAGGTTTCATGTGACTTATGAGGTGGTTGTGACAGAGGCACTGTCTTTTCTGAGAGTGAGGCTGTAAGCAATAACAATCTTGCCATCTTTATTCGTGAGAGAACCAATCCCCAGAAAGAAGTCCAGCCAAGGACCAAGTTAATGTAGAAATGGAAGGAAGAGATGATCCTGGCAGGGATGCTAATATGGTCCTCTATATCTGCATCCTGGGAGCCTCCTGTTATTTTTAGGCTTCTAGTGAATTATTTTTGTTCACTGAAACCACTGAGTTTCTGTTGCCTGAAACTAGAGTCCCATGAACCTCATCTCTAGGAGAGGCCACATTCAAGAAACACCGCATTCAAAGTCTGTGATTACACACTGGCATTCTCGAGGGTACTGGGACGTACCAGACTGGGGCATATTTAAATCTATTCTCTGAAATTTTTAAGAATTTCACAAAGTAGCCGGATAGTCCCAGTATTTTATTTAATTACACAGTTCATTTGAGAAAAATTGGTTGAGACCCTTTGGAATTCAGGCTCTCTGAAATAAGGGGAAAATCACACCTTTTGAGTGGCTGTGTGCAGAGTGCAGGAATCTCATCTCATTCAGTTCTCCAAAGATTCAACGTTAATTCTGGGGAAATTTCAGTATAGTTGAGTAGTGCTCAAAAATGAACACTCAAGGGTCTGGAGAGATGGATTTGTGTTTAAAAGCACTCTCAGCTCTTCCAGAGGACCCAGGTTCAATTCCCAGCACCACATGGCAGCTCACAATTGTCAACTTTCTGTATCTCAAGTTCTAGGGAATTTGATGCTCTCTGTAGGCACCAGGCATGCAAGTAGTGTACACATTTATTTATATATGCAGAAAAACACTCATATACATACAATTAAAAATAATTTAAAAAATATATTCCCAAATGGCAGAACCCAGGCTTTGCAATCAGCAGAAAGACAGCAGGAAAAAAACTAAATGTTTCCTTTGATGGTTTCTATTAATGGGATCTTCTGGAAATGGAATGGGATAAGAAAGCTGTCTCCAACACACCAACGCCTCCTAGGAAGGCAGCGGAGGCAAAGTCTGTTATTCTGGCAGACAGTCAGTTTCCTCCAGGTAGTGTGGATCTGAGTGTTCATTCCTGCTAGAGAATATGGTGAGGTCAGCAGTACCCTCTTTGCCTCCTAAAACCCTAAAACTTGTCCTTAATTGTCAAAGGTACCTCCTTTCAAGTGAACACTTTCTTTCTGGGTTTGGGATGCACCCAGGAATTTGATTATTGCCTTAGTCTTTTATTTGGGCAAACTTGAATGGTTTTCGAGGGTATTCTCCTTTGAGGAACTTTACCTGATGACTGTTTATCTGGTGCCATTCAATCAATACTGCAGCTATTTAATATTTTTTAAAAGGAAAAATATTTTATTCTGACTTTTTTTTTGATGCAACTGTATAGTAAACATCAGAATCTGGATAATCTGGGCTAATTCACCAGCTTTTACCTGACCCATACAGAGTTGTTTACTGGATTCTCATTTTTATTTTACATGTATAGATGAAATATGTCTGTAGTTACATAGGCAATATTAACACAAGTTTGCAAGCAACCTAGGCTGTAATAAATTTGTAATTCAGGCTCAACTTTGATTTTAATTAAAATTTTCAAGAGACTATGCTTATTGGTATGCCTCTCTTTGAAACAGTTTCTGCAGGTGAACACTATACAAGCATTATATATTTATGTTCTAAAATATATCTGAGATTTTATGAAATAGGTAGCAGAATTAATATTTTTATTTTACGTATGTGGTAAGCCTAGCAAAGAATCTCTAGATTTTTTTATCTTGTGAAATACATACAATCAATGCCTTTGAACATAAATGCAAAATTTTATGGAAAGAACAATAATATGACATGTGGCTCTAAAATTTCACCTAGGAATAAGATTATGGAGTACATATATACTGTCTATATATCGCTTTGAGTTTGAGTGAGTTCTAGGACATCCAGGGTTATGTAGAGAGAGACCCTGTCTTAAAGCAAACAAAACAAATCCCCACCACACACAATCTACTAACTAACCAAACAAACAAAGAAATTGAAGTGAGGGGAAAAAGGACGATGTAACTTTCTCCCTCTGGCATCACCAAAGTCTGCATCAGAGCCACCTCTTCACAGCACCCCCTTATTTCCTTCTCAGTTACCGTGAGATGGAAGCCATTCCTAATATGGAAGCCATTCCTATGAGCTATGTGGGCAAACTAAGCAAATTGATTGGTAAATCTGCTAATGATGAATGAAGGATTTAAACCCAGGTCCATCCCATCTTATATACTTCCAAGTCAGATTCAACAAATGATGACTATTTGTCATTTGCATAAAAGAAGAGTTTTGGAAAGTGAATAGAAGTTTTCAAAACAAGAAGTAGTTAATGTACACATTGAAAAGTGATCGACAGCAGGGCGGTGGTGGCGCATGCCTTTAATCCCAGCACTCGGGAGGCAGAGGCAGGTGGATCTCTGTGAGTTTGAGACCAGCCTGGTCTACAAGAGCTAGTTCCAGGACAGGCTCCAAAACCACAGAGAAACCCTGTCTCGAAAAACCAAGAAAAAAAAAAAAGGAAAAAAAAAGAAAAGTGATCGACACCGTTAGACCTTAGGGAGATGCGAGTTCGAACTACTTTGAGAGTCCGTCTTGCCTAGTCAGAACAGCTGTTAGCAAAAAGTCCAATGAAAGCAGATGCTTGCAGGGTTGTGGGGGAAAGAAAGCCTTGTTTAGCATTTGTGGGAGGGTATTCTGGTGTAGTCACTATAGAAATCAGCCTGGCGGCTTGATAGAGAACAACCACATGAACCAGATATCCTGGGCTTACATCTAAAGGACTCCAGATTCCAGCATGCTCATCCATGTTTACTGCTATTCTATTCATGGTCGCCAGGAAATAGAAACAGTCTAAACACTCATCAGCTGATGACTGGATAATGAAAATGTGATACATATATGCAATGTAATTTTATGTATTTGTAATAAACAATGAAATCATGAGCTGGGCAAAGGACAGATAACGAGGTCACTAGGTACAGAGTGACAAACTCTGCCTGTCTTCTCAACGCAGATCTGTACATACGTGTGCTTCATTTGCAGCACCTGTTGGAGCCAGGGGGCTAGAAAAGGGCCATGTGGAGCCTTAAGAGGGGGGCTCTAAAATGTAGCTGAGAGCGAAAGTGTAAAACCATAAGCTAAGCTCAATGGCTTCCCAATTGTAACTGCTTGGAAGTTCACTAGTAGGGAACAACATAAGTATTCGGGTGGCTTCACTTAAATCCTCGGAGTGATGTTTCAATTTTTGAGCTAATCAGAAGAAAGCAATTTCAATTAAGTCATTTTAAAAAGAAGGGGAGAAGCTAGTAGATCATTGGTGATATGAAAGTACAGAGAGGGAACACTCCAGTGGGCAGAAAAGGTTTAAGCAGACATAGGATGGCGAGATATGGGAGATGAAGCATCAGGGAAGATGGGCTAACCAAAATGAAGGGTGTCTGAAAAAGCTATACAGAACCCTACTATTTGTATGCCGACTGAAAAAAATGTAAGTTTAAAAAAGTTAAAGACTTAGAAGGTGGATATCTACATGGGAGGATAGTGCAGTTCCTAGAAACTTTGTTAATGAAACCAAAACCGAAGTACTAGTTATGTGATACTCTTTATGGTTGTTGATCAGAGAAGCACAGAGTTCACCTAAACAATACAGGCTCCTTTAAAAAGAGATTATTGAGAAAGGACTGACTAAACATGTAGCCCAGGCTAGCCTCAAACTCACAGAGTTCTCTCTGCTTCACCCTACTTTCTGAATGCTAAGTAAGGGTGTGCATTATCATACCTGGCTATGGTACAGGCTCTTGCCATTCTTCTTGGGTGCTCATCAGATAAAGGTGATTGACCTGCCTGCTGGAGACACCACACACTTTGGCTGCACAATATAGAGAAATCAAGCTCAGCTGAGCTGGAAGTTTCTTCCATGGTAGCAAGCTTCCAGTGTATTGCAATGTGCTAGGCAGGTTACTCGCGGGTGAAAAGGCACCAACAATATTACCCAACTGTAAATTCTATGAAACACAATGCTAACTCTCCAGACAAGGTATCCACATGTGTACATGTGTTTTGGATGTAACCAAAAGGAGGAACTGCATGCTTGTATGGGAGAGGTCATAACCTCTAACAGGGGACTTCACTACTGCTATTCAGCTAACTTGACATTGCACCAAACTGCAGTCTAAATATTTGCATTTATACCCATAGACAAATATGACTTTTAACCTTAATCAGAGAAGATTCTTTTTGCAGTGAACAAGAGTGAATGAAAAGATTCTGAGCTCAGAACTAAACAAGACATCCATAGCTCCCTGACTAGTGCTCAGAAAACACTGCAGAAGGAGCAGAAAGAACTGAAGACCATGAAAACAGGGGAAAGGGCTGTAAAATGCTAACTTCAGGGCATGATACAACTATTGCCAACATGACTTTACAAAGCCGTGGTTGTCTGCATTGGGCATACACACACTAGGCTTCGATAGGGAAGGGGCTCATAGACCACTATCCCTTCAGGCTGAACGTTTGTCTACTGAGTGATTTTTAGGGGAGGAATGATCATTCTTTTCAGTTGTATAAACAACTGCATATACCCAGTAGTGTATACCCAACCAGGATCCAGTGTATGATCCCAAACCAGTGGTCATAAGGATGGCGCTGGTAAACTCAGCCGCTCATAAGTCAAAACAAAAAGACACGTGAGAAAGGGACCTGGGAGAGAGACTAGACAGATGGGGCAAGAGTAAACAAAATGCGCAGGAATGAAATTGTCAAGGAACAAAGTTAATTAATAGAAAAAAGTAGAGCCCTATGGACAAAGATAGACAGGTGGATGGTAGAAAGGATAGCATTTCTCTATGTAGCCTATGCTTTCCTTCTCAGCTGCAGTTCTCCATAGCACTATGAGACAACAGTAAAGGTATAAAACATGCGCAGCAGCCTTCATGTTTTTCCCGTCTCCCGCTAGTGTTCTCCGAGACCCCCACAGTCTATTTGGTGCACATTCAGCATCTCTCATGACTACAATGCTAGTCTCTCACGAGTCCCTCTCGCCCTGGCTGGTTTCACAGCTATTTAGGACGTAATACATTGCCGCCCATAATTGTTCCTCTTAGCCTTTTACTCTGATTTCAGGGCTCCTCCCCAGAGCCTCACAGCACTTAGGTAGGACAGAACCTATTCAGATGAGCATTATCGTTCCTAAGCACATGGTCACTGCTTGCCTAGCATGTCTTGTCCTGAAATTGCCTAGCTGCTAATTATATTCCCAGGTGTGTGGGCCCTGGTAGTTCCCAGTTCTTATGTAACAGAACACAGGCAATTTTATTCCTCATCGCAAAACCTGCCTTGGCAATCGCTGGATGTGTATGTGAGAGCACGTGAGGGGTGGGTAAGGCTCAAGACGGATCTACTTGAACATGCCATTCTAAAGCCTCTTCTAGGAAAGATGGACCTGCTCTAAAGGGCACTTTGCTTCGCTGTATACCAGAGTCTCTCAGAATACTCAGTTTGGTAAGATGGGGTAAATTACTCTGCCTAAGAAAGGAAAAAATCAGGTGGGTTAGGCACTGAACAGAAAGGCAGAGTGAATAAAAATAGCCCAGCAGAGGCATGGCTGGAGAGCACCACCAGCAGCAATTCCAGGGAGAGCACTGGACCTGATGGCTGTGATGCATGTGACATCACATACCTTCTCCGGTAGCCTGATTTTTGTTTTGTTTTGTTTTTTTCCATAATACCTAAAGTTTGTATAAGTGGATTAGTTAGGACAAAAACAGTGACCACAGAACTCTCTGATGGCAAGGCACATGCGTGAATGAACGAAACTCCACAGAAGACAGTAGGAAGTGACGCAGATTGTGGCCAACCGAGCCAAGGCTGTGGCTGGAGACATATCTAATTTACCACCCCACACTGAATGCCATTGCATGGAAAGACTTTTGTCCCAGAGGCCTCTTCTGATTGCCCTAGCTTTAGGGAATCTAAAAGAGATGTGGCACTTGCCTGCCGAGTGGATGGGAGATGATCATCAAGGTTGCAGAGCAGGCATTGGCAGAAAGGGAATAAAAAATGAATCCTACATGCAGCAGACATGAATGCCCAGCCAGGAAACCGAATTTTACTCCCTAACCTGCTCGGCTTAAGATTCAGGGAAAGCTTGGTTTTATTTATGAAAGAGAGGGTTAGAAAATTTCATCCCCTAGATGCCTAAACCATTAGTTAAGTCGACCAAGGCCCCCCACACCCACTGAGAGAAGTTCCCTGTGGTGCAAGCAAAGACTTTAGTGTGGGGCACAGCTCAGTGTCACACAGCATCCAAAGAGTCTGAAGTTAGCAGAAATTCCACGAGAGGGTTTTAGATCTTCCCAAGTTGTGGGATTGGCTGAAGTCCAAGCCAATTATAGCTACATCCCCAAGGTGAAGAAGGACACAGCGAACATCTGGGTTCCATTTATAATCTCAATGTTCCAGGAAGATGGAAGAACTAGTTACAGGGGTGTTGAGTGAGAAGGCCTCAGAAGGGCCCATGCACAGTGCCCTTAAAAGCATTTTCCTGTCTGGCAGCTGCCCTGTGACATGAGGAGGCCTGGCCCCTTCTATTTTGTAGTACCTGTAGGAGTGCTCCCAACCTGGGAGTGCTCCCAAAAGGACCAGTTCTACTGCTCCTCAGTATTTTCCTTGCCATGGGTGCAGGATGGCACGGTGTTTACAGAATCCCAATGACAAGGAAATGAGTACGAGCAGTTAGAGAATAAAATAAATGAGTTCTGCATAGCCTGGCTGTAGTATGGCGTTTCCTTAGCTGTCTAGAAAGGGGTGACCATAGCCTTGGAGGTGACTGCAGCGAGGTTAAAAAAAAATGGACAGATGAAGCCTAATATTATCAATTCTGGTTGAATTTTGACATGTGAATTTACCTGAACCAACTAAGGTGCTAAGGACAGCGGTCGACACTCTCTGAATCCCCAAATATGGACTCTTAAACGTTTGTCTTAGTGGTTATTTTTGTATACGACATTAACTGGCTTTCTAGTAGCTAGACTTGGAGAGAGAACACTTACCTTCCTTTCTTACTTTTTCTGGCATTGCCCTGGTCACAGGAAGTCACAGGAGTTGGGTGAAAGAAGGCTAGGAAGGAGGAAGAGGAGGCACAGGGTAAGATAAAGAAGAGAGAAACTGAAAAGCTCGTGATCACATATACACAGGTAGGATGTGTTAGTGTGACCATAGTGCATTGGGGAAATGGAGGAGGCAAAGAACTGAAAGCCTCATTTTTAGCAGTCAAACTCCTTGATGGAGCAACTGAAGCAAAGCCATCAGCGCTTTATCACAGAAGGGGTCTATCCCTAACCAGAAGAAAACAGTGGCCTTTATGGAGGGTGAGTGATACGGAAGGCAGGTGGTATTTGTCTGCCTGTGTGCGGTTACTTTCTTTTCTAGCCAAGAGGAAAGTGGCATTCTCTTGAAGAAGGCAGTCATTGCAGGGAATACAAACCGCAGGATAGACTGTGTAAAATATAATTGCCTCCTGCCACCTTCCTTGGTTGCCTATAGAAAATTCATAGGCACTAACTCAAAGATGGGAAAAGAACCTAGTTGACATAGAGCACCTGGACACTACCTTGCCTTAAACCTACAGGCACATTTCTGGATTTTCTAGTTGGCAGCACACTGAAACTTAACATTTTCAATGAGCTTAAGTCCATTTGAGCTGGAATTTCATCATGTGAAACCAGAAGTTTATCAGTGTCCAGCACCATCTCCCTGGAATTGCCCAAAGATTAGCTGCTAATAACTATACAAGAAGATCCCCCCCACACACACACGCACACACACACAAAAAAACCTCATTGGTGAAGGCAAGAATATTTATGCCAGGGACTATAACAGAGAAAACATGGAGAGGAGAATGTGAAGCTGCTTTCAGAATCCAATTTGCCCCTTCTTGCAGATTCCTCATCCTCACTGCTCTTCTTGTTCCTATTAGAAAGAGTCTCATTGCTGTAACAAACTTGAATAACCTATCTGTGCTCAGATTGCTCAGTGCTTAAACGTGAGTACTGTTCTCACAGAGGACGCAAGTTTGGCTCTCCCGGCAGCTCACAAGTCTTTGTAACTCAGGCTCTGATGCCCTCTTCTGGTTCCCAACACACACACACACACACACACACACACACACACACACACACACACACGTATCTACCCCCCCTCCACGAATAAAATAGTTCTTACAAAATTATCTGAGAGCCGGGAAGTGGTGGCACATGCATGCCTTTAATCCCAAGCACCGGGAATGCAGAGGCAGGAGGATCTCTGTGAGTTCGAGGCCAGACTGGTCTACAAGAGCTAGTTCCAGGAGAGGCTCTAACGCTACAGAGAAACCCTGTCTCAATATATATATGAGGCTGAATGTTTTGTAAAAGCAAAAGGGCTTGCTCAGCAGAGGTTTGGAAGTTGAAAGTTCAAGGTTGAGAGTCCTCAAGAGTCTGATGACTGTCAGGAGCCTTGTGACAGACAGTAATGTGGTGGGAACCACATAATTGGAGAGGGTCCTGCTTTCTCTTTTATAAGTTTGATTTCTTGAGAATGTCTTCCAAAGGCACAGCTCCAAGAGCCTAACAACTCCAAATGAAACTCCACTTCTTAATGGTTACAACCATATCAATACCAGTACATGAGGACCAAGCCTCCAAATAGATAAACCCGGGGATGGGGCAGGGGGATGTTGCTGGGCTTAATTGTGCCCTCTGTGCCTCAGAAAGAAATGCTAATCCTTGAAACTTCAGAGTACTATCTTTTTGAAAACAACTCTGCAGATACAATCCATTCAAACAAAGTCAGACTGAAGTAGTACCGGCCACAGCTCTCTGCACCATAAGAGGAGAAAGGCACAAGGAGAATGGCCTAAGATGACCCAGGTGAAGTTAAGTCAAGTAGCTGAAAGCCGAGGAATAGATTGGTGGCCCCAGCTAGAAGCCAGTGAGGGCAAGGATGGCTTTCCAGACACTTTACATGGAAACAATGTCCCTGCAGACACTATATGACTTAAGGTTCTCCTGGAAAAGTTAGTGCCAACCTTGTGTAAGCCATCAACTGCATAATAGCTTGCTAGAGCAACACTGGCAAACCAACAAGAGGGTCGCCATGTCCTGTTTTATATTGTAAAGTAAGTCCATCTTCAAGGTTTACATACGGTGAGATGTCTTTGTTAGCGTGTCTGTTGCTATGATAAAGCATCAAGGGGTTCATCTGGCTCCCCATTCCTGATCACAGACCATCATTAAGGGAGCCAAGGCTGAACTCAAGGCAGAACTTAGAGGTATAAACAGAGACCATGGAGGAGAGCTGTTCATCGGCTTGTTCTCAGGGATCACTCAGTCTGCTTTCTTATAGAACCAGGAGCATCTGCCTAAGACTGGCACCACCCACAGTGGCCTGGGCCCTCCCATATCCATTGTTAATCCAGACAATCTTATGGAGCATTTTTTTTCTGTTGAAAGCCCCTCTTTCCAAATGACTCTAGATTGTGTCAAGTTGACATAAAACTAACTAATATTGAGGAATGATGACATTAAATATTTCCCAAGATATTTGCATTTGAAATGATCACTGATGAGAAAAGGCAGGAAGTGAACGTATAAGGATGGAGTCTAGACATCACCAAGGAACCGTCACCTCCCTACGCATCCTTACATAACGTACATAAAGGCTCATTACAACAGAAGTTCCTCTACTGTGCTGGAGATGACTTGGGATCCGCTGCAGGACAGGAGGGAGGAGACACCAAAGACTTAAGGTTTCAGTCCCACCCCACCTTTGAATACTTCCTCTGGTTTCATTTTGGGATTTGTATTTATGATTTCCCTGGGCAAAAGAGCTATGAAGCTAAAATGAATTGAAAGTCCATGGCATTATTTAACTTACAGTAAGGCAAATTCTTTTCTTCACCATTTCTGCAAGCCATGGCCACTCGCATGTGGGTTTGTCTGTGAATCATAGCTACTCATCTCTACTAAGAACCCAAGGTGAGGAAATCAAAACAGGACACACAACGTAGTTCCTCCTCCTTGGTTCTTAGGGATGCTGGCTGTGTGGTAGGAAGCTTCGCAGTTTCCCCCCCTTTGTTCCAGTCTGTTTAGAACCCCAAATCAAGATCCTTCTGACTCAGAATGTGCTAGGAGGCTGCTTGAAGTAAAAGTCAAAGTATATAGTTTATACTTGTTGATTTATGGGCTGTCCTTTCTGCCACTGGATAAGCAGAGCAAAATATCCGGATGCAATATTTGCATTCTCGCTGTGGAGGCAGCAGCAGTCCGGAATGCCAGAAGCAATGTGCTTGACAATAAAGAAACACACAAGCCAAAGGTAACTAGCAATTCCAAAACGAACATGGTGCTCACATACTTCACCGTTTTATAATTCTACAGGTATGATCTCACTGGGAACCCACAGCCATCCTGCGATTTAGGAGGACTGGTATTTCTTACACTCACCCACAGATGGGCTCAGCGCCTAAAGAGGCTCAGAGAATGCTCCCAGTTATTGAGGGAAGAGTCAGGGCTACCTCTGTTTTATGAGATTCCTGCACTTAGAGGGAAGGGTGTCCTCCCTCGCTCTTGTGCTCTTGTGTGTGTGTGTGTGTGTGTGTGTGTGTTTTGTTTTAAAGAGTGTTTCAATGGAGAGAAAGCTTAAAAACGGCTAAGAAGTGTCTGGAGCTCCACTTTATTCCCACTGTTTCTGCCCTGAAAGCTTAAGTCAGTCTTTGCTTTTGTCTTTGAGATAAGCAACAAGTTCCCGGAAACAAATAACGAATACCGTTGTCAATTCCCTTAAAAAATTTTTCAGTTGAGCATGCGAATCTCAAAATATTCTTCAAATTATAATAGCTATTCATCCACCCACTCTGTGCCTTCGAGACAGCCGCCACGGAGCACAGAAAGCACCAAGGCACTCTGGCTGGGGAGGTGGGCCGACTGCTCTCCGGGATTCTGGAATGTCTCTCGGGTTTTCTTCTTTCTTCCTCCCCCTTGACATCCTCCCTTTCAAGTTACATGTTGGGGTGAGTACCTTGAAGGGGAGAGAGAGATGAGTGTGGACGGGCCAGTTGAAGAATGGCAAAGCATTTTGAAGTAATATGGGCTCCGAAAAGAAATCAAGGAAAGGCATTCGGCATCTTAAGGAAAAGCACCCCGTTCAAGTCCAGACTCCCAGATCGGGTCTTTGTGTCCTTTGCAAAGTGGCCTATGGGGCTGTGTGGTGAGACTTCCCACTTCCCAAATGCAGATGAATGCAACGGGTAGGAAAGTCCTGAACTTTCAAAAGCATCATCCCGCGAGAGGAAGTTTCAGGCTTGGCCCAGGGAAAAGTACCAGGAGGTGTGCGGGGGTGGGGCAGTGGTGATCTGAGAGGTCTCCAGAGAAGGAAGGGGAGTCCAAGCCGAGAGCCGGGAAAGCCAAGAGAGAAGGCATGGGCGCAGCGCCGGGCAGCGCGCGATCCCCGGCTTCTCGGCTGCGCGGGAGCGCAGGCCCGGAGGGCTCGGGTGACATCACCCGCGGGCCCCTTCCTCCAGCCGGGTGGGTGGGGCCTGGCGCGCCGCGCGGGCGCGGGGTCAAGGAGGGGGAAGAGGAGGAGCAGGCCTGGATGTGTCTGTGTGAGGACCCGGGAGGGGCGGAGGCGGTGGAGCGCGTGGCTCCCGGCTGCCCGCGCCAGCCCTGCCCGGCCCGACGCGCGGCTTCAGTGGCGCCCGCAGCGCAGCGCACTGGGATCCGCGCGCCGAGTGGGACCCCTCCGGGCGCGGCCTGGAAGGAGCGGGAAAGCAAAGTAAGGCGAGCAGCACTCCCAAGTTTTTTTTCCCCCAACTTCGCCCCCTGCAGCGGAGGCAACGTCCCGCTGCTGGGCGCGTCCCCAGCGCTCCCCGGAGTGGCGGAAATTAGAGGGACGGGCGGGGGTGGGGCGCGCGAGGGAAGAAGGAGCGGGGAAAGAGTGGAGAGTCTGGCCACATCTGTGAAAACTTGGGGAAGGAGGGCGGGGAGGAGGAGGAGCGCCGGAGCGCGCCGAGGGGAGCGCGAAGGCCGCGCACAGCGGAGCTCAACTTTTGCAAGCCGGCTGTTCGGCCTGGACGGGCCCTCGTCGCTGAAAGTCGACTTGACGGTCGGGGGGCTCCTTTCTTTTCTCTTTCTCCTCCCACCCGCGCTTGAACCAAATCAGAACTGTCACTCTGGGCCGGTGACTCAGAGGGATCAGATTACAGGATCCCTGAAACTGATGCGCGGGCTGCAGCGGCGGGAGGGAGCGGACCGGGCCGCGCCGCCGGCGCCCGCACACTTGCCCGCCCGTCCGCCGCTCCCCGCCGCGCCCGCTCGCCCCGCCGCCCGTCCGCACTCCACCATGCCCGCCGCGGCCGCACACTGCGACCAGTCAGGTCATCCACGGTAGCCCGAGCCACCCGCCGCTTCGCCGGCGCGGGTCTGTGGATTTGGGACCTGACAGCCACAGCCGCAGGTACGTCCCGCCCGAAAGTTCTTTGTTTTGCGGGCTCCGCAGCCCGCCCTGTCGAGCCGCCGCGCGGCGTCGGAGCAGCATCCGTGCGTTCGCGCCTTCCCGCGCTCTCGGATCCGGACTCTGCGCTCCCGGGATGGACTGCAGTCCTCCGGCCCCAGGGCGCGCGGACCAAGTTTGAGGCGGCGGAGCCCGCGCCTACTCCTCGCCAAGGGCTGCTCGGAGCTGGGGCCTCCAGGAGCTGGGGCCGCCCGGAGCTGCGGCTGGTCCTCGCGCCGCGACGATCCGCAGCTCCGCCGGCGCGCACCGCCTGGGGATGCGCGGGGCAGCCGCTGCCCGCCTCGCCCGGGTCCCGCCTTCACTTCTGGGGGTGGGGGTGCGGGGTGAGCGGATGGAGGGCGCGCCTCCGCGGTGGGAGAGGAAAAGTGAAAGTTGTACCATCTGTGGGCGATTTGGAATTCTGTCTGTTCCTTTCCAGAGGTAGGGCAGAACGAAAGAAAAGAGAAAGAAAGAAAAGTAGCCGTGGCCCCTTGGCGGCGGTCACTTAGGAGGCCGGATTTGCACAGAGAAGAGTTGGGTATAGATCACTCTACTGTGCTTGGGACACTTAGTTTCTGGAGTTGCAACGGGGCCTGAGGATGTGGACTTAATATTGATTCTAAACTTGAAATGCTGGTGAAGCGACTTTTCAGCAGATGGCCACATGCCCTCACACTCGGCCTGGCCTGTGCTTACTATCCTTCGGTGAACTTGGTATCCTTCTGTGAACTTTGTGCCTGTGTCCCGGAGTGCACCTTTTTGAGTACCACGCCATCCCCTAGTCTTCCTTAGCTGTGTGTAAAGGCCACTTTAGGGAAATTTGCTGCTCCGCGTTTACATCCCCCCCCCCCAACCCCAACTTGGTTGTAGACTGCGAGATAGATTCTGGCCTCGGGTACATTGCTCGTGGCCCTTTGCCAGTTTATATGTACATATATTTATGTAAAACATTTTCTCCCAGCTCTGTGCCAGCTGTTCCACATTTTCCAGCTGCCACTTCAGTTTGAAATGATGAACTGTCGTCCTCAAGTAAAAGAACCCTTTAGTTCGAGGTATGGAGGGCCGGCCGCTGTGCAAATACAGGGGCAGAGCCATTAGCCCTGCTGGTATTATTAGCTCCAAAAAACGCCCCGTGCCCTTCTTTTCCTCCCCTTCTCCTCAATTACAGCTTTCCACAGCCCAGTACGTGCACTGCTGAATATTCAAGTTATTAGCCCCCTTTTTCTCTAAATGATTTTGTGCAGAACTTGGGTGAGGCTATCATTTCTTTTTCTTCTTCTTCTTCTTCTTCTTCTTCTTCTTCTTCTTCTTCTTCTTCTTCTTCTTCTTCTTCTTCTTCTTCTTCTTCTTCTTCTTCTTCTCCTCCTTCTCCTTCTCCTCCTCCTCCTCCTCCTCCTCCTCCTCCTCCTCCTCCTCCTCCTCCTCCTCCTCCTCCTTCTTTTCTTTTTAAGATTCCTGAAATATGTGTCTGGTGGAAATAACTTCTAGAAAAACAGTTGCAGCTTGAGAGCATTGGGCACGGCTGGGGGAAGGGAGGCTGTGCCCTGCCATCTGAAATCATCTCATTTTAGTCTGTTTAAGGGGAAACCCTTCCTGCATTCTCCTCATGTCACAAGCTTGTGCTGTTTGATGTCTTCACGAGTTATAGGCTGAATTCTTCAGGAACTGGCCTAAAGTATTAATTTTGAGTATTTATGTAATTGCTCAGTAATTTGAATAGGTGCCTTATTGATTGATTCCCGTAATTATTTCATTTGGGTTTTAAATTAAAAATTAATAATAGTCTGACAGTTTCTTAATTACATGTGTCAAGATTATTTTGAAGCAGGAAAATGCTATGTTTTAAAATAGTGAAATAACCTCAGAATCACTTCATTTTTCTAAGGCAGAGCAGTATTTCATTTGAGAGGATACAGGAAAGCGGTGCTGGTTGGTTTTAACAATGTAAACCGTGCAGAGTGTCTACAGAATTTGTTTATCTTAGGAAATATTGGCCTTAACAATCTGGTCCACAAGCTCTGTGGCCAGCGAGATTATAGTCAGACCTTAAAACAAACATGAAATAACATTTAAATGAGCTGAAATTGCATATTTATACAGAGCAGAGAGTTTATTTTACACTAAAAGCTATTTAATTAGAAACCCTCCGCCTAAGGGGAGATCCTTTCAGGGTATGAAATTCTTAAAGTCAGCCCAGGGAAGCTTTTGGTTTCAGATGCATGAATAAGTTCAATGTGAGAGGTGTCTAGTGAAATTTCACACAGGCAGAAACACTTTAAAAGATATAGATTGGTTTATTTCTAATAGACTGGCAGGGTTAGCTCGTATGCCCACCAATTCCCCTTGCTTTTTACATGCCTGGTACTCCTTGATTGAACTCTGGTCTACCTACCATTTTTATTGTGAGTCTAATTTGCCAAGGAAGGACCACAGACAAAAGTTAGAAAATTCAGCAAACACTGACGAAAAATGGCTCTTTTGAGTTATTCCAATACTTAAACTTAATGAAAGAATTGTTAATTTAACAATTGGATTACGGAGCCCAAAAGTTGGACTGTCCTTTGTTAAGAAGCCGGTGAAGTTTTCTTAATTACCTGCGCGCTGGAAGAGTTGCAGACTTCCTCTGAGCTTAGCCATTTAGAACAGAGTCTTGTGTGAGGCATGCTGCTTGCTGCCTTCCCCTCCCCGCTTTCTGAGGACAGTTTGGAAGCTTATGAAAAGAAGCATGTTCACGACCATTGTTGTTGTGTGCATTCACTTACATTGAGACAGTAATGCTCTAAGGAAGACCAGTCTCGAAGAAGTGAATCCGTGAGTCATGAAATGCTCCAGAGAACCTTAGTCATGGAATGTTAATGCTTTTAGACTATAGTAGATTATCTTAAAAGTCAGACTTCTCTCTCTCTCTTTTTTTTTTTTTTCCTGCAATCGTTGTAAAGCCCTAGCTGAGGAGTTCTTTCAAGGGGGTTTTCATTCTTCTGGCACTCATATTCTGAGCTTGGTCTGATTTGTTTTGGGAGATTCAGGGAATTTTCTGCCAACTTTTATATTGAGAAGCAATCAAGTTGCTGAAATGGCTACAGGACAAATACATATATGTATCTGTTAAACAAAAGATTCTCTAAAATGATTTCAGGCTGTCTTCTCATTGAAGCCTGGGGAGAATCCGCTGCCCCTCGCTTCGAGTTGGCGTATTCCTGCGTGGAAACTGATCTGTTCTACTTTCAAAGCAAATAAAGGCAGACAATAAACAACAGCAGGCCGAGTGCTGCTGCAAACTTTTCCCACTACTTTTCAGGGTATTTTTCATCTTTACTTTTATTTGATGGGCCTGTGAAATAGAGCTGTAGACTGGTGAAGACTTTAAATGAAATTTCACACTTTGATGATTTTTTTTTCAACTTTGATATATTGACAGCAAAAGGGGCTGCAAAGCTTTTATAGAACTTGAGCAGTAACGCCAAGCAGCAGTCAAATGTCTCCATGCATTTGTGTTTAACTGCAGAAGAAAAACATGTCCATGGGCAGTGGAGGTTCTTATCAGCCCCCTAATCCCAGATCCCAGCAAACCTTGAGGGCATGCCTCAGATCTTGCTGAAGTCACTGTGGACTCTCACAGTTTGCAGATTAAATATGCTATGTGTTCCTGGCTCCAGCACTGGTTTTATGAGCTCACTAAGCTTCCTGTCTTAGGATCCTTTTCTTAAGTTTTTAGGGCCTGCTGAAGGCTATGCTGTCTGAAGTAAGTGGTCCCTGTTAATTTAGAGACTCTTTCCATATTTCATTCTCTCTTTTAAAAAAAGGCCAAATTTATTATTTTTAAACTGAAAAGCTAATTATGTCAGGAAGAGGGAGGAGGGCTGCTGGAAAGAAGCTATGTGTGCGGTGTCTCTGTGAGTTCATTTGTTTGCAAACTTGCTGTGTTGTCTCCATTGTCTTACACTTTCCCTCTGCCTAGCCCCTGAGACGTGGACTTTTTCCATTTGAAATACTAAGTGCACAGTAGTTTTGTGCATGTTTCTCAGCTGCCACTGTGGTGCGCACACGTGCGTGCGCGCGTGCGTGTGTGTGTGTGTGTGCTCGTTTCACCTGAAAGTGTTTCTTGTTCTGGTTGTGTATATTTCAACCCAACAAAATGTCTCAGAAAATCTATGGCTTTCTAAAGAAACTGAATGAAAAAGCCATTACATAGTTAATAAGGTGGCACGGGGACATTGAGGCCCCCTCCTGAAAGGCAATACTGTATTGAGTTCCATGTCTGCCTCAGTGGTATCTGTAAGCCATATCCTCTTATATGGTGCGCTAGCGTTTTGTGTACTAGTCATAATTAAAAAAGAAAATACTTACATCATTGTCCAGCAGCGTGTCATGTCATTCCCGAGAGAACCCAAGCCAATTTTGTGTTTAAAGGTTATTCAATGAATGAAATCGTGAAAGCCCATTTGTCAAAGTACTGCATGGTTTCTGTTCGTTTTCAAGCCCCAAATTCATTGTCTGCCCTAGCCTAGCCATTAGTCATCAGTGTATTAGTGCTGCCTTCAGGCCATGCTGCCCCGCACTTCTTCACACTATTACAGCTTTGAAAGTGTACTCTGTCGACTTGGAGAATTACTGCTCTGATTTCCGCTTGGCTGGTTTGAGGTAAGTCGCCTCCCTCCCTCCTGGCTGACTGTAATCCTTGCTTTCTTTCAAAGCTCCTTTCCAGAGATTTAGAGGAAAACTTTCTTAAGGACTCTGTTGGCATCCTACCACGGGTTTGTTGTGGCATGCACTATACATTTAAATTGTACCTGAAGTAAATTGGATTGGTCGCAGGCCTGAAACAGTTAGAGGGGCTTTGATTTGCTTTGGGGGGGGGTGGCATAGCAGTAACTATACACAACATATTTGTGTATCTGTGTACTTTTTCTGTTCTATTAGTTCAGCAGGAAGGGAGAAGTGCAATACATAAGTCGCTGTTAAAATAACTTCAAATGTGAAATGTATTTGCTTATTTTGAAAGAGAGGTTTTTTTTTTCAAAGATTGCATAAAATGTATAACAGGACTCCAGAGTGTTTTATGTTACAGTCATTTTTTTTAAAAAAAAGATGGAAAACTCACCAATTAGATGAAAGATATGTTCAAATTTTATTAATGAGTGAATGAGGCAGTTAAGCCCTGTTACTGATTACATTTTGTGCTATTTTTTTAGAAGAATAATTCAGTCCAAGACGTATTAGTGTGTGGAGAAGCCTTATCCAGCAGCTTTGAACTGAAGTCAGAATGTCTTGAGATGTCTGGGAACCTGGAGTCCACTGGCTAGCCCTGTGGATCAGAGCATGCTACGTCAGGACAAGGCCCACTCTTTGAGCTGTGAACGCTCCAATAGAATTCCACAGCATAGCGTCTCATTGAGGGTGTGTGGATCAGTGGGTGCAGGCTAGGTTGACAGTCTGGTCTATATAAAAGGTGAAGAAGGAGTCAGTTGGAAAATGTTGTTTGAGAAAGAATGTTTACAGGATAAGTGGCCCTTGGCTAATGAATTGTTGTAAAGTAGGCTCTACATTTGAAAATCCGTAAAGTTGGAAAGTGTGGCTTTTAAAATGGAAGTTCAGATTTGACTAGCAAAACTTTAAAAATTAGGAGAGTAGTATTGAATGAAAACAAGCTGAGTATCTTTAGCTTACCTGTGACTGATTTTAATACCTAAATATCGGTCTCATTTGTGTGATTTAATAGCCGGTTGTTGGCCTGGTGTGGTAGCTTATGCCTGTAGTGCTAACACTTGGAAGGCTGAAACAGGAGGATTGTCAAAAGTGTCGGGTGAGCCTGGTTTTCATAGTCCATTCTACACTGCCGGGCCTACAGTATGATAACCTGTTTCAGACCATGACAACAAGAGAGTCAATTATTACTTGTAGACCATGCAGCCTGTCTCTTTAATCTTTATTATGAAGATAGAGAATTCTAGGATCAGTAAATTATATAAGTTTTATGAGAATAGAAGTGTTTTTTTTTTCTTCCCTGCTACTATGCAGACATTCTTAATTCTTAAAATCCTCAGTAAAGTACTCAGGGTTTTCTGATGTATATGGATGTAGTGGGAAGATTGTTTATGCGAACTTATTAATAGACTGATATAGGCATTCAGATCTAGGGTTCTCTGGGAGGGAAGGTCTGGATCCAGCTAATGCACAGAAAATTTGGGTGCCAGTTTGCTTCCCATTGCTGCTGCTTCTTTAATGGCATCTGCTGTATCCCTGAAGAGCCTGACCAAAGCACAGGAGTCTGGTGTGTAAAGAGCTGTGTGGGACTGAGAAGGGTAATGAGTACTAAATAGAGATCTCATGCTCCCCTCAAATATTATAAAATTCCTCTGGCAGCTGAGGCAGGAGCTTGTGATCTCTTATATTGACACCAGCAAAGGCAGGAAAAATGTCACTTTGTGATTTTTAAATGGAATAACAATTTCTTTCTTGTTGAATAGTCTGTTCAGGGACTGTAGTTAAATATATAAATTTCTTTGTGTAGCCTTGGGTCTTCTGGAACTAGCTCTGTAGACCAGGCTTGTCTTGAACTCACAGAGATCCACCTGCCTCTGACTCCTGCATGCTGAGACTAAAGGCATGTGCCGCCACCACTACCTGGCTTAAATATATAAATCTCTAAAAAGTTTCGATGTAGTTAATTTATGAAAACCAAATTCACCAAATCCAGGCAATGATTTCCCTCTTAGATCGATTCAATTTTGGGATGTCTGTCAAAACACTGCTTATCTCCAATGAGAACATCAGACATGGAAGGAAGGAAGACTGGAAATAATAGACAGCTGGCTTGTGGATCCCTTGGTTTCCCCAAAGGGCAGCTTGGATGGATTTCAGCTTTCTTATTCACAGATGAGGTTTTCTGTTCTCTTGACCTTGGGAAGAGTAATCCTATAAAGGTGAAACAATTGTATATTAAAAAATACTGTAGTTAAACATTAATGAAGATTGCATTAAGAACTTATGAAGTTGGGCTTCCTTGTCTGCAGGAAGGAAGGCAGTAGAGATGGGAAGGAGGTGAAAGCTGAGACTTCTTGGGAAGTGTTGGTATGTCACAGAGGTTATGCATAACTAATTGATTTTAAGTTCAGAAAGACGTTTGAACGGGAGAAAACCTCAAGCACATTACAGAGCGCTTACGTTTCTTTTCCATGTGTGCTTGCTCGAGATGGGCTGCCTTCTCCGTGTTTTGTTCCCTGAACCTCAAGACTAGTTTTCACTTACAAAATCGATGAAAAGTTTTGAAAATCAGCATTAGCTTTGTCTTCATGTTAAGAAAAAATTCTCCTCCTCTTCTCTGAAGGAATTATTTTCTTTAGGAAATGGGTTGTTTAATAGCATCAGGAAGGTATAAATATTAAATAGGATTTTTTCCCCTAAATGGTTGCTTCCTCCATGATGCCCTAGTAGTAGAGGATGAGAGAACCATCACTCTTCGGTAATGAAGTGGAAGACTGCCTTCCAAATCCCTTCTCAGCCTGGCTCACTGTGGAGTTTTGAAACGTTAACGTATGAGGAGACCATTCAGCTTAACAGTGTACATGCAGGTGTGGATAAAAGCCTGACCCCCCTGGAGCAGCAGATTCTTGTAATTTCTCACACAGGCCTGCACTTGGTGCTGCTCATAGCCTCTCTCTGTTTTCTGGAGGGACTTCTCTTTCTGGTCTCTTAAGAGGGCCTGTACCTGTTCTAATCTATGAGAAACTGATCAGGTTGTCACCAATCCGGTCTTGAGCTTTAGTTGTTTCAAATCTTTAAATGCATTTAAGAGAAAAAGAAGAGAAAGAAACAGCAGAGTTGTTGCCAAAGTTCAGGTAACAGTAAGACCAAGTGGATTAAGGAACTAGGTGTTGGTGGGATGCTTGTGTTCACCCAGGGGGCTGCAGGCCTGTGACTGCGGCAGCTCCATCCCTCCCTGGGTGATAGGATGCTCAGTTGTCACTTTAAACTTCTGCTTGAGTTAGCACCGGTGCTTTCTTTTGCAGATGTTAGTGTTCAGATTAGAAAGGATTTCTGAATACCTATGGTTTGGAGGTATTACTGCAGAGACCTGCCAGGGGAGTGGCTGGTCCATGTAGGTTTAAGAATTGGGTTTTAAAAGCCATCTTTACAGGAAGCTTCTGTGGTGATTAAGGTGGAGCTTGCAGGGCTTCTTGAGAGAGTGAGTTTGTGTGTCTGGCTTGACCATCCAGAGCTCTTACATCTGTTTACGGCAGCTAAGGAAGGGGTTCAACCACAGCCCTGCGCAAAGGGATTCCCATAGTAAATGGGCCTGTCTCTCTGAAGACATCAGTCACTGGGAGGCAGACCCGTCCTCCCTGATGGTGACTCTCCGAGGGCTTGAAGCATTTGTGTGAAAGTGCTTTGAAAACGTTGTGGACTCCTCCCCTCCAAAATTCTCCAACTTGTTAAATGTTGCCTCTACCCCCTTCACTTTTAGAGTGCACATGCACTCCAAGTGGTGGTCCTAGCTCATGCAGGAAGTTAGTTCCTGTAGGCAAACTGCAAGTAAGGAGAGGGGTAGCCTTAAGATAGGGTCTGAGATTGATTGTGCTCCAGATTTGGGGACCTGGGAAACTACCTAAGGGTTGAAATAGTTGAATGAAAAAGGGCCTTGGTTGTTTTGCCTCCAGGAAGGAGTCTCTCTCTCTCTCTCTCTCTCTCTCTCTCTCTCTCTCTCTCTCTCTCTCTCTCTCTCTCTCTCTCTCACCTGTGAAACTTAAGATCTTAGAAAGCCAATGCTACTTACAGGCACTGGTTGCCCCTACCTCTTTCGCTAGAACTCAGAATCACCCCCCCCCCCCACACACACACACAAAGCACAGAAAGTTAAGTGGTTTGCCTGCATTCCTGATTGCAATGTGTCAGGGGGAAAGACTGAAGGGGACAGGCCAGTTGTAAACAGGGAGACGGCCTCAGGAGGAAAGTCTTGATTTCATTCATATCTGAAAAATAGTGGCATGTGTTCTACAGAGGAAAGGATTTGAAGTGAATCGAAATTAATTCCCACCCTCCTTGATTCTTCAGTTACTCCAGGCTCTAAGGGGAGCAATAGGATGATGCTTCAACCTGCCAGGACTTAGCATTCCAGCAGGGGTCAACTCTGGTCTGTGTTTCCAGATCCCTGGTGTCCTATGAAAGAGCCACCCTGAAGGGGAGAAGCCGTCACCCTTTCAACAGTTAGATGGGGGGGTGGGCATCCCTGGTTTTAAAGCTTCTTCTTTGTGACAAGGATAAAATTGTGTTTTTATCAGTAAAATAAGCTGATATAATTCATGGTGCTATACAGGAAGCATATGTCTGCCTTGGCAAGTTGCCATGTTATAGCCCTGCACCAAGCATTGACTACACTTAAATAATTAGTTGCTAATTAATGAGATCCAAAAATAAGTTGTCAAAATAGAAGAAGAGGTAGACTCTTTAAGTTACCAAGGGCCTAGTTTTTAAGAAATCTATTTCAAACGGATAGGAATTAGTATTCTCCAAGACCATTAATTAGTAGCTTTCAGGCGGTGCCTCTTGGCCCCTGAGCTCTTCTCTCCTGTGATGAGTTCCGGGAGGGTTATGCTTTTTTAAAAATGCAGTTCTTTGCCTTGAGGGGTACCCAACAACCACATAGAATCCAGGTTCACCAAGCAACCTTGGTGACTTGTTTGTTCTTCCTGAAAACCTCATCTCTGGATGGGATGCTCTGGTCCCTGTGTGTGTTTTGTTTCATTTCTGTGTTTTAAACTTAGTATGCTCCCCCAGATTCAGCTAATAAAACTGTGTACGTTTTGGAGGAAGTAGTTATCTTGTCTGAAGTGGCCAAAAAGTTGGTAGCTTTGATTTGGGATTCCTGGTAAAATGTTTAGCTTTTATATAATTTGTCAGTTTTCAGTGAAGCATTTAGTATAGAAGACAGCATATATAGCTAGCTCAAGGATATTTACAGTTCAAGACACAGCAGATTTAGAAGCCATGGAGTTTCCGATGAGCTTTTATTTATCCAGTAAACATTTCTATGTGGATTAGTTGTTGGGATGATAGACGCCTTCTCTGCATGAGGCTTCCAGTCTGGAGTGGGGAGATGTATGTTCAGCAAAGGCTTCTTCTTTTCTACACACAGTTCTTTATCATCACAGTTGGAGCTGGGATAGGCGTTCCTAGGCTGTGAATTCAGTGTTCTGGAATACACTCCATTCATTCTGTGGTTAAGACAGATTTTGGTGAAGTCCTCTCGTGGTTACATAGCACTGGACAAAAACAAATGTGCTGAGCAGTTGCTTGGAATCTGTAGTGAGCTTGACAATCATCGCTCCTTCAGTTACAGGCTCTCAAGTGCTGTTCTTCATGACAAATGCATTGTGCCATAAATAGGACTCGAGCATCAGATCTCTCAGCAAACCTGTAGCAATGTGGGGGCTGATGGCTGGTACTAATGGTTACTACTCAGGGAAACTTTTAGCAAGCCTGTAGCAATGTGGGGACTGATGGCTGGTACTAACAATTACTACTCAGGAAAACTTTTGGAGTAGGTGTTGAGGATGGGGTTCAATTTATCTCTCAGTATACTTGATCTTTGTTTTGTTATTTTTTGGAGACAATGTGTTACTTTGTAGCCCCAGATGACGTAGAACTGTATTTGTAGACCAGGCTGACCTGGAACTCACAGAAACTCTCCTGCCTCTGCCTCCTAAGTGATGGAATTGAAGTTGGGTGCCATTCTCCCAACTGTGTGATAGACTTCAAAGATGATATTTAAAGCTGGGTGTTGTGGTGCAGTTCTGTAATCTGAGGATTAATCTGAGGGGAGAGGTTGAGGAAGGAGCGTTGGAAGTTTGAGTCCAGTCTGGACTGTGTATCGAGACCGGACCTTAAACAAATAAACAAATTAGTCCCGAGAGAGAATTAGAACTATTCTGAGGTTGTGGGGGTTTTGTTTGTGTGTTTGTTTGTTTGTAATGTGACTGAGCATTTGGAGATCAGAGAATGACTAGGGGATGTTGGTTATCTCCTTCCATCCAGAGACCAAACTCAGATTGTTGGGCTTGAAGCAGGTCCTTGATGCACTGAACCATCTCTGGCCCTTTATTCTGAGTTTCTTTGTTAGTTTGTTTTTTTGTTTAAAGAGGTACAAGCAACTATAGAAAATTTCTCTTCAGAGGTTTTTGTCCAGGATTGTGGAAAAGCTTTGGAGGGTTTGTGATCTCTTGGAAATTAAGTGTATACTTCTGTGCTAAAGGGTGTTTTTTAGAAAGAAGGTCTTTGCTATTTGGTTTTCTCTCCAGAACAAAAGCAACAGAGCACTTCTGTTGGATTCTGTCAACAGAGACTGAGTGCAGGTTGCCCATGATGACGCTGGACAGCTCCTGGGGCATCCTTAGGTAGCCCCTTAATTGCTATTCAGTCCCTTGCTGTTTTGGTCTTGTTTTTCATTGTGTTCTCCGAATATACTTCTCAATTCAGAGTGGGTCTTACGGTTGATAAGTCCGTCTTTTTTTCCCCCTTTTTTAGTCTATAAAACACTTGTGTGTTTTAGAGGGAATTATAATAAATATTCTTGGAAAAGATGGAAGTTACCAGAACTGGTGCCCCAGTGTTGTGTGTACCACCTTTGGTTCTGAAGCCATCATTGAATGACTTGAGTTCCAGGTTAAGGGGGATATGGTGTACAGTAAAGAACTTACAGCTCCCTTAGAAACCTGAGTTAAAGCTGACTAAGCGTGTACCCTCTGGTGGCTTGACTTTTGTCAGTTAAAAAGCTGTTTGTTTAATTTCACTAACCACTGTTTTGGTGGAGCAAGCATCGCGGTGCTTGCTGTGTGTGGAAAATAAGCAGGTGACGAGACAGAAGAGTTGCCTCCACGGCTGTTGCCGTCCAGAGAGCTTGAAGAAGGCATGCCTGAGAGTGGACTTCCCATCTTCGTATTCTTTGTAGTTCTGGAACGTGACTGTAGAAAAGAATGTGCTAGCGTGAACGTTGATGAATGATTAGTTGGGGCTCTCATGGATGAAGCCGATGAAAGACAGATGAACTGACTTGGCCGGTAGATGAGTTTTCATATTTTGTGAGTGATCCCAGCCTTCACTCTCCTCACCTTTTGGCTTTTTGTTGTGGGGTGGAGAGATATTGTCTTGTTACCTTTGTTTCAGAAGTTAAGCCGAACAAATTAATATTTTCATTTTTGGAGGGGGGGTGCTTTGAGACAGGATTTCTCTCTGTAACAGTCCTAGCTGTCCTGGAAATCACTTTGTAGACTATTCTGGTCTCGAACTTACAGAGATCTGCCTGCCTCTGCCTCTTAAGTGCTGGGATTAAAGATGTGCACTACCACCACCAGATTGTTTTCGTTCTAAGAAAACTTAAAGAGCACAGTTTGCCTGGATGTTTTTAGGTTAAGAAGCACCTTGCAATTCAGGAGTTTTCGTGGAAGAAGCAGAAATAACAGTCTGCTCTGCTGCGAACTCTGGGGAGGGTTGCTAGGTGCTCTTTAAAAACCCTAATTAGCAGCTGCAAACTTTCTTCTGACTTGGAAGTTCTCTTATGTCCCTTCCTATAAAGGCGACTGACCGCCTGAAGAGAGGTGTGCAGACACGACCTAAGAGTAACGTGACACTTGGGCTTTAAACTGTAGACAGTTGAAAATTGAAATTTACATCAGCAGTTCTCAACCTGTGGGTTGCAACCCTCTGCTTCCAAAAATATTTATATTACGATTCATAACAGTAGCAATATTACAGTTATGAAAGTAATTTTATGGTTGGGGTCAGCATAACATGAGGAACTGCTAAAGGGTTGCAGGTTAGGAGGGTTGAGAACCACTACTCTAGATCGTTTGACAGCACATGCTCAGAAGGAGCTGAGGAAAAGCGTATATTGTGAGCACCTCTCTTTTCCTTTGCAAACACCAAAGGCTGGGACCATTAGGAAATAGGAAAACTCAACTGCATGCGACTTGAACTGGCTTCTTAATAAAACTACAAAGGATTTTTTTTTTTTTTTTGCCAGAAAAACCTTTGGAAAAAAGTCATCAAGGTTTTGCTAAACCTTTAGCTTTTTCTCAGACTGAAGATGCAGAGGGCTTTCGAATAAAGGTTCCCTTCTTGTACTGCCATTTTGGGAACTTGATGGCATTGTGGTGTTTTCTAGGCATTCCTTTGAGAAACAAGCTGAAGTAATGAGAAGACATTATGGAGGCCCAGTCCCACAGCTCCACGACCACTGAGAGAAAGAAAGCTGAGAATGCCATCGGGAAGTGCTCCACAAGGACAGATGTCAGTGAGAAGGCCGTGGCCTCCAGTACCACTTCGAATGGTGAGTGGCCCCACAGTTCCCAGCAGGCAAGCCACAGGCCTTGCTGTGTTCTCTCATCCCCCAAACTGAGCATCCACAGCTGGACCAGTGATTGTTCTATGTGAGCTTAAGGCAGCAAATGGACCAGAGGGTGGTGGTTGAGGCGGGCAGGCTGCTCGTTCTCTTCAGAGTGTAATTTGGGATACAAATTGTGATAGGTTGTATATTAAAAGAAGTTCTTGTTTTGGCATTTTTGAAACCATCTTGATTCGTCTGGTGAGAATTCAAAAATGCTTTCCATTTGACTTGGAAAGTCCATGCTAGTCACACTAGAGCAGAGATTGTTAGTTTATCATAGGAGCTCTCCCAGACGAATTTAAAGTTGGCTACTGGAAAGGACTTTTAACAACCTTAAGGACCATGAACTTTGTTCTTGGTTTCTGTAAATTTAATGTATTTAACTAACTGTTTACAGAGATAGTAGAGTCACCATTTACTTTTTACATTTTAAGCAAACTATTGAGAGGCATTTCAGTTCAAACATGGGCACTGAACATAAAATCCAGCATCCCCCAAGGGGGAAAATCAGGCAGAAGGTTTGCGGTGAATTCTCTTTCTTTCCAGGCTTTCTCACAAGGTAGGCAATTCATGTCCTTGTTTTTGTAGCTTTTGTCATTCCTGCTCTCCTTGGATCATACTCTGCTTTTCTGTGTGCCCTTAGGAAGAGTACATTGGCCAGTCTCCTAGTACTGGTTCTGCATGACCCAGCTCACTGATCTGCCTGACCACCCTTCTGTCTCCTCTTTTGTGGTTTTATAATTTGTATATTCCAAGAACATTTTACTAGGTTGAGTGTCTGTTTGTATGTCTGTCTGTCATCTATCTATCTATCTATCTATCTATCTATCTAATCTATCTTATCTATCTATCTATCTATCTATCTATCTATCTATCTATCTATCTATCTATCTATTTATTTATTTTTGTCTTTTCAAGACAAGTTTTCTCTTTGTAGCCCTGACTATACTGGAACTCACTCTGTAGACCAAGCTGGTCTCGAACTCACAGAGATCTGCCTGCCTCTGCTTCCTGAATGCTGGGAGTTAAGGCATGCGACACAACTGCCCGGCTGACTTACTATTGTTTTAAATATGCAGCTGAAGAGTGAGCATGATTTAGAAGCTCACTACAGCCCAGAACCTTCAACTCTGAGGACAGGTATTCCTGAGGAGATGGTGCTGATCTGTGCCCATCCATGTGTGCCCAGCTTGGCTTCAGCTCTACAGCCTTTGATCAGGGTCTTCACGTAGCTGTGAACTGTGACATAGCCAGAGGGAGGTAGCTGGTGGTCTGTCTTGCAGGCCAGGTTTCCATTGATCTCTGGGGAGAGTGTATTTATGTCTAGGTTAAAATAATGGATTCACTTTACTTGTATGGCTGTGAAAATTTATCTGTATTTCTTTTTATTTTTTATTTGTTTGTTTGTTTATTTATTTATTGGTGGCTTTTAAACCCAGGACTGAAGCTTATTTATTAGAGTCAGAATATTTGTCTCTTGTTTTCGAGTGTTACAGAAAGCACTTTGTACTTAAAGACATGCTATCTTGATTTCTTTATTTTTCTGGAGTTTTTTTTAAAAATGAGACTCATTTTTTTATGAGTAGAAGTAGCATATAAAGTGCTGCTCATTTGGTGTTTTTAATACTAACTGTGTAAGAATAAACACGGTCTCTATTAAGCTTCATGAAACACCATCATGTGAGTGAGGATGTGAGTATTTAGAAGAACATGTGGGTATTTCTGGGTGCAAAGCCAGTGCAGGTTGGCGGAGGGTGTCAATACACCACGTGGAGGGTTAGAAGCCACTGTCCTGTCTTCGAGTTCCCAGCAGAGTTTCCCCAGTAGTCTCTTTTGTGGGGAAGATGCTGTTGCCTCTGTGATCTTGCTCCCACACTGAGACATCCTCTGGGGGTTCTCCATTGCTGCTTAGTGTCTTTGACCACAGGTTCCCCTCATAACCATGTCCAAGGTGACTGGAACATTAGTAACGTGAGCCCAGTGGTGGTCTGGAGGCCTAGAGACAAAACTAGTCAGAGGAAGGACAGTCAATGCCAGTACTGTACTTGGCATAATCGCAGATCTGTTTGCTAAGGCACACGCACTTCTGCCTTCCTAACCTGATCAATCTGTGCCCTTGAGGCCCACAACCTGTCTAAACGCGCTTACGTCCTGTCCCACATAGAAGTAAATACTCATTGGTCACGTTTGCGGGGCACATGTCTGAGTGAGATCTGTCCCAGAGTCGTTTTCCAGTATTCCTGTTCTAAGGAATTCACTGCTTCTCCTTTGGGGGATAATAGAAAGCTCCGGTGAAACAAAAGGATAAAACAGAAATGTTATTTCTAAAACATGGATTTCCACTCGCCAGATGATTGCAGGAAAATAAGCTTCCTTCCCTTCCAGCTCTACCTTGTGCAGATGAGTGTGCAGACTTTAGTCCTGTGCTGCTTGGGTTAGAGCTTTTGTCAGGTAGCCGTGCAGAGATGTGACCTCCTTGTGTGAGGACTGTATCAGGCAATGTTGTGCCTGTTGTCTGTCTACTCATCAGTGTGTCCTTCCCCCTACCCATTTCCCTGCAGAGTCTCAAAGTGCTTGGGTACCCACACTGAGGTCATTCACAGAAGCTGAGATGCCACAGTAGGAGCACCGTGATTGTGCCTATTTCCAGTTGCTTATGCTTTCTTTACAATTGCTCTGACACTGAGCTAGTAACCGGGCAGTTAAAGGATTTAGTTCAGATATGTATGAACCAAATGAATGTAAAGTGTGTATTTTCAATTCCTCCCATTTCTTGATTAAAAGTAAATAAACAAAAAAAGTTTTGTTACTGGTGAAGTTATTTGTTAAATTGACTTAATTAACTTTTCCAGCCATTATGTGGTATAATTTGTTCTTGATTGTGAACATCCCAGCCAAACCACGCACATTCCACTGCCTGTCCTTACAGGTCTGTTTTCTTGCTTTTCTCAGTTGAGTATCTGCTCCTAGAATTTCGTTTAAACACACACAGACACACAGCCAAAATGCATGGCTCAGAAACCTTGAATAGCATTGTAAATAAACATTTGCTACATGAGGCTGAAATTGAAAATCACATGAGTGGAGAATGGCTCTAAATCTTGCTTAGGGGAGAGAACCAGGTCAAACCTGATCTCTGCAGCATTTGAGGGTCCACATGTGCATGAGAAGCCTCCACTGGTCTTCATGTAGGAACCACACCGTGCACAGAGCTTTCTGTGTGTGTGCTTCAGCCTTCAGCATGAAGTGTTCTTCATGGACTGGAAATGACCCAGGAGATGGTGTTTGGTTTTCTGATTCTTTTTTTTTAAAGTACAGTTGTGGTTTAAGAGATCACACTTGACATCTCACAGGATGGCTTTCATATATATGAGTGTACATTTAGATATTAGGCCCCATATTGACTTGAGAATGTCCAAGTCTGCTAATAAGGTAGACTGTAGGTCAATGCTTTCATGTCTCTGCTTTGGCATGATTCCTCACTTGCTAAGCTACACATTGTGTTTTCTAAGTAATGAGTTTTAAATACACATTTTTTTCTACTTTACATGTTCTAATTAGCCTATAAAACTTTTCTGTGTGACTTGAATATTTAATTTGAAATGTTTTGCTTCATTTTTGGCCCATGAGGTTTTTTTCTGTTTTCCCTTGATAGATCTTATTAGTCTGCTACTCTGCTTCAAGAAACTATGGTAGCACCCACCTTTAATTTCCGCACTCAGGAGTAGGGGTAGGCACATCTTTGTGAGTTAGAGGCCAGCATGGTTTACATAGTGAGTTTCGGGCCAGCCGGGTTACATAGTGAGACCATGTCTCAAGAAGGAGGGTGGTAAACTTATCATAAATGATACGGGCTGTGGTTTTGAGGTTTTGGTAATTACTGAGCTATTTTTTTATAGGTTGACAGAAAGCAGAAATTCATCCAATTGTAATGAGGTGGGAAACCAAAACTGATAGATTGATAGGCCATTCTCTGTGCTTTTTTTTCCCATTTGCTTAAAAGTCTTTTGAGGTTCGTGCTTTTTTAACTGTCCAGTACATGCCTGTTAAAGTATGTGACGTTCACTGGACTTGTGACTAGGAGTACATAGTATTAATGTGTGTGATATCCATTGGCTTTGCCACTAGGATTGAGATGGCTTCTACTTCTGTTGAAAGCTTGAATTGACGTTCACTGTTGCTCCCCAGCCGACACTCCTATCACCCTGACCTTTTATCAGTGTTAAGTGTCTGCTTAGAAGTAGGTGGGTAATTTACTCCAGATAGACCTTAGGTTTTGAGTTTTATATTTCTTTACCTTTCTTTGCTTTCCAGTTTCTTGGCACATGTAAGATGGGTGGGAGGGTCTTTCGAGTGCACTGCACTTTACATTATAGGGTTCTAATGAGGAATTGCAGGGTTTTGGATCTGAAAGCTTGGGTTGAGTTTTGGTGATGCCAAGTACTAGTTATATGAGTGGGTGATTAAGTCTCTTAGTGTCTTGATGTCCTCATTTACTTAACAAGGCAATAATTACATCTGCTTTTCCAGGACTTATCTGGAGACGTTCTCTCCTTCCATCATGCTGGCCCCAGGGATTAAACTCAGTTCATCAGGCTTGGCAGCAAGTGCCTTATCTACCCGTTGAGCCACCTCACTTGCCCAGGTTTTCAGATGAAAAGGAAAATGTTTGACAAAAGTAGTGATGAACTTGCTGTATCCAAGATGTTTTGTCAATCGCAGATCTACCCAAGCCTGCTCATCTTGAGAAGGATGGATAAACAAAGTAAAAAGGAAACCAAGGTTTTTAGCCTCTTTCTGAACAGAGGGAAGATAATGGTTTTATGAGAACATCATTTTTAAAGAAAATTTATTTAGGTTTCTTAACATGCTTGTGTCCATTTTTCCCTTTGTTTTCTGGGGTGAGGCACCCCTTTTTGAATGTTATGTCTGCTTGCAGTGTGGCTAGTGCGTATTAATTACATTTTATTTATTCTACTTGAAGAACTTGTTTTTCCCCAAACCCACCTACCTAGTGATGATTTATCCTCTCTTAAGCACGCTGTCTTGGGCTTCAAACCCACTTATCTATCCCTGAGCTTCCCTTTTTGGTTAAGTGCATTGTTTTTACTGCAGTCATCCAAGCTTGAAACCTCACTGTCACCTTCTGACTCCCTTCCAGGCTTATGTTCCTGTTAAGTTTCCTTCTGGTCATCCACCCATACTCTCCCGCAGCCCACCATGCCATGACAATTCCAGTGGCTTTCTGCTCATCACCTTGAGTTTCTCATGCTTGACACTTGGTCCTGCTAGGTTAACAGTGTGTGATGCTTGCTGTTAAAGTCCCCGTTCTGGAATCTTCAGTGACTCACAGCTGCCTACAGGATGAAGCCCAGAGCCATTCACTTAATGTGTAGATATCTTCTAAAATCTGACGCCAGCCTGACTCTGCTCTGCTCATTGATTAAATGCAAGGGCTCTTTGCTTTGCTCATATACTTCTCCACAGACTGAGCATTTTGCTAATATCACCATATGTTTGCTGTCAGCTCTTCTCAAATGTATGTCCTCAGTTTCTCAAATATTTTGGAAATTGAATTATTACTTATTTTTTAAGTTTTTATTTCTTGATCATTATAGTTTTAATTAATAAATCTTGTTAGAATCATTTTAGGTTCATAGAAAACTTGAACAGCAAGTCCCCCTTTCTCTTCTTACTAATATTTTGCATTATGCACTGCCTATTAGAAATGGTACTTTAATCCAAATCTGTAGTTTGCATTGGAGTTCACAGGAGCATGAGGGAGGGAGAGAATCAAAGGTGGCTGAGAGGTTGTAAGGCTGGGTGATTACAGGAAAGGTCATACACTTAAGCAAAACAGTAGGTTTTGACATGTATCCACCATTGCGGTACCTATAGAATACTACCATTGCCCTAGATCCTGTGCTCCATGTTTGTAGTCTTCTTCTTTCTCTTAACTCTTAATTTTAAATTTTCATTCAACTTCTGTAGAATAGCACCTCATTTATCTACCTTGCCAGTTCTCAACTAACGTTCTCAGGAGATAAAAGTTACTCTTTATGGTGATCTTTCCATGACTTTGGACAAATCCAGGTCATTTAACCTTGACCACAGTCAAGGCAGAATAATGTCCTCTCCCTCGCCCCAAAATTTGAATACGTATTTGAGCTGTAAAGTCAGCTTCCTAATCAGTGCATTTGGTGACATCCACACCTTGCCCTAGCACAGTGTTTGTGGGCTTCAAGACCTCAACAGATGGGGATTAATACTGGGAAGTCATTTGCATAGGCCTGCCAGACCTTAGAGCAGAACACTTAATATTGATGTGTAGCTAAAAGCCAAAGTTTGAATTTAAGCCTTGTCAGAAAAGTGTTATGGGATCTTGGACTAGGGCAACCTGGTTCCTGACTGACACAGCAGGGACACAAATATTTCCATTGGTAGTAACTGACTGGATATCACTTGGCAGGATTTATCCTTTCAATATAGTAATATAGTATCATTTGTTAGCAATCTATGAATGACTAAACTTTAATCTGATTTGGAGAATAGCTCAGTAGTTTCTGCATAAATTCTAGACGTGTGATCATGGGGTCCTAAACTAGGAGGTCAGTGTCCAAGACCAGGGAATGGTACTTCAAGGTCTTGATGTTGCCCAAGGTTTAGTGAATCAGATGGTCATTTGTAAATACTCAGTGAGACTATTGGATGGAATCTAATTTTGACTGAGGTGCTGCATTAACAAGTTCTTCCCCTTTGAATCCCAGTGTTAGATTCCTTCTTAAGGAGCAACTTGTAGATGCTCAGGTTGATCCACAGCAGATAGTGCTCCCATTTTCTCAGATCTGGCACCTTGGTGGGATAAAGAGCACAGCATGTGCCTGCTCTCGGAAGATCTCTGGGTTGCCTGTGATTGCTGCGATTAAGTGGTGTGGGCATTTCATATTTTAGAAACACTCTGGTCAGAATCAGAAACAGCCACCAAATAGTGGAAGCTCAAAGGGCAGGAGGCCACTTGTGGGAGGAAAACTCCCTCTGGGAGGTGGCTGGTGGCCTCCCGCCTCCCACCAGTCTTAACCTGCACCCAGGCAGGGGCAGTTCCATTTCCAAGGAGCTTGCAGGAGGCCGGTTGGTGCTGCAGAATCTCATTATGTGCACAGATGTACTTCCAAATGTGCCTGCTCTGCTCACACTTATTCCCTACATTCTCAAGAAGTAAAAATCACTCTTCGTGGTGATCTTTCCATGACTTTGGACAAATCCAGGTCATTTAACCACGACCACAGTCAAAGTAGACTAGTGTGCCCCTCCCCGAAATTTGAGCACATATTTGAGCTATAAAGTCAGCTTCCTAATCAGTGCATTTGGTGACGTCACTGGCAGTGATAGGCAGTGTGAAAACTGCAATAGTTGCTGGAAATTGTGTTTCTTTCATGTTTTTACAAAATCTAACTTTTAGGCCTGTGTGTAAAATTGACTCTTGTTCTTTTCTCTTTAATTATTATTTTTTTTACATTTAATTAGAGCAGAACTAAGAAGCTACTGCGAACTGTTGAGAAATATACTTCCTAGTACCTGTTGGCTTTATTTTATTTTATTTTTTTTGAGAGCACAGGCAAGGTAGTATTTTGGGCCCATTTAGCATTGCATTTTATGTTGAAAACTACAAACAACCGTACTGACAAAGACTTTATGTTGTTGTTTTTGTTACTTTCAATTATTTGCATGAGAAAATTATTCTTAATATTTACCACACCTACAACCTAGAGGAAAAGTAAGAGAACCTTTGCAAAGTCAGTAGGGCAGTTTCTCCCTTTCTTTCTTCCTCCTCCACTACCCCTTTTTATTTCTGGAAGCTTCTTTTTCTCCTTTGCTTTTATAGATAGGACTTCATCTCAGGAAGAAAAATTCTTATATAAAGTTATTCCAAAAACTGCATTTTTTTCCTATCTGCACTCCCCCACCCTTTCTTTGACTTTTTCCTCTTCTTGGTCTCTTTCTTCTTTCTTCTTTTTCCCCTTCAAGCTGTAGAAAGTTGAGTTCCATCCTAATTATGAAATCTTCGGAGACCATTCCCACATGGTTCTGTAAATGGTAGCTCCATCCCTGTTCTTTTCATCTCTCGGCTCCGCGGCTTGACAGCTGAAAAGGTCTGACTGTGCCACACAATGGTTTGATTGGTTTCTCTGGGGGAGACTTTTCCCTGCCTCATCATTCGCCAGGCAGGTGGACCAGAAAGTCTCTTGATTCTTTTGTTGCCTCTCAAAGTCCGAGGTCTTTGACTGAATAAATCCGCCGTCATGGGATAATTTGCTAAAAGGAGACTGAGAGATGCCAGAGAAAAGCCTCCTGACTTGGGTGCTGCTTTAATGAAATAACGGAGCCTTGGAGTTTGCGATTGAAAAATCACTAGGAATGCAATGGGTGGAGATGGGCTTCTTTTATTTCCCATAATAAACTTTGAATTCTACCAGCGAAAGCATGGCTATTGTTTTGCAGGCCTGCAGGCCTAAGTGCGTGTGCATTTGTACCCATGTTTAAAAGGGCAGCCCTGCCCGACTTTGTTGGGGTGCTATGTCTACTTAGTCACTAGATTATTACTAGTGGATAGAAAGAATTCCATGTGACAGAGCTAAGGCTGAGTTAACACAGGACGAAAAGTAATTTACAGATAGGCTGTCCCCAGCCATCTTTGTAGCTCCTGATAAGGTTTCATTTCAGAATGGATAGGCGACATTTCCACTTACGGGCCCATTCTGCGACATCTGTGATAACAGCTTCTGGATCCTAATTGAAATTGGTTTCAAAATGGATTTTCACTTTTCTCTGTCGTTGGAAAATATTGAATGGACTCAGAGCTGCCACAGAGAACCCTAGACCTTGGAAAATGGAGCAGGAAGCTAGGCTCATCTTTCATAACAGTGCCGATGATATGACAGTTTCGTTATCTGTCTTATTAATGAAATCATTGATCACCTGATGAGGGAGCTAATAAACTACGTTCCCCTAGTTCCTGAAGCTCAATTAGACTGTATCGCAAACAAGGGTGAGAGGACAAACAAGAGTGGGCCTGACGTAGTAAGGGTCACTTTAACTTTTTATATCCTAAGTAAGCATTTTGGAGGTGACATTTGGATGGCAGCTCGAGTATTGAATTTGTATAAACCAATATTATACTCAAGAACTCTTTTTTTTTGACCTATGTAGAATTCTTAAACAACTCACTAAGTAAAAAACTTAAAATACAGCCAAAGTGATTTAAAAAATAGCACTGTTTTCATGAAGTAAATCTTTAAGTGGAAATTAGAAGTTCTGCATTATATATTAAATGCTTTGAGATGGGGAAATGGCAAAACACATTTCTATAGGATGTCCTTTTCATGTGAGGGTTTGGGATGATGGGGGGGGGAGTCCTCGTTAGGTGTGTTATTGGTTAAGAAGATGAAGCCCGAGGGTTCATAACCTAGGCTCTTTGAAAGAAAAGTAGCTTGTCATCCCTCCTCACTTAAAGCACTCTGAGAGGGAATTAGGCTTGGATTTAATGAGGGAGCTCCATTGTTTGGGTAGGGCAGCCCTGGAATGTCCTTTCTGTCTGTCCTGAAGGAGGGGAAGGGATGCTGAGGACTTCTTGGGTTTCACAGTGGGTTTTACTCCTAGGTGTTTCTCCTTTCTCTGCGCCAGTGAGGATCAATGCAGCCCATCCCAGCTTGAAAGAGGATCTGTGATCAAAGGCATCAATGATGCCACTGATCTCCAGTGATTGATTAGGACCAGAAGTTCCAGAGAATTTGACTTCTTCTTATAATTTCAAATTCATTTGTGTCCACCATTAGGATTACTCAGGATTACTAGCGTTTAGCTCGCAAAATTGCTAAGGTGTACCACGGAGCTACACCCATGGCCCTGCCACTGTGTTTATAGAAACTATGATCACATTTATAAGCAACTTTTCTCTTTAACTTACTGATAAAAGATACTGTGTCTATGAAATGGATCCAGGACCTTGGAGTTCTCTATGTAAACTGGATATGTCATTTGGAAGTGACAACATTCACCTTACCTCTAAAGCAGTTTAGCCGTGTACACACACACACACACATGCCCTTGTATATGTGTGTGTATGTCCATGTTAAGTAATTAGCCCATAGATCTAAAAGTTTTATTGATTTTGAAATTTGAGTGTTTCATATGCAGATTTTTATTATTTATTTATTTTTTATTTTTGTGGGGCCTGCCTAACATTTTCCCTTTGCCTTTGGAGAGGATAACTCCCTTCTCTGTGTGGCTACATCCTTAAAAACGAACCACATGCATTTTATGCTAAGGGGAGATATTTTATACTGTATGTTATACAGTGGGGAAGATGCAGTTTGAATGGAGCACAGGAGAGTGAGAGATCTCAGTGGAACTGTTCATGACTGCTCTCTAGCCTCTGGCTCAGCTCCACCTACAGCAGAGGCTGATGGTAAAGCCATAGAAAGTTCTGTTTGAGAAAGCATCAAAACCTAAGAAGGAAGCGTGGATTGGAAAATGGAGAATGTTCCTTTTTATTAAGGTTACTGCTTCCTTCCATGGTAGGCCATCGAGGACTCTCAGTACAGCTTGTTTATAGCCGATTTTTTCCTCCAGAAAACTTCATTCTAAGGACAAGTCCTAGCAGGGTTGAAAGTGTGTTTATTGTGCAGTTCTGTGAGGAGGACAGAGTGAAAATGAGCCGTGGAGGGAAGAGGATGCTGTGGCTGTGTGTGACGCAGCAGTGGCTGTGTGTGACACAGAAGTGGTGGCCTCAGACTCCCCTTTGGCGGAATGGCTTTCACGCCTCTAGCCGTGATCAGATCCTTGGTCTGGGTCCTGGCCTGAAAGAAGACGGCCACAGGGACAGGACAGGGACTTCCTACAGCGTAAACACTTCCTGATGACGTAGGATCCTAGTCTTTATTTGAGAATTTCTTCTGAGCATCCAAGAACTAAAAGACACACAATGACCCATTTCATATTAAGTTTTAAGACAAATCTATCTAAAAAAAAAAAAAAAAAAAAACAACCAAATAACCCCAAATTAATATAGTTGGGATTGTTTACAAATCCTGGCATATTTCAGAGCACTAGAAAAGTTGCTTTCCTGGGGCTAAAGCGATGATTCTGCAATTAAGAACACTTGCTATGCTTGAAGAGCACCCAGTTTAGGTCCCCAGCACACACAACCATCTGCCAGGGGATCTGATAGCTTATTCTGACCTCTGCGGGCACTGCATGCATGTGGTACACATACATGCATGCAGGCAAATACCCATGTACATAAAGTAAAATAAATAAATAGAAAAAATAGAATTTCCTTTCTTATAAACGTTGACAGCAGTTCCTGTGTAGGCCATCAGTGTTTTATAAATAGAGTTTACTTAGCAAAAACCATATGTATGCCCAGTGAAATAATCTTACATTTATTTATGTTTTGATTTATAGAAAACATGTGCCCTTGACAAAGCCTTGGGCTTTTTTCCACAATTAAAAGGAATCAAGTTTGAAAAAAAAATAGCTGCCATCTTAATGGGAAACTTTTTCATATAAATTCAAAGCATTTTCTTTGATCTATTTTACACAAAATCAGAATGTGCATTAGTTTGACCCATAAAGTGGGTGGGAGGAATCCAAGTGGAAAAATGTATATAAATTTATCTGTCTGCCTGTCTGTCTGTCCATCCATCATCTCTCCTTCTCTCACATGTCTGTAGTTGTGCACACGTCAGCATATTTATCTGTTGACTATTGGGCAAATGCTGAGTTTAAAAGGCTGTGGATTGTGTATCCAGCAGCATTCATTGGTGCAGCAGAAAAGTCACTAACAGTGTCAATTGCTTGTTCTTTCTGTGACTCCTTGGTTTAGCACGAGGTGGCACTCCTGTTGATTAAGATTTATTTTTACTATTTTTAAATTATGTGTGTATGATTGCGTCTGTATATGTCAGTACAGTGACCTTGGCATCTGGAAAAGGGTGTTAGAGTCCCTACCACTGGAGTCACAGCTTAATCACCTGACAGGGTGCTGGGAACTGAACTTGAGTCCTTTACAGGACTAGGATGATGCTTAACTGCTGAACCATTTTTCTAGCTCAATTCTTTTCTTATTTTTCTAATGATTGTACTGGGGACAGGGATAAAGAAATTACTAAATACAGAAACTTCAGAATGCTTGGTTATGTTAGTGATGCAAGTACCAATTATACATAGGATTATATGTTGGGATGGTTTTCTATTTGTATTGTGTATGTGTTTTATTTTAACTTGGAGGATTTTTCATTTTAGAAATGACAGATTATATATGCTTCTAGAACAAGAAAGAATGGTTTATCCTTTTGCAGAAGTTCTCTTTTCTGCAGTCTCCTGAGTCGTGGGAAGGCCACCTCCTGTCGTCATGAGCAAGTACTGCTGACCTGGTCGGTAGCAACCTCAAGACTGATGAGCTCTGTCAGAGAAGTGAGCCAGTTTTGCAGCATGGGGATTGCATTCACCGTCCTGGAAGTTCATGGACAGGTCTTCAATATGGGGAGACCCCTTGGAACCTTCCCCCCTTTTCTCTAACTTCCTGGGACCTTAAGGGGTTTTATGACCTGTATTTACTAAAGGTACATGGTGCTGCTCGATTTTCTCCAGGAATATCGTGGCCGAGGGGTCAGAAATGCGGTTTGATCATACGCGAGAAGACAGCCTCTCAGATTTTAGGGAACATGAGGTTGGACCTTCCCTCTGTGTGGTGTTGCAATGGTGTAACCGTGCTAGCTTTGCAGGGGAGATTCACACTTGAACATCACTTATGTCTAAAAATGAGAGGGACCTGGCCACACAGATGTAAGAACCCTTCCCCTCCAACCTTCTGTTTCAGTGACATTCACTTTAATTCCAGAGGAATTTAGAAGAATGTAGAATAACAGGAAAGATGCCAGAGCTGCTTGTGAAGAATAAACTAATAAGATCTCAGTTTAAAAAGGTATGTTAGAATTCTCTTTAAAATGAACAGTATAAACCCCATGGATTGGCCCATCTCATATTGAAAAATCACATAGGATTTTCTTTAGGGCAAAACAGAACATCACATTGTTAAGTCAAACAATTAGATGTCAGTTTCAGGCACAAACCCAGAGAGACTTCCCCTATTCCGGCTACTGTTAGTTGATCACAGTCGTGTTGGTGCTCATGTTTGGGAGCTGTGCATTTCCCTGTAGCCCTGGCACCATCTTACTGACCTGGCATCCTGTATTCGTCTTCCCAGTGTCTGTTTATAAGCCAGAAAAGGCATGGGGCTGAAGTCCAGCCCCTTGAACATCTTCAGAGAGCATTTGGTTTGGCGTCTGGTTTTCTGCAGTCATCCTTCATCATGGCTTAACTTAGAGCCTTTGCAAAATTCTGTGTTTGCTAATTTATTTAGTTTCTTTAAACGTTTTAGAATGGGGAAAAAAAAGAAACAAAATCAAGAATACAATAAAATTTGATTACCAGACCCCTAAACTGTGAACCTATGAAGTGACTTTTATTTCTGTTTAACCCATGAGCAGGAATTCACAAGCAAAGATGGGACGACATTGTGGCTGAATAGTTAGGCGTCAGTGCTCGTACAGTAGGGGAGAGGCCCCAGAGTCACTGCTCACAGGGATACCTGGAGAAGGGCCACACCGCTCATCATGTGGTAGTTACTGTTCATTTCAGAAAGCCTTTCTATAAGATCTGAGGTCAGGGCATCTCTCTCTTCACCCAGTGACCAGGCACCCACTCACTGCAGAATGATCTGTGCTCACCATTGTTCCTTGATTTACCCTAAATTTGGTTTATTTCATCAGAGTTCTTATTCTTCAGGAAATTAAAAAACTTCATAAAGAGAATTATGAATGTAGCCTGGAATCTTACCACTCGAACATGACCTTTGTGGCTCCTCTTGTTTATTTGGTGTCTTTTTCCATCCATTTTCTAACTGGCTTCTTTTAGGCAGCCTATGCAGGAAGCATCTTCCATGTCCTGGACCATTCTCCAGTTTGGGCATAAAGACTATGAGAATCTCTGTTATTGGTTATATGTTCTCTCTCTCTCTTTCATTTTTCCCCTTTTTCTCTTCAGTGAGTGATGATGGGATGAAAATCAATCTTAACAAAACTCTTATTGTTTGAGTGCACTTCACTGAATTAGCTTCAAGAAATGTATCAGCTTACATTTCCATTCAGCTGTTTGTGTGAATGGACATTTTCAGATAACCAACGTCAGTGAAATATTTTTTCAATGAGATGTGATTGGTTAAAACCTCAACTCATTAAAGTTTTAACTGGAGTATGGTATACAGAAGTGTGTGCTGTGAAAGTGAGCGACTTGCTGAATTGTCCCAGAGTGAGCACACAATGAACACAGTGCGCAGATCAAGAGAGAAACACTGCTTCTGGTTCATCTGGGGATGGATGTGTGGATGGTTCCCAGGGCTTGCTTGTTAGGAACATGGGCTCTCAAATGCCTGTCTTTTGGTAGACCTGGCTTGTCTGCTTTGGGTGTGGACTGAAGAATGGTATTACTGCTTCTGGAGGTGTGTGCATATTTAGCGTGATAGGTGCTACCTGACAGTTTTCTTGAGTGGGCCTGTACCCTTGTTGCTCATTCTTGCCAAAATTACTTATTTTTAGTTTTAGTCTTTCTGTTGTCTACTCAGCACTAACCAGTTGTGGTTTTAACTTGTCCTTGATGCATAAGAGACTTAATCACCTTTTAATACTGTCATTGGTCATGTCCACATTCATTTTGTGAGATGGCTATTGAAATCTCTGGCATACGTGGATGGATGATAGGTAGATAGGTAGATAAGAACTCTTTGGGATAATGGTTATCAGATTATCTAACACCGAAGAAATAAAGATAACCTTTATCTGATACTGCCTTATTATATAAATTTACTATCTCTTAAATTATTTTATTTTATTGCTTAGTATATTGCTTTTTTGTCAGTATTGTACCCGCTCAGATATTGTACATGGAATTCATTTTTTTAAAGAGTGTGCATTTATCTTTTGTTATTTTTCCTTTTCAGATAGTTCATGACTGTAATTTAGCTGAACTTTGGAAACACCTTTTAGAGTCTTGATTATGAACCGATACACATAGTAAAAGTGTAAAACTATGAATACATATAATCAGTGTCAGCAATAGCTGTAACTGAAGTGTGGAAAGGAAATAAGATGAGGTGGTCAAAACGACATCTGTACTATTTAATTTTATGTCATTAAAGAATAGTGTTCTAAACAAATCTGACTAAACCCTAGCGTGCATTTGGTCTAGGGTGGGTGCCTGGATGCTTATGGTACTCTCTGAGAACAGTCATGATTCCAGGGTACCTCTAAGATTTTGTTGGGATGATAGTAAGCATCTGTGGGCTTTATTATAATTATGCCATCGGCAGGAAATAGTCTTAGCTGTTTGCTGCCACAAGTGCATGCAGGTGCTGTCTTCCTAGGCAGATGTCAGAGCCACACAGACGCCATGTACTTGCTTTGGTGTCAACCTTCTGCCTTCATCCTCAATGGTGGTTCTTCTTCTTTTTTTTTTTAAATGTCACTTATAAGAGAGTACATAAGAAATAATGCTGGCAAGACCTACCAGGTTCACTGTATTTTCATCTGTTGCATTTAACATATTCTGGCAATAATTTATGTTTACTTTTGTCTCATCTGTCCTGGATGTAATGCTGCACATACATTGATAAGCACTTTGACTGAGTGGAAGAACTTCCGTTCTCAGGAAAGTGCAACACCCTCCTCCCCAGCCTCTCTGTCCTGCTGTATTTTACCAGTTCACAGTAACTACCCTGTTATTCACTGGCCTTTTCTTCGAAGATCTCCCAGGGATGGCGTATGTTGAGGTTCTGCCACTGTTGGAATTACATGGACATCAGCAAATAAGACCAAAGAGCTATTGGAATGGAACTTTCTTTAACTTTTGGGGTAACTTTAGTGGGCCAGTGAGCTGGAGATGCTAATCTTAAGATTGCACAGGTCACAACCAAAGTGAACAAAGCTCATGTGTAGAATGTGGCCTCAGTTTTGTGTGTGATGTGTTGCTGTGATTATAATGTTATAAAGAGATGGCTCACACACATCTTTGAGACTGCTACACAGCAGGAGATCCAACTCTTTGAAGGTAGGAAGTGTTGCCATCTAAAGTGTAATTGCAGTGCTTTCTTAAGTCCCAGCCTTATCCCTTGAAAGCTGGCCCACAATCTGTTCTAAGATTTTGGAAATAATTGAGAGATGCGACTCCTATTTATTCCAGATCATCTAGCGTTTAGTTGGTCTTTTGTCTGGGGAGATACGAATTCACCTCAGCCATGACAATAAGCAGGGAAGACTTGCCAGCCTGCAGAGAAATTTGAACTTCCTTCTTTCCCTCACAAGAGTATCTTAGGGAAATCACACATACAATAGAACTTTTCATGTCTAGACCTTGCCCAGGGGATTTCTATCTAATAAGAACCTTTTCTTTCTTCTTTAGCATACTCAGAATGGAACAAAGGAAGAGGTTGTGGACAGAGTACAGGGAAAGAAAATGTAGCAAACCCTGGACCGTCATATCTTCCTAACACCTTCACTCTGACTCTCAGGCATGTTTGTAAGCACAGGGCATAGTTTTGCTGATGTTCATCAGAATCAACAAACTCTGTCAAGGCCTTGCCAAGTATTGCACGCTGTACTAACTGTATAGGTCAATAAAATATGAAATCTACTCTCAAGATACATGTAATCGGATGAGTTAATAGCCAAATCACGGAGCACTCATTTATGCAGTATAAATAATATCTCTAGAAGGCAAAGGAAAGCCTTACAGAACGGTTGGTATACCAAGTTAGTATCTTTGTATATCAGCAGTGAAGGCAGGGACTGAAGGAGTAGGCATTGGGAAGGAACTGGGGAAAGAGTAAGATGAAGAAAAAGACATTCAAAATTGAAGCAGCCATGTAAGCAAAGATCTGGAAGTAGGAATAGCATTGGTCTTTTACAGGAAATCTAACGTATTCAGTCTGTGATCAGGTAGGTCCGAGCTGGAGGTGGGAGAAGGTGATGGTTGGAAATGTGTATTGACACTAGATTGTTGGGTCCCATCCCACAGTACTAAGGAAAGGGTGAGTTCCATCCTTAGGAGAGTAGGTAGAGGGGAGTGATGAGATCTCATTGGCTTTAAAGGCCTTCAGTCTCAGTGGGTTACAGTGGAGAGAATGGACAGCTGGAGTTTACAGAGACAATATCAAATCAGTATATGGAGAGACTTCCATATCCCACGTTCACTGTATCATTATCTTTAGCCAGGAATTGAACCAGCCTAAGTGTCTGCAAACATAATGAAACTGTGCTCTGCTGAGTTATGCAGACTTTGAAGTCCTTACTAAATAGTATATTTACATTAAATAGTATTATGCCAATCTTTCCTCCTCTCCTTTTGTGTCTTTTTTCTTTTCCTACTCACCTCTCTAGTTGTTTGTTTTTGTTTTGGCACCAGAAGTGTGTTTCCTTTCTTTAGTGATCAGGAATACCAATATGTAGGTACTCACATGCCTGGCGGAGAATTCCTTTTAAACAACAATCTCCTGGAGATTGAGAAGATTTTATGGGTCTTGCAGCATGCCTCTTTTATGTGTAAAAAATCCCCTGGTTGGAGTCCTGGAACTGCTGCCCCTTCCTCTGCTCAGAGGAAGAACTGCTTAGTGGGAAATCTACCATTCTGTTTCTAGGCAGTTCTACCCAGATCATTCTTCCTGTGTGGCAAATATACCTTTCCAAAACCGCAGTACCATCCGTTTCTCTTTGCTCTGCTTCCTGTAAAAGCATTTTAAGATAGGCATTTGATTGATAGCAGGAATAGAAAGTGAACTCTGGAGAGCCCTGACGATCCCCAGTTCCCACCGTTCTCACAGTTTGGCTTAATTTACCCTCATATTTCTGGAGGAGTTGCAGGCACTGCTCCCCACTTTGATCACCATCCCTGCAAATATAACTGTAGGCTGTTCACCATCATGAAGGCCAAGACACAGCAGGTCCCTAGTTACGTCATGGAGGCTGAAAGCCAGCCAGTGCTGATCACCATTACCTAGGTCCCGACCCAGTTGGTCCTAGTCACTATCACTAAGGCTGAGCCAGCAGGTTAGTCACTGCCCTGTAGCCATGAACAAGCTATGAGATTCGGCAGTCATCTCTGGCCTCAACATAATAGCTAGAATAATAGACTTCATATTTGTGGTGTCTCTAGCCAGGGACAGAGAGTCATTGCAGTGAATATTTTGAGAACAGTAAACTGTTTCAATGTTGAGATGGTTACATTGACAGGATATATTTGTATCCTCAACTGCCAAAGGGAAGGAAAATTCTAGGAATTATCTTCACAGGGTATGAGATAGAGAGACGAGAATTTGATGCTGAAGGAGAAAAAGACAGAGAGGCACAGGCCTTTTGGAGTTTCTGTTCAAGGCAGTAAATAGACAATAGACTGTAACCATTATAAACACTATCCATACGATAGGGCCCCTCGACACAATTCGTTACCAGCGGGATTGTCAGAATGATGGGAATGGGGAAGAAGGTACTGGAGTGTGCTCCTGAAGGGCTGGCCCAACAGTACTGGTGCTTTACCAGCGAGGTAAGTACCCACTTTCCTCGATGTGGAGACCCTGTGAGTGTGATCCCGTGGAGGAGAAGTGATGCAGATGGCAGACAGCCAGTGTAGCAATGTAGATTAATGAGGCGCATCATATCTTGGGTTGTAGATGATTTTGCATGGGTCTTCCTCTCCAAAGGCAGCCTAGGGAGAATAGCAGTGAAGAGGATGGTGAGAACCAAGATGAGACCCAAGGTTAGTAGCTACTTCGGTGATGTCCCTCGTGATGCAACTTCATTTGCTCACATAGATGATGCCCAGAGGCAAAAATAGCTGATCCACTAGCTGAGAATTTGTACTGTTTCAAGGTTGGTGGGACTGGCTTGAGTAAATACCAACTGAGTATCTGTCACTACTGTTAGCCAGTTTAGTCATCTAACAAGAAATGCTACCTATGACATTCCAGCTATAAGAAGTGAACGGGATTGTAGGTGAAGACCTCCTGTGCTTCCTTCATCCATTGGCCACATTTGCTAGAACTATCTATATCGTCTGTGTATCATTGGGTTCTAAAATTTTAGCCTAAATAATGTCTTTTTTGTAAATGATAATTTTTTGAAAGCCTAATTTTTCCTCAAATTTGAAATTGTTTCACATTCGGTCAAGTTGAAAAATTTGAGAACTTCATCTATAATTTGTATCGAGTTTACAGTTCCCCGCTCTGCAAAGGTCAGTAAATTGTAATATCTGCTAATAAAAGTCTTAAATTAAAAGAAATTAGGAGGTACAGGAAGGTGTAGGTAATTTTTCTGGCCTTCTAGATACATGTAAGTTAATGCCAGCTTTTTTTAAAAAAAAATTAATTAAATGTACATATGTACATGTGTAGGTTTTATATGTGGGTGTGCAGGGTCCGTGAGGCCAGAAGAGGGTGTCATGTCCCCTGAAGCTGGAGTCACAGGCAATTGTGAGCTCCCTGAACTCAGATCATCTGCAAGAGCAGTTTTAGCTTTTAACCCCTAAGCCATCTCTTCAGTCCCTCATGCTAATTCTTTATCCCCAGGTATTTGCCTATCAGTATTTGAAGAACAGGGCCCCAGGTCCCTTTACCTTCGTAGGTGATTGACTTTGGGTATCCACTATTCACTGGGCTTGGGCACACACTATTGAACAAGGTTCCTTTTGGTACCACACAGTATCCCATGTGGCATAGCATGCATACAGCACAGTAGTATACTTCCACTGATGAACTTCCACTGCGTGTCCTCTGTAGCAGACTGGTACTCCACAGAACTGTGGCCCTAGGCCTCCTTTCCCATCTTCTGCCAAGTCGTATTTCTGGTACTCTGTACTCAAAATGACTTGAGTGGTCATGCTTTGGCCCCAACTGTAGGTCTTTGTATTTATCTTTATTAATATTTTCTTCATAGTCTCAGCTCAGCATCAAAATAATGACCTGGCTCCTGCACAGAGTCTTTATTGTCTGTTTCCAAGGCTAAGGAAAGAGTGCACACAAACGTGTGCAACACAGTTGTTATCCGCTTGTCTACTTGTATGTGTCAGCCATCCCACGTAAAAGCTAATTACAAACAAACTAACTCAGATTTCTTACTTGAAACAAGAATATGAATGTTTGAGATGGATTACTCACCTGCTAGTTTGGGTTTGAAACTTAGTTGGTGAGGCAGTTGTGTGGAAGGGGAGATGGGACACGGCCTTATTCTCCTCCTCACATTCAGCCAACGTACATGTAAGTAAGTCATTCAGAGTTCATGTATGTGAGTGCATGTGCATACATATGTATGCACGTACATATGCACTTACATACATACGTGTGTGACAGCTCCCTACTATGTTGCTCTTCTGGCTGGCCTAGAGCTCCCTATGTAGACCAGGCTCCCTCTCACCTTCCCAGTGCTAGGACTGAAGACTTGCACCACCATGCCTGACCTAATGGGCTGCTATGTGCTTCCTGTAGACTCATTAGAAATATTATCTTGCTCGATGCTTCTTATTTACCTTGCATACTGTGCCTGCGTATCAACAATGGAAAATTTTCATCTGTTCTCAAGCAGACTACAGACAGGCCTGAAGATCATTTTCAGAAATTTCAGAAACGTTAGTAACCCAACTGTGGTGAGTAGCTGAAACCACATCTAACACTTGGACCCAGCCTGGTCCGCTTTCAAAGCACCGCTGCCTTTCATATGTCCTCTTGGCGCTTTGCTGGTTCTGCTCCCAGCATCTGTGCATATTCCTTCCTCTCTGGTTATTGACCAGCTGCTTTGTAGATGCCATTTGCTATCTATCATTACAAGTGCAGGAGTAAAGATGCTTGGTCATTCTAGTTGGCAGCTAGAGAGTCCTCGTGTCTTAGTAAGAGTGAAAAGAAAATCTCACAGAAAGAGGTTTGAGAATTTTACGCTATGTATTTTTGACATCATTACTTGTGTTTTATTCCATTTTTTTTTCTGATTGCAGCCATTTAAAAGCGTTTTGTTCCTTCAGGAGAATTAGTGTGTGTGTGTGTGTGTCTGTCTGTCTGTCTGTCTGTCTTTTTGTGTATAGAAATGTACTGATGTTTAGGATTTTATTTTTTTATCCTTAAAATTTTTTTCATTATGTATAGGGTTTTCAATAGTTTTAAAAATCATATAAACCCTCTTTACAGTTTTGAGGTCTTTAAGAAGGCCTAAGGCATTTGCCTGGAAGGCCTCGATTTCCAAATTTTGTCAAAGCTTGAGATGGGTAGGACTTGTGGTAGCCTGTGAGAACAGCAATGTAGCTCTCCTCACCCCTGGGCTCAGACTTGCAAGTGACACTGCTCAGGGCAGCTCCCCAGGTAAGTGACTGTGAGGTGGAGCAGACCACACTGCCCTGAGCTCCTCCTGGGCTTTTAACCATGGAGCTTTCTGGGCAGTCCAGTGTCAGCCACCTCCTCATTTCTCTGGTTCTCTCTGAAACTCTCCCTCCCCCTCACTTCCAGTGCGCTTCTCTTTTCAAGTTTTCGTTAGAAAGGATCACTTAGAAGCTTTTCTATTATTTTTTCTTCTACTTAAATTAAAATACAATTACATCATTTCTTTCCCCCCCTTTCCTCCCTCCAACCACTCTTATATCTCCCATAGACCTCCTTCTCAAATCAATGACCCCCCTTTTCTTTAATTGTTGCATATGTATTGTGTGTGTGTGTGTGTATGTAAATAAATATATAAATGCAACCTTCTGGGTCCATTTAGTGTTGCTTGTATGTGTATGTTTTTAGAGCTGGCTATTTGGTATTGGATGACCATTTGGGGGTCCCATTTCTAGGGAGACTGATTCTTTCTTTCTCTGCAGTTTTTAATTTCCTCTAGTCTTGTTCCAGGGGTGGGGCTCATGAAGGTTCACTGTCTCCCCTCAGGATATAAAAGCTAAATATTCCCCTGTCTATGTTAGATTAGATCTTAGGGCATATCCAGTAAAGGGTTCAGTATGGACTTGCTGAATGAATGCGTCGTCTAAAATTGATTGTAGACATGCTTGCAGGAATTCCCTTTAGAGAATAAATGCTATAGCTCATCATTAAAGTGGCTCCACCTCATTCACAGAGTAGGTGTATGTGCCAAAGCTTTTGGAGAGCTATCCTGCTGTTTACCAGTATCATTCCCTCTGCTCCCCATCCCCCTGCCTGTGTTTACTATCTGTGGTTAGATTCCTTAAGCATCAACGTAGTCTTCCATAATGCAGCTGAACCTTTGGACGATTCATACATGTTTTAGTTTATTTCAGTACAGAATATGTGGGCAGCTGCTTAGTCTCATGGCTGGGAGAGCAAAATCCAAGATGGCCTCTAGTTAAGGGAGTAGAGCACTATCTTGGTAGCCAGAACATTACATAGTGGTGGATTCTACATGGGATCAAAGCCCCATCTTCTCTGTGTATTTGGTAAGGGCTCTGAGCTCTAGTAGTGTAGATGGAAGTTTCTGCCCCACCCGGCCCTGCAGTTATTCAGTCCCAAAGAAACACACAGATATTTATATTAATTATAAACTGTTAGGCCTATTAGCTCAGGTTTATTATTAACTAACTCTTACAACTAAGTCAACCCATACTTCTTGTCTATGTTTAGCCACGTGGCTTGGTACTTTTTCTCAATAAGGCATTCTCATCTTGCTTCCTTTGCATCTGGATGGTGACTGACTCTCTGCCTTTCCTCTTTCCAGAATTCTCCTAGTCTGGTTGCCCCACCTTTACTTCCTGCCTGGCTACTGGCCAATCAGTTTTATTAAACCAATACGAGTGACAAATCTTTACAGTGTATAAGAGCATATCCCACAGCACAGTAGCAGGATATATGTTTTGTCCTTGAATGATGAGTATTCAGTGCACATTGCTTCAAGGTTGTCCAGTGTTCAACTCACTCTCTCTGTGCTACAGTGAATGAGAAGTTTTAACTTGGATTTTTAAAGTTTGAATATTAAATTAAGAAAAAGGCCTCCAGTTTCTGATTTCTGTTTTCTCTGGAAAGGGACTTTACCTTAGTGAAGGACATTTGTTATTCAGCTGTACTTAGCTTTGCTGTGTTTAGGTGGCAACTGTTGGTTGGTGTTGGTTACTTCATAAGGTCGAAAACTAGAGCAGTTGCCACCTGTTTGTAATTTAACTGTGTTCCTGATAGATGGTGAATACCTTATTTTGGGGGTTCCAGGAAGGGTCAACTATACATTATGACATGAAGAGGGACATGTAGTGGAAAGCTGGGGAAAAGGGGACTTTATAGTAAGCTGTGTTTGAGTTAATGTTGGGCCTTTAATAGAAGGGGAAAGGAACTTTATGGGTCTCAGGTCTTATTTGTTAAATAGGGATAATACTTATGAAGGGTTATTTTTAATAACAGTGGCTGTGGCATTCATAATTATCTCTGATAAATTTCTTCTATTGGACAATGTGGTGGTCAGGCTTCTGTTGTATTTTGTCCATGAATAAAACTTCTGCCAACCAATATTCAAATAAGTTTATTTCTTTTCCTTCTTCCTTTTCTTTCACTTTTGTCACATGTCCCTTGGGTAGAAAGGGCCAGTGTTCTCTAATGTCTCAAATGAGATACAGAGCCCTCAGAGAGTCTTGTTCAAAGGTTACTAACAACATTTAAAGGGATCACAGACCAAGGAATCTTCATGTCAAAAACAATGTAGTATTCAGTGAGCTCTTAAGTCAGGCCAAGATGGAAATACAGTGTTAACTTGGCGTGACCAAGGTCTTGACATCTGCAAAATCCATGTCTATAAAATTTTAATGTTTTTAGAGGTGAATGCTGGCTGATGTGTCTGTGTAATGTTTTTTATTGTTCCTTTTAAATGTAGGTTTTTACAAAGGTCTGTTGGGGGAGATATATCTTCTGCAGTGAAATGTTAATCAAGATGTACTTGTAGGAGGATAAAAATTTTAGCTTCTTTTAATAAATGTTCCTTCCATTTCCTGTAGCTTTCATTTTACATTGATGGGAACTACTGGCTAAAATTGTGAAAGTAGAAAACATGAGCCAGCATTGATAATCCCGTGTTTCCTTACCACTCCTTGCTAAGAGAGTGATAGTGTGTCTACCTTTGCATGTAAATCCTTTGAGACCTTTCTCACATTTTTTAGGACCATCAAACATCTTTCATTATAACTTAATAAATGGAGTCCGTGTTGTTTCCAAAGCATCCTGGTCTTCTGCCTTATTTACTTACTATTGGATATTAGTTAGGGCAAAAAAAAAGTTTTTGCTTTCCTTAGTCCATTAATTTTGTGTTTAACTTTGCTTAGCCTTCTAGAGAGATGCCATTTGGACAAACTAGTAACATAATCATTTGTGAGAAATGTCAGAAAAGGAAACACTTTTAAGTTGTAGCATTCCACTTGGGATGCTGACACTTTGTCCTTTTGTCTAAGATCACAACCCAGATTTACTGAATATCTTCTAATCTATCCATTTATCACTCGTTCATATATCTACTTACCCATTAATTTAAGTAAATGTTCTTTTTTTTAATTTTAATTTTTTAAAATTCTATTTTACATTCCATCCACAGAGTAAATGATCTTTTAAATTTTATTTTATATGTATAGATGGGTGTTTGCCTGCATGTATATGCATCATGTGTCTAGTACCTATGGAGGTAAGGAAAGGACATTCGATCCCTGGTATTTGAGGTACAGAACTGTTTAGAACCTCCATGTGGGTCCTGGGAATTGAACTTAGGTCCTCCGAAGAGCAGCCAGTTCTCTTACCCACTAAGCTATATCTCCAGCAACTAAGGAAATACATTTTTTTAAAATGCCTCATGGGCATGGAGAGAGATGGCCTAATAATTACAAGCGCTTGCTGTTTTTCCAGAGGACCTGTGTTTGGTTCCCTGTATCATTTTCAGGAAGCTCACAACTTCCTGTAATTTCAAGCCAGGATATCTGATGCCCTCTTCTGGCCTTGGCAAGTATCTGCATGCACACGATACATATAAACTCATGAAGACACACACACACAATGAATGAAAAATTAAATACATCCTTAGAAAGTCCCATTTTCTTTATAGTGTGCTAAGTATTGATGGAATGAAGTAAACAACCCATTTGTCCACTAGTCTGGATGCGAACCTGGATTAGATATCGACTTGCTGTGGTAGAGCAGCGCAGCTAATGTGGTGGAAAGTGGTAAAACCGGATGGAACTGGTTAAAGGGTCTAGCTTATAAGGGTCTGAGAAGTTCTGTTTTGTCTTATCCTGAGGGAAGCTATGAGAGTACTCAAGCATTCTCACCAAGGTAGATATGGTCATATCCATTTTGCATGTGCATATTAGTAAATTAAGGGACCTTGCAGAAGGTGGGAGGCCCTGTAGAAGGTCACATGTTGGAGGCCTTGGGAATTGCAGCAGGTAACAAGTAGTGTTCAGATGTCAACCCCCAGAGGAATGATTCTCTGATGGAGAAGAATCCTGTCTGGGAAAGGCTTGTGGGACCACTGACCCGGGAAACTGTTTCTCCTGTCCATAATTTCACATTGGCAAAAACAGCTATCATGTCTACCCAGTACTTCCATTGTAGTGTGTAATCTCATGTGATATGTGTATGTAACCTCATGATTGCATCTTAATCTTATGGGCACATTTACCCGTGAATGGTCAGGAGGATGACTTCTCATTCATCTGTATAATTTTGATATATAAAAATTATACTAGGATATGCTCCGTAAATAGATCTATTGTCCCACAAAGACTGTAAGACACTTAAAAGCCTGCTTTGTTTCTTTTACTCAGACTAGCACAAGAAAACAATGATTTCTCCCCTAGTCTAAGACAAGCTACACACAATCAGCTCATTTTTATCCCAGAGCCAGTTCAAACTACACTACATGTTTCTGTATATATATATCATAAATTAAAAACTTTACAGATATGCACAAGGTCAGAGTCGCAGATGTCCACCAAAGTTATTACACAAAGCAACCTAAAAAATCAGGCCAATTCTTTGCTTGCCAGGTCTGACTGATAAAGACCTGACTCGCTGTACATATCTCTCTGTATCTTGTCTTACTGGGAGCTGTGCCCCTGGCTTCTGGTCACAGTCTTACACTCGGAACTTTGAAACCTTGCTTTGCCATGGTAAATGGCTCGGCTCCTTCTTGTTTACCCAAGAAATGTGCTGTGACCAATGAGATGTAATTTTATAACTTTTCTCTTTTTGCCTTAAGCCTCCTGGACAAAAGCTAGATGAATGGAGAGCAAGGAAGAATTGGAAAAGAAAATTGAAGCAAGGAAAACTAGAAAGAATTAGAACTTAGAAGAAAATTAGAGGACAGAAAAATAGAAGAATAAAGACTGTGACGTGGACAGCTTGTGTGTGATTTTATTCCTCAGTCCCTCAGATAGAAAACTTTTAAGCTCAGTTTTGCTTGACTGTGGACTTCTTCTTCGAACCCTGGAGGTGGCCTTGAAGAGCTGGACTCTTAGGCTTCCATTAATCTGATGCCTGAATACCAGGCGAGTGTATTTACCTGATGGGGACTTAGACTTGATGGTCAACCGGCTGGGAGAATTAAAGACATTACTTTGAACCCATCAGGCAGGGTTAAGGGCTGTGGGAGGGAAAGAGGGAGAGTCAGAAATGCTGTTCAGTTTGTCTAGCTTCGGTTCCTTGGGTAGTATGTTAGGTAGCTTCGCGCTACTATAACAGAATGCTTGGCATGACCAATCAGCTTAAAAAGAGGGAGAGCTTGCAGTTTTGGCAGTTTCAGTCCAGGCCTGAGTAGCTCCATTGCTTCCTCCCTGTTACCACAGTACACAGTATTCCATGGTAGGTGTGTAAGGCAGCAGAGGCCAGGCTGAAAATCAAGCCTCTAATAAACAGGCTTCACTGAATGGAGTTGAAAGAAAGATGAGGACTGAGGAACCCAGCAAGACCTGAGCTCCTTGAAACAGACCGCCAATAGGTGAGAAGATGCTGTTTTTTCACAAACGAATTTGGTAGAGACATTGCTATTTGCTCTATGCAAGAGAAAGTCTCACCTGAGAGCAAATTGGGTCTTTGTGAGCCTTTAATTTTCTTTCCCCTTTTGCTACCAATAGCATTCCTAAGTTATTTGAGTCAGGGTATTCTTCTTTTTTCATCCCTGGAATGACTGATCAAAGGTTTCCCGTTTCCAATACAGGCAGAATGGCTTTTTGGAGACTGGTGTTTGCAGGCGGAGAAAAGGGTGAGGGACTCTGGGTTGTGGAGATAGACACTTCCCCAGGGATATTTTTAAACCCCTTTGAATGGGCTCATTGTTTATAAGAACAGTGCCTTAATGGAAAAACAAAAAGGCAAGAGGGTCTGTAACGTGTTCTCTGCTTTCCTTTGCTGGCCTCATTGTTTATTTGATTTATCAAGTCTCAAGTAGTTGCTCTACCCAGTGACCTTCCTTGAGCCGCTTCTCTGGAGTATCCACTTACCTTATTTAGAAACATAATATTAAAAAAAAAAAAAAAACTGGAGTGGAGTCAAAAAATCATCACCTTTTGATGTGGCCAGTTTCCTGGGTTTTGAAATCTTAAACTTGCGGGAAGCTTTAAAAGCTGAGTTGCAGTCCTTAATCAGTAGGTCCTTCTGGGTGTTGGATGCAGGACTTGGGGTCCTTGGCCTGGGGGGCAGTGCATAATTAGAGGACATAGTACAGATGTTTGGTGCTAAGTGGTATAAAGAAAGGACTTCAAAAGACGCTAACTGGGATCCTGTGGGGAAGCTTCATTTTGGAGGTGGCCCTGGAAGGAAGCTGCAAGGATGGCCTAGTCTGGTGTTATCTATGAGGAGGTGGCAATCATGGAGCGTGGCTGCTAGCGTTTTCTCATATCTCTTGGGATTTTAATAGAACTGTTGGATTTCCTCTGAGCCTTCCTCTTTTGGATATAACTGACTGTGATAAGGACTCTTGACTCTAAAGTTTGAGTTCATGTCACACGCCTCTCCTCCTAATATGCACTCATCCCTTGTTGCTAGGCGTGTTTGTTCTTTTCTGCCTTATGCTTCTTAGTATCAGGAGGCTACCAAAGGAGAGCACAGGATTCTATTAGGAAACTCATCATAGAGCAAGGGGCTGCTATATAGATCCAAACAGGGTGTTACTGTGGTAACCTTAGAAAAGGGCTTGTAAATTCCCACGATTAAAAGTCCCATGGATGGCCATCACATTTTGGCTACTAGGTGAATTGGTGGGTCACATTCTTACTCATCTTCCCAGATATAACATATCGTCCACAAAAGTCATGCTGTCTTCATAGACTCTGGGTGGGGCTACAGGAGGTTGGTTTACTATCGGAAGGGAGATGGGAGTCCTTCTCAAGTGTCATAGCCCCATTGTGAAGTATATAGTATGTCTGTTTCTAGTAGGATGCTTTGTGGTACTTGATAAAGGCTTTCATTTTTAATGCCTTAGTATGAAGTGGGCCACATATGTTTCCAGGTATGTTTATTCGCATTTTGGTTTGTGATCTTTTGGTTAAACCTAGGTAGTGCAGTGGTGGGGTGGTTAGAAAGACTTTGCACTCAGATCACTGGGTCTGCCTCCTGGTTGTGGCAGTTTGACTTTAGGGAGGTTTGGGGAAAGATACTGAGTTCTAAACCTTGGCTTTCTCACCTGTGGGTAATAAATGGTCAAAATAAAATGAAGTTGGATGTTAAACACTTAACCTTTTCTGGCAGGTAGTGTGTGATTGAAGTACTTTTTTTTTTTTAACTAGTGATTTCTGGCAAGCAAAAAACTGTTAGTTTCCAGGTGTTTTCAAAGTGATGGCTATACTGAATGTTTATTTGTTTTGTAATTATTCTTCCTTCTGTACTGTATGCCAGTGGTAATACTTTCCTCTCCCTTCCCATTGCTGGATTTCTGTTTTATGTAACAAAGCTGTTCAGCATCTTGGATGGTACTGATGGGTGAGCATCCTGGATGCTGACTTAGATGCTCTTTTTTTTTTTAAATTAATTTATTTAATTATTAAAGATTTCTGCCTCTTCCCCGCCACCACCTCCCATTCCCCCCCTCCCCGAATCAAGTCTTCCTCCCTCCTCAGCCCAAAGAGCAAGCAGGTTTCCCTGCCCTGTGGGAGGTTCAAGGACCACCCACCTCCATCCAGGTCTAGTAAGGTGAGCATCCAAACTACCTAGGCTCCCACAAAGCCATTACGTGCAATAGGATCAAGAACCCATTGCCATGTTCTTCAGTTCTCAGTAGTCCTCATTGTCCATTATGTTCAGCGATACTCTTTTTAAGTTCAGTTGATGAAGTATCTTTGTACTTTTGTTTTAGGCTTGAGTGAGTTTCATTGTCTTTTGCTTTTATAATATGTTTTTTTCTCTTTAGTCAACTGTTGATCTTTGTATATTTTTATAGTATTTCTAATCATTGGGGTTGAACTCTGTTTTGAAATGAATTGGATATTTTACCTTAAACTATCATATTCTAGAAAGATTTTATTTTTATCAAATAGGAGCATCTGTCATTGGGAAATTTGAATTAACTCTACCCTTCAGAAGAAACCAGGACCCAAGCCTTTACTGGAAGCAGCTTTGGAAGCTTTTACAGTTTCTTCTATCACTGCTGGATCATTCTAGTTCCCATAAGTCAATTTTAGTTCTTTTGTGTTTAATGAAGTTATAACGTTTTAGTTTTAAGGAATTTTGTTAACTTTATTAGAAAGACTCCCCCAGCAAACAACTGTCCCTGCTTTGCCTTTGAAAGCCTGCTTGGTTCCTCCTTGCCCTTGCTTTCTGGCTCTGAGTCTCCCCTAGATTGGTCAGATGTCATCTTGCAGGTTATTGTGACTTTCAACTTGTTTACCTCCAGGAAATTTGCTTTGGAACGTTCTTGCCTTTTCTAATGGCTTTCATTTTGTTATCGTCATTCTTTTCAATTCTTATGTTTCATTTTGTTGTTTTCCAATCTCAAAAAATACAGGACATGAATTTATTGGGTTTTATAAAAAAATAAGATGGTTTCATGCTGCTAATTTTGCTACTTTATGAAATGATCATTGGTGACTTTTTTTGCAGATATAAAACTTCTTACCTTAAAGATTTGCAAAACCTGAAGGTCTGTGTATGTCTGTGTCCATGAGTACACACGCATGTCACTGGGGCACGGGTGTTCTAGGTAGCTTATGAGCGAATCTGTCAAGGGGTGGAAAGACTTTACGTACCTGTGAGTTGATTCAGTTTTGCTTTTTATAACCCAGGAAGGGAAATGTTTTGTTGTGTTGTCAGTAACCCTTGGGTAGGAGGAAAGGTTCCTGCTTCTCTGGCTAGTTTGCTCCAGGACTTGGACAGTTTGGTAACTGACTTCTCACTTCTGCACCGTCAGGTCTTTCTCGTTATGTCGGAGGCTGCGTCCTCTCCCTTACTGTCCAGTTCATGGGAATACGAGGTAGATTTTCTTAACAGCTTTTCACATGCTTGAAATTATGGGGTAGATCATCGGAACTTTCCATATTTACTTTTCCCCCCCAAGAATCATTTACTTTGGTTTTGGATGATTGTGGCTTCTCCTGATCAGGTTTTAAAGTGGAGATTAAGACACTTTGCTTTCATTAGGGTCTGACGGTGATCAACACAGGAAACAACTCTGAAATGCCACCTGCTGATTGGGTTGTTTACCTTAATGGTCATATCTGTTTTTAGGTTGTTCTTATATGGAATCTTCTCTATACTTGTCTCTGTTGTGTGAGTTATGTTTGTAATTTCTATGTGTCACATATTTTCTTGATGCTTATTCTAGCTCTGTCCGTCCAAACATCCCATTAGTTAGCTGTATAAAATTTGTTTTTGATTCATTTATTGTTTTTTATCTAGGACATTAGGTCTTTCCCCTTTTTCTATTTTTTAGAGTGGTATACGTTCATAGCAAAAGAAGATAGAAGGCACAGGGGTTTCTAGCTCTCTCCACCCCCAAACAATTTTCCTGTCAACAATCACGCCCCACCACCACCACACACACACCAGAAAGATACCTTTGTTACAGCTGGTGAACCTATATCTACGTGTCCTTATTAGCCAAAGGCTATGTCAAGGCCCACTGTTGGTTGTAAGTGATGTTTATGGCGCATGCCCAGTACTCTAGTGTACTGAGCCCGAGGCAGGTCAGCCTGGCCTATACTGCAAGGGCCCAGCCTTAAACACACAATAGCACCCCCAAACCAAACAGACTAAGAAAGAAGCAAAAGCAGCATGAAAGAAGCAGGCAGCAGTCGGGTGTCACTCCTTCTCTTGTGTTGCCATCTTCTTTACTGCCAAGCATGATAAGCTCCTTCCAAGTGTTTTCTTTGTTATTAATTCTTATGCTCAACCAGTATATCCTCTGTGATAGCTTCAGTCCAACATTTGCAGACATATTACAGGTTCAGCTAAAATAGCTTCCGTCATTTCGGTGTCCTACGGTCCCAGCAGTAAATGCTCTTTCGTTATTTTATGCAGGTTAGCTAAGCCATATTGAATGTTCACGTTAATTATTTCCAGAGCGAGATGTGATATTTCTCAAATGTTGATCTGATGTAGAACTAGTTAGGGCAAATGGTTTAGAGGTTTAGATCTAGGATGCAGTCACATCGGCGGATGTTTGTCTAGGCTTAAGTCAATTTAACTTGTTTGTTTTAAACGACATGGGCCTTCTAATAGCTGGGCTTGACAAAAGGCTTTCTCCCACCTCTGTAGTGACACTGACAGCCTGGGCCATAGCCCTCAGCAGGCTAATTGTCCTCTCTACCTCTTCCTTTGGATGGCTGTGTGACTTTCCAGGTTGCTCTCTTTTGTGCCCTCTTGCTAGCACACAGGGTTGCTTGGAAAATGTCAGAAGGTATCTAAAGTACCCCCCTCCAGTCCTTACCCCTACTTTCTCTCCTCCCCCAACACACATAAGAACCATGAGCAACTTTGTTGTGTTTTTTGTTTTCTTTTTCTGTAAGTCATGCGCCAGATTTTATAGTTGAAAGGCACTGAATGTATTTAGTGATCAATTATTTGAATGGGGGGAGGGTTTTGAGGGAAGTGATGGTTCTGGGAGTGACTGGGTATTTCAGACACTCTCTTCTGTAACATAAACCTATGGTATTCATGGAGCTGTTTGGTTCTGATGTATTGAACCACGTCTTAAGGCCGGATTTCATACCTGGCATTGCTAATGACATGCTCAGGCTTGTTGGATCATTTGCTTAATGCATGGTGACAGTGAGGCTAAATTCTTAGTCGCTGCTCTGATTAGGCCCCTACACCAGGCTTGGAATAGCTGTTATTACTTAAGACAGGCAGCTGAGCACAAGACCCCATGATGGTACAGATACTGAATGGGCAGGGTAAACCTGCAAGCTCCTGGAAGCTTGAGTTTATAGCGATCACAGCCCAGAAGACAGTCCTGAATGCTGTCGTCAGTGTGTGTGCATTGTGGGGGCTTACGGGCGCAAAGAGAGAGTAGAATGTTTAAACACTCTCAAGTGTGCATTCTGAATTCTCTGAATGGATGCTGGAAAAGATGCAGGAGAACGTGACTGAGAGCCTGGGATATGAATGCAGCTCAGCAGCTTTGGGGTGGTGGTGGTGGGAGAATCACGTAGATAGCTATTGAACCCTTTCCCATGCGTCAAGGGGAAAGAAAACACATGGCTGTGTTATAATGAGAACAGCACCTGCAGACTTCAGTGTATGGAGTCTGCTGCACTCATGCACAGTGTAAAACTCAGATAGTAAGAGGCTTTTCACGTGAGCCACAGTGTAAGGCCAGTTCAGGCAGAAGATGGGACCAGTGACAATGGGAATAAGGGTGCTAGGTGCATAAGAACTTGTCAGTGTGCGATCTCTATGTCCAGGTCGGGTGGGAGCCAGTTAGATTGTGTGCAACTTCTCCTTCCCTAGGGGCAACAAGACAAAGGCTAGTGCGCCGGGCTGTTAGCAGGTGTGGTCCTGAGATCTGCACCTGGGGAGGGGAGGAAGAGCATCACTATGTTCACAGAAGGGGATTTCAAGATGCAGTGTAGTTTCCAGGCCACTGTTGCTGTTCCCACAGGGAGCCGTACAACTAGAATAGACACGGATTGAGATGGCCAGCTCTTCGCATCCCTCACAGGTCTACTATCGGTTCCCGAATGCCCTGGGAGCGAACATGGTGAGCAGTGCAAAAGCAGCTCTGATGACACTGACGTAGGTTAATTAATTGCAAAAAGGTGTTCACTTGTCAGCAGCCAGGGGAAGGAGGTGTGCATTCATTCAAGGGAATCCGGGTTGAGAAATGTGGTATGTACCACAATACTCACAGGCATGTGTCTTTTCCTATGTCCCTCCATCCATGCATGCAATCCACTGCCAGTGTTCACTGGACACTGAATAAAGCCAGCACTATTGTCGGTCTTAGAGGGCTGAGAACTGAGGTGTGACAGGTACACCCCATCCTCTTGGAGGAGCAGGGATTTCATGGCAGGAGATAGTAAATAAGACATTGGTCTCAGAGCTCCAAAGTTGATTGGTCACTGTGATGGCCGGAAGGCTGTTGTGTGACGGCGTAAATAAATGCAGACAGATTATAAAAATATATACAGCTTTAATAAGGGAATAGACTTACAGGACCACAGGTTCCCGCGGAGAACAGGAAAAGCAGAGAAAAAGGGCTGCTGGGATTAAGCCTGGCAGATTTATCCTTAAACATTAGCCCGAGGCGAACACGCCCCCAATGGGTGGGGCTATATCCCTACACTGTTGGTGAGATAGTAATTGACTGATGGCTGGAAATGTCAGGAATCACAGGCAGGGGAGGACTTTTGAGCTGAATGCATGACACCAAGGAACAAAGTATTCCAGATCAGAAGCGGAGAGTGGGTGCTAAGAGCGAGGAGAGGCAAAGTGAGATGACTCCAAGGCCAGGAGTTTGCATTACTTCTAAGAATGAATGCTGTTAGGGAATTTGAAAGCAGGCAGGAACCTTCTATAAAGGGCATTTCTTAGGCAGGGTTCAGGGCATGCTCATCCAGTGTTTTGAATATTTTATGTAATTAATTTAATCCCTGATAATCCTGCCAAGAATGTAGTGTTATTACCTCCGATTTATAGATGAGGTAACTGAGCACCAGAGAGGTCACATGACACATCTGAGGGCACAAAAGGGAGCTCTGGGATCATGGAGGAGGTCAGGTTCATAGTGCTGTGCTCTTGCCCCCACCCTCTGATCTTTGCAAGGATAGCGCAGTGATACTGGAGGCCAGTCAGGACTCTGTTCAGTTCTGAAAGTAGATAAGGAAGGGAGAGCAGAAGCCAAGGCAAGTCAGTGTCTTGTCATGAATGAATGTGTAAAAGAAACACAAATACAATACGGTGCATCCTATATGTTCTTCATTTAAGACTCATAGGATTGTAGAGAAGTCTCTGGGTTATCAAATATCCTTTAGTGACTGATAGGAAAACTAACTCTCCTGAAGGAAGATGATGTCCAACCAGGTGCCCTGTTATCCTGATGGCAAGTGTTGTGTTGTTAGGGAATTTAAAGGCAAGCAGAAGCCTTCTGGAAAGGCTGCTCTCCCCCCATCCTCAGGAATTCTTCCTCGCTCCAAGGCTAGATTGGCCTCAACCCTTGCTGTGGTCTGGGTGGGGTAAGATCTGGTAATGACAAGGTGCCTCAGGCCTCTTCACCACCCCCTCCCCAAAGAGCAGCCTGCACGTGAAGGCTAATTAGCGTTTAGCCTGTTGCCGCCTGTCCTCGTGCTGTTTGCCGACACACAGCAAGAGGCAGTTATAAAGAGACTGGCACCATCAAAATGGTGGTGTTCACACCCTACAAGGATGGGAATGCTGGTGTTCAACAAGGATTTGCTTGAACTCTGCTTGACAAAACATAAATCTCTGTACAGACAGAATAGGCTTTTCATTCCATGCGAGGCTTCTGTCTGTCACTGAGAGAAAAGTTGGTTCTTAGTTCTAGTGGTAGGAAAGGAAATATGAGCTCCTTTGGAGAAACTCCTTACGAAGAGTTCCAGTAAGGAACGTGGCTTTCCAGTGCCCGCTATTATTATTTCAGCCCAAGGATTATGTAGTATGGCTCTATTTGAAGAGTTCTAGTCAGAAAAATGAAGAGAAAAAAATTAATGCCTAGTTAGGTTTGCTCACCGCTTCCCCCTTTTTTCTTAAGGCTGACTGTCCAACTTGATAAACATTAGCCAGATTTTGCTACATATTATAGTCAAATTTAGATAAATTAAGAGCACAGTAATTAAAGACTGAGCTCCCTGGTCACAGTAGCTGGTTAGTGTGAGCGCACTCCCTTCCCACACGTGGCTTCTGAATGGAGCCAGTCGTAGGGTGTTCACAGGAGGTTGTGTGTGCAGAGCATAGAATTTGAGATATCTGGAGTCTTAAGTCATGTTGAGCACTGGGGCCCCAGGAACGCAGGGATGAAAGGGTTTGTGTAGAACCCTTATGGATGGATCTGAACCGGGGAAGAGTTTACCCCATCTCTAAAGATCATTCCTGTAGACTGGAATCCCGCTCAGTTCAGACGTAGAATAGCGGTTCCTAGAATGTTGGGTACGTGATAATTTTTCTAGCTGGTTAGTGCTTGTTTTTGTTTAAGATGTAAACTACCTTTTTGTAAGTACTTTAACAAGGGCCTTTCTCTGCTTCAGATTGGTATGATATCTCAGGAGTGCTGTCTGGGGTGAGGGAACACTTTTTTTACACTTCGAATCATGGCGAAGGATATTTACAGTGTTATGCTACAAGAACTGTGTGCGCTAGTGTTTGGAAGCTTTGCCTAAACTTGGGATTTAAAGCCTATTCCTATTAGGCTTGGGGCTCCACTGAGCCTCCCTTGGCAGATAGTAGCATTTGTAGTGTAATGTGAGATGTTACAATTGTATGATCCTTAGAGGATGTCTGTTATAGGAATTGGCCAACTCGAGTCTAGGGCTTAAATCCAGCCCTTTGCCTGTTTGTATAAAGTTTTATTAGGACACAATCACACCCATTTTTTTATTTTTGCCTGTGACCGTTTTAGGCCTACTGTTGCAGAATTGGAGAATCGCAACTGGATTCCTGGCAAAACTCTTATGCCAGCGCCTCGTCTAGATGCTGTGTGAATGATTGACCCATTTCAGTTAGGAACATCTATGTGACCCCCCCTTTGCAAAAACTTTACCTAGGGTTTTTCATGCTTCTGCTTTTCCTTCTTCCTTCCTTCCTTCCTTCCTTCCTTCCTTCCTTCCTTCCTTCCTTCCTTCCTTCCTCCCTCCCTCCCTCCCTCCCTCCCTCCCTCCCTCCCTCCCTCCCTCCCTCCCTCCTTCCCTCCCTTCTTCCCCACCCCCCCGACTGACTGGGGGCCTCAAGATACAGTATAGCTTTTTAGGCCCCTGCTTCTCTAACTATGCAATTGCCCCCAAAAGACTCTTTTGTGTTTCTTGCTGTCTTCTCCCCTTTTCAATATCCCTTCTTCTTTCTCCATTGGTGACCATACTTTCTGCTTTTATTAATAAGTAAGTTGATGCTGACGGAAGAGGAGGTTCACCAACCCTCACAGCCTCATCTCCTCACTCCCTAGTGCTCTCCCACCAGTCCACACAGTGAACTGTTCGGCTGCTGTCTCAAGCCAGCTTCTTCAGTTGCCCCTGCTTCTCTTCTTCTGTTGTCCCAAGGCAATCCTTCCAGCCACCTTCGTTTCTCCTTTCTGTGCTGCTTACATGTCTGTCTGCTGCTCCATCAGAATACAAACCATCCTCCGCATAAATGAAACCAACATTTGGGGGCTGGAGAGAGGACTTAGCAGTTAAGGGCACTTACTGTCCTTACAGAGGACCCAGGCTTTCTTCTCAGCATTCATGTGGTGCCTAACAACTGTCTCTCCCACACCCCTTCAGAATTCTGTAGACTTGTGTGTAGCATTTGGCACACACATAAAATAAAATAAATAAATATTTGTTTTTTGAAAGACAAGCCAATGCTCCTATTCGCTCCCCCAGTAGTTACTCCCATCTTTGCATCCCCAGGGTGCTCATTGCTTCCATCCTCCCTTCCATCTCTCACCACACTATGCCCTCTTCCATACTGTTCACTCCACTCTGTTTTGATCTGATCACTTGTATGTGGAAATTGCTTTGTCCGGGCCACAGTGGTGCTCAGTTTGCTCAATCCCGGGGTCAGGTTTTACTTCGCAGACTTGGCACCCCAGGAACCCTGAACTTTGTCAGCCCCCATCCTCTCATTGCTGTCTGTGTACGTCGTCTGCACACTGCTGGTCACCCCCTCGGCTGGCATTTCTTCTGTTCACCATCCTGCAAATGCTTAGTTTCTGAGCTTCCAGGGTGTGGTCCTTATCTATTTCTCTGATGACTTCCTTCTGAACACCACACTTAATGTCAGCTGTCATCTGTGCATTGCCCATTTTCTGTTTTGTTATCTCATGAGCATCTTTTATTGTCGTTATTTTGAGATGGGGTTCGACTAGGCTGGTGTGGAACACCTGGACTCAAGTGATCCTTCTGTTTCAACCTCCAAAGTAGCTGAGGCTACAATCCTGTGCCATCAAGCCCGACTTTCAAAGGCATCCCGGGCATCATCTTGTCACACAGATCCGTTGTCTAGCCTTCTGCAGACTTTCCTACTTTTTTTGTCTAGTTGTTCAGGCCTGGAGTATTAGACTTGTCTTCTCTCACTCTCTACCATGCATTTGTACACAAACACCCACACCTACACACATGCTTCAAATTTAGATTATCAGTAAATTGTATCCTGAAGCTAATTTTTTGTTCCTATCACTGATTGTGTGTCAGAGATTTTTTACCCCCCTCAAAGTAAGATTTTTGGATCAAAAACCACATTTTGAGTCTTTGATGTACATTCAGAAAGGGTGTCAGCATTTCGCCTGCAGTGCGTTTAGCTCTATTACCCGTCATTTCAGTGAGATGTAGGTGACATGGTGGAAGTCTGCCCTAGATGGTGTGCTCAGCCTTTAGTGACTGCGCCTATCAGCTGCTTGTCTTTGAACAGGCTGCTAGTATACAGTAGGAAGTTAATGTATATTTGCTGAAACAGTGAAGGGGCCCGAGTCCAGTCTGGTGGGATCCTTCAGTGTGCAAATAAAGAGTGTGTTTCCCTCCTTTCCCAAGAGAAGCTGATGATCACTAGCCTAACCTGAGTTTTTAAAATTTAATTAATTAATTAATTTATTTATTTATTCTCCAAGTGGTGGGAATAGACTATCTTTTTTGTTTTTTTTGTTTTTGTTTTTGTTTTTTTTTTGTTTTGTTTTTTGAGACAGGGTTTCTCTGTGGTTTTGGAGCCTGTCCTGGAACTAGCTCTTATAGACCAGGCTGGTCTCGAACTCACAGAGATCCGCCTGCCTCTGCCTCCCGAGTGCTGGGATTAAAGGCGTGCGCCACCTTTTTGAAGACACACATCCCAGTGTCCAGCGTGGTTTTTGTGGTCTTTGTCTTAAGGTGTTTCTCAGTAAATACGGATTAAACACCTGAACCTTTGCAGTCTGTGGTCTACGCCCATGGATTTGTCTGTGAAACAAAGCGCTGGCAGAAACTGCAAAGGTGAAGAAGCATAGTTCATATTTGAAATTTTGTCAGCACTTTCTGTGACACTCACTTTTTCCTGACTGTCCTCCCTAGACCTTTGTGTTTGTGGAGAGCGTTATGTGGGAGGCTTCTGTAGCATGTGGTGGGCACTGCCTTGGGCCCGCCTATCTCAGCTGGGACACCGCTGGGTCCTCTCTTGGGCCCAGAGGCAGGGCACCCATTTTGTCCTTCCACTTCTTGCTGGTACAACATCTGAAATCTGTGTGAACCACTGTTCCATTCGATTCCATGTCTTCTTGCTCAGCAAGCAGTTCCCAAAACCCATGGAGAGTGACTGTGCCTGATTTGTGTGCCATGTGCACCCACCCTTTTCAGAGCATCGAAGTAGAGGCATGTTCCTGAAGCAAAGCCTCATGGGTATTATGTTAGCACCTACCAGCCTACATGGTTAGCACTGTGTCGCTGGATAGGGTTTGTCCCAGAGACGGTGCACTCTCTGAGTAATGCACAGCTGGTGCACCTTGCCCCGCTCTTGGTCTACTGTCCTTCTGGGCCTTTAACACCTACTCATTCCAAAGTCTGGCCACCTCCTTCCCTATCCATTAATGCCAACCTTTCTTCCATCAGATACAGTTTGAGTGTGTGTGTGTGTGTGCGCGCACGCACGTGCGTGTATGTATACGTATATATGTGTCTCTCTGTGTGTTTATGCATGTTTGTATCCATATGTGCATGTGGGGTCCAGAAGTCAATGTCAGTTGTCTTGTTCAGTTCTTATCTACCTTATTTTTTTTTTTTAAGACAATGTCCCTCATTGAATTTAGAGCTTGCCAATTTGACTTGACTTGCTAGCTTATATATGCCTAGAGTGCTCTTGTTTCTGCCTGTTTCACTTATTTTTTTCTGTGTTTCCTGGGGGGCTCAAACTTAGTTTGCAACGCAGACACTTTAATAACTGAGCCATCTCCTCCTCCTCAGATGTGACATTTTAAACATCTACATGTTCTATACCTGGGAATGTAGAGCCAAATAGAATCCAGTGCTCAGTTGCTTGCGCTTTGGTTTGTTATTTTGTGTGTATGTGTGGCAGCATTCTTGAATACTTGAGGATTTCCATACAGTTTGCAGGAGTCTGGTCTCTCCTCCACCATCTTGGTTTGCTGGCGCAAACAATTGTGTTTTGGGTACATGAATCTGGGTTTGCCATTCCTGGCCCTGCTCTTTCCTGGCTGTGCTTTTTGCCTGTTTGTTCCTCAGTTTTCTCATCTGCAGATTGGTGCTACTCATAGAGCTGGTCCTTGTTTGTTCCTCTTTTGACCTTTTTCCTTTGACTGACCAAAGTCTGTGTGTGTGTGTGTGTGTGTGTGTGTGTGTGTGTGTGTTTGTCTGGAAAATCTTTATATTTTTGTGTGAAACCTTCTGCTATGGGACTTTTCACTCTCAATTCCCTCTCTTGTATTCATTTAGCTCTGCAGGAGTTGATACTCCTTATTATTCAGATTGGGGGCCTCCTGAGGTCTTTACTGACACTGCTTTCCAATCTGGTTGTTTGCTTCCCACTATTTCTATCTACAATACATGGACCATGGCTTCTGCTAGGGGCCTGGAAGCTCCCTCATAGTGGAAATGGATTCTTAGCATCTGTGTCAGTAACTTTGTGCCAGGTAGGTGCCTAAGAAACTGGTGAGCAGTTTGTCTTGGCCTCAGGTTTTGTGATCCAGGTAATGAAGAGCCTGAGGGCAGAGGGAGGACCACCTGGGTGCTCTGGGTCCCAGGAACCTCCTGAAGTATGGAGCCGAGGAGTGTGCTGGGCTAGTCAAGCGGATGATTTGTTTCTTTCCTTCTTCTAGGCTCCCAAAGAGGATGTAAGCTAGTTCTAGATTGGTAGGGTACACCTTTGTGGAAACTCTCACTGAATTAAGTTTCGGACCTTTTCTTTCTCTCAGTAACCTAAAGATAAACTAGAAGATTGTCTTGGATAGAGGAAAAACGAGCCGACAGATTGTCCACGCTGAGTTCAGGCTGGAATGGGAGCTGGCTGTCTGGGCAGGAGATGGGTCCTGCCTCTCTGGGCATCAGTTGGCCTAGTGGATGTCTTCCTGTACTTTTCTAAGAGAAAAGGAATGAGTAAGGGAGAGAGGGAGGGATGGAGTTGAAAGAGTGACAGACAGTGTGTTAGGACCTATGTGGATTGTGGAGGGGCGTCCTCTGTGCCCCTCCACATCCTGCTTTCTGTGCCGTAATGAGCCTTGGAAGATGTCTTTGAGTCGGTATCGCCGTAAGCAGGCCACAGGTTGAACAATTTTCAGTCAAATTGAGGAAAATGATTGGGCTCAGCCCATGTTTGTCACTGTCCTATTGTGGCCATCTTCTTCCACCATCATGTGACTATGTGACTTATACTTCTGTTGACAACATTCTTACCATCCCTGAACTTCTCTTGTTCTTTTTTTTTTTGTGTGTGTGTGTGTGTGTGGTGTGTTTGATTAACAAAATGAGAATAATAGCTTGTGTTGAAGATTTACGGATATCAAAGATGTAGAAAGAAGGGCTTGTGGTTTGACATGCAGTAGCTTTTGCATGTCATGGGGATATACATTATAATACACAGTTTGAAACACATATTCTCATATAGCAATTTGTGAATTTAAACATGTACTTTCTATATGTGTCTTTATAACTTTGTTCATACTCACCAATTTTATAAAGGGACTTTCTTATTGTCTCTGTTTTATAAAGTGAAACAGGATTGCAGGGGTGGACTTTGTTCACTTAGTTCCCAGGACAAAACTAGGGATGCAGGCCTGGCATATAGACTGGTCCAGTGAGTGCACTTTCTTCATACTGGCTGCTGGCATCACGAGCATATGGCAACATTACACTCAGCGGATTGAAGATCACACGTGTGGTACAATTTTTATGAGCTAGTCACAAGTCTGTCTGATAACTCAGAAGGTTTCACAGGGTGCTGCTGTCAGGTACCAGGCTGCATGTACCCAGACCAGGTGAGAACTGTACCCCACTTCACGGACAGATTAACGTCAGCGTGGGGTCAGAGGCTATGCTGCATTTAAGTCAGTATCACACTGCTTTGTATATCCTCCCTTCACCCTCCTGGCAAGCTTGCTCCTGTCTCCATGGCCCACAGACAAGGAAATGGCACTGTTAGAAGTCAGTGTCTGGCATGAGCCCTGTGCAGTGACTGCCAGGCCTTGAACCCTGGCTGCCATGCTCCATGCCCTGGCTCTCACCTCCTGTGTAGCCTGGGGAGAAGCTGATGAACATAGTCTATCAAAAGGAGCTGTGATCTGGGGGAATGAAAGAAAAGGTCTGTGAACACATGGATGTTCTTTTGTTAGCGAAATTCGCTTTAGTTGTTTTCTGTGTGTCAAGGAAGAGCCACTGTGAACCCCTAGTTTCTCCGGCAAAGGCTGATTTGGGAGGATTTTCTCAGATCTACCAGCAGGTTAACAACATGGAGTCTTGAATATTTTCAGGGGCGGAAATGAATAAACAGGCATTTGAAGCGAAGCCGACCAAGTCTGCGGGACTGTAGGAAGGTGAATTAACTCAGTTGAAAAAGCTTGGACAAGAAGTGCACACATCTTTTGGTCTAGTAAATGATAGCTGGGAAATCTGAATTTGTAGGTCAGTTCCCTATTTTGTGTAGATGAAAATTGTTAGAAGAAATTTTATGTTGAAGGAGATGTTACCTGGCTTTTGTGGAATAAATCAAATAAGAAAAACAAAATGAATTGCCCAGATATAAACAGGTGAGAGGCATCACTTTTAAGTTGGATTAAGTTGCTGTTTGACATTCTTGAGCAGTTATAATGGTTATATTTTGTATTCTATTCTGTTCTTGCTTTGTATGTATTTGTGTCTTATCCCATAGAATACAAGAAACCATGCCACACTGATTTTTTAAAAAGACAATCACCAGGAGCCTTCTGCTTTCTGTGTCCTGTTTTGGTCCTTTGGAAAGAATATAAAGCTAGGATATTTTTATAGAATTAACAGTGGGTGGGGCTGGAGAGATGGCTCAGAGGTTAAAAGCACTGCCTGCTCTTCCAAAGGTCCTGAGTTCAATTCCCAGCAACCACATGGTGGTTCACAACCATCTGTAATGGGGTCTGGTGCCCTCTTCTGCCCTGCAGGCATACGCACAGAAAGAATATTGTATACAAAATAAATAAATAAATATTTAAAAAAAAAGAATTAACAGTGGGTCAAGATTTCTGTAATCTTTCAAGCACTCAGAAACAAAAGCCTGGTGGCAAAGGTCAGATATGACCTGACAAAAAGTACAGGTTTAAGAGCCAAGACGGACAAGCTGTGGTTCTTTATCTGTGGAAATGTCTTTCTGTCTCTCTTCTTTGTTTCCCTTGCCCCATGGAATAACAGGACCCTTTCTGAAAGCCAGTGGCTGCATTGCTGTTGATCATGCTCCTGAAGTTTTCCAGAATTGCTTTTGGCTATGGGGAATGAGTTACCTGCCTGTGTTCTCAGAGTCTTCTGCAGGTCCCTCTGGGATGTAAAGCTGTGGAGACCTAAGTCTCAGGTGCAAGACGAAGAAAATGGAAGGAGCCGGAAGCCCAGGAACATGTTTCTAAGCAGAACAGCTGTGCAACTTCTCACAGAACCAGAAGTAGACTGGGCTCCCTCATCCCCTCCAAACTCTCCAGAGGGTACCACCCATGCAGCAGTAAAGCAATTTAAGACTCCTCTGGTGTCATGGGGATCTACCCAGGAAATCCACTGAAAACTGCTGCCGATGTGAGGGGAGGAAGAGTGAGAAAAATGTGTTTGAATGTGATCACCTGTGGCTCTTCAGTTGATTGTTTAGTTTTTCATTCCCACATGTTGGTTGCTTACAGCGAGGCTGAGCCAGCCTAGTGCACGCGGAGGTTCCATCTCTCAGTATCGGCCAGGCGATGGGTATTCCATGAACCCTTTCCATGCCTCTTCCCCAGGGAAGATACACACGAGCGCTAAGCATTGTCTTAGCAGTCTGACTTGCATGGGAGAGAGGAGGACCGAGTGGGATTGGCTGTATTCCTAGTACCTAAACTCGGGACACAGCTGTTATAGGCAAGGTTGCTGCTTTCTTCATCCTGGTCCCTTACCTGAGTGTCTCTCTTCTGACAGTAGAGATCCTTAGTAATGTCTTTCATGTCTTGGAACCTCAGCTTCCACGACCAGAAGAGGTGTCACAGTGGTCAGAGTTCCCAAGGCTGCTGTGCGATGGCAGGGGAGATATAGAAAGACTCTGTGACAGTTACCGTAGTAAATGGAAGGGTAACCACCGAGTAGCCAACTAACTGTGTTCATTCTACTAAGAAAACGCTCAGGCCTGCTTTGCACTGCCCCATCCCACTCACAGACCACAGTTTGGGAAGCCCAGGTCAAAGGCTGGCGTAGGATGATGGAGAAGCGTTAGCCCTGGAAATTGTCTTAGTTTCCTTCCCTTTCCTGTGATACATACCATGACCAGAAGGCAACTTGGAGAGGAGAGGGTTTGAATGTCCAAAGCACAGTCTGTCTTGATGGGAAGTCAGGACAGGAACTCAAGCGAGGGCAGAACCCAGGCGGAAAGCGGCTTACTCTCCACAGCTTTCTCAGTTTGGTTGCTTCTATAACCAGGACCCCCTCCCCGGAGGTGGCACTGCCCCCTGTGGGCTTTGCCTTCCCACATCAATTATTAATCAAGGAAACATCCCAATAGACATGCCCTCAGGCTAATCTAATGTAAATGTTTTTTTTTTTTTTTTTTTTTTTTGTAATTGAGGCTCCCTCTTCCCCGGTGACTCTAGTTTGTATCAAGTTGACAGAAGCTAAGCAGCTCACCACCCGAGGTGGCGCGGAGGTGCTCAGCCTGCAAGGAGTTCCTTGGAGACCAGGATTAAGGGACACTGGAGGAGAATTACATGTGGAATGGTTTTTGACCATTTAATCTATTACAGTGTTTGTTCCTTCTCACTTCCTGAATATGCTACTTGATAGACATGCTCTTCACCCACTGCCCCTTGGGGCATTCCATGGTCACCATCCATGCTGTCTCTTTCATGGTGAGCCCAGCACCTTTCCTGTCTGAAACCATGCTGGAGGTCTAGCCCTAAGGAGAGTTGATTATGAATGACAGATGTGAATCTTGCAAACTCAGTCTCCCTCCTTTGAGAGCCTTTAACCTGCTTTTGTTCCCTTGCCCCCAAACCACCACTGAAATGTGTAAAGAAATCCAGGAAAAGCAGACCATGTCCCAGATCTGAATTTTTCCTCCCGTCTTCAGCCTCCACTATGGGCTGTGAATACCCAAGATTTTCTACCGGTGCCTTATTTTATCTAACGTTTGGAGATGGGGAGTTATGAGAAGCACCACAGCTCAGCTCCAGTGTCTGTGGTCTCCAGATGTTTGTTTTTCATGCCCTATGTACTGATTATGGTTTTCTAATCCATTACCTTAGAAAATTTGAAAACTGTTTATGCTCATTGAAAAAGAAAAGAATATTTATGTGTAAGGATAAATTATTAACATTTTATGCATTTCCTTTTAATAATTTTCTATGCGTTGTGTGTACACCATGATTTGAAGACTGACAGAAGACTGGAAAGTTCTTCAGCACTTGCTTTCATTATCGCCCACGCACATCCCTTCACAAAAGGAAAGGTCTTGTAGACTCTTGAAGTTTTCACCTAGGAAAAGACTGTTTCATTTTACAGAAGGCAGAGTGGTCATTTAGGGACAACTGTAACAGTTCTCTTCTGTGGTAAAGGGACTGTGCAGTAACATGCCATTTAGACTTCTGGACAACCTTGGAAATGTCACAGTCCATGAGACTATTGAGTCTGACGATTGTCAGAAGCTAAGGCGAGAAGCTGCTCTGGAGCTGGGGCCATAGGTCCATTGCTCTGTGCTTGTGGAAGACACTGCATAGCTGTTAGCATCCTCTAAGTGCACAGAGAGTGGTGAATGCCCAACCGGGCACTAAATCATTTGGGTTCTTGCTGCAGGGAGAAGCCACAGCTGAATTTTCCTAGGTTATGTTTTGTCTGGGGGATTGGGTTGAACTGAGTGTTAGCTCACCAAGTTTCTCATTCCTTCTTCCCATCTGCCACAGGGGATTAAGTATATAGTCAAGCAAATGCTAGATTGTGGCCGTTGGTTACTGCCTGCAGCCATGTTGGCTTCTCTTGCATACCACAATTCTTTCAAATGGCCCACTGCTTTCTGTAAAAGTCAGTAGGTTCTCTGTAAGAACTGTTATATTTAATCTTGAGACAGCACTGAAAAAAAAAACACATTTATTTCTAAATTGAAGTATTTTTTAGTGCTAGAAAATGTTGCATAATTGGCTTTCAGAGGCAGAGACAGACTTCCCCTCCTTATTGCACCTAGCTGTGTAGGTGCAGATGGCCTTGAACTTCTGATCCTTCTGCTTTACCTTCTGAGTGCTGGAATTTCAGATGGTCTACTTTCTTGCTTTATGTGGTGCTGAGGACCGAGCCCAGGGCTTCATATATTGTAGGCAAGCTCTCTACCAACCGAACTGCACCCCAGTCCCTTCTCTGTTCCATTGATGTTATTAGTCCCCTGCTGTTTGTTAGGAATCTGATTGTATTATAAGCTTTGTTTCAGTGAAAGTTGATGTTGCTAAGTTTTTGGACGGAAAGTAGTTATTCATCTGGGTAGGTGTCTGCCAGGGAGGACTGGGGTATCTATGTGTGTCTGAGAGGTCCTCAAGCATCACTGCTCTGTAAATCAACCTTAACCTTACTGGTTTGGCATTAATGCAAAAAAAAAAAAGTAATGTCGTTTCAGTTATACTCTTTATAATACGATGTAAAACTGTTTTCTTTTATTTCACGTTTACTTTTGTTTTTTATTTAATTGGCTGTGCATGCCCCACAGCCTTGGGGGGTTTTGCTATGGAATGACATTTTGGTACATACATACCTGTATTGAGCTCTATAAAACACAGAGCCGTAAAGTGGCCTGGTGGCAGAAGTCTATAATCTTAACTGCTTGTTTATCTGAGACAGGAGGATCATAAGTTTGAAGTTAGCCTGAACTATAGAGAAAGTTCAAGGCCAGCCAGAGCAATTTAGAGTTGAGTGTACAGCTCAGCCTAGCAGAAACAGGAAACCTTGGGTTTCTTGTCCAGGATCACATATGTATACAACCATGAATTTCATGTTTAAGGAAGGTGACCCTGGAGAAGGTAAGAGTTAGATCTTTGATTGATGAACATGTGCCTGTGGAGCTGTATTGTATTAACTAATCCCTTGCTTAAATGGCTTGTTAGGCATGAAGCAGGCTTGTGAAGCTCAATGAAGTTAAATAGGCGCCTGCTACTTGTTCCTGGAAGCCCTCTTACTTCCCAACTTGTAATAACATAGGTTCCTGTTCATTATAAATGTGCTGTTGTTTTGTTTCTTGTTTCTTCCTTTTGACATTGCTCTTAAACTCTGGCAGGTGCTCGCTCTTTTGCTGCATAGTGTTCCTTTTTGAGACCCTGCCACAAACTGTAAATCTATTCTACTGTTGGTGGGTAGTTAGTTATAGGCTTCAGTTTCTTTCTTTTTTGGTACAAAGGGTGCTGTTGCAGATGTCCTAGTCTATGATATCTCTGGTCGTGTGTTTCTTTGTCTTCTTCGTCTAATTTTTTGAGTAAAGAATAATAGGGACTTGCAATGAAAGGCATTTTGTTTTCTCTCTCCACTTTATTTTATTGTGAATGAGAGTAACGTTCTCCTAAAAAGGTGCTGCATTCAGGCGGGGCTGCATCATAGTGAAGACCTGCTGTTCACATCCTGCCGTCTTCTTTCTTATTAGCTCTTCCTACTGACCCCTAGTACACTGAGACTGTCTTAGGAGGAAGGGCTTGATTGACTTTCTGGCCTCATAAACTGCCTTTGTAGGTTACTAGTTTAATGAGAAGCACATCTTTGGTGAACGAGGTTAAGTTTAGGTAATGTGCACACATGAGAGGAGTTTGGCATTGGCACCAACTCTGGACAGTGCTGCTGTGTGGTCCTTTGGTAGATTATAAAAGGCATTAATTTTTTATAGCTGCCTTTCGCCAGGTCCATGCCTCATCCTAGCGCTTCCCTCACTCTAGGTCCTTGAGCTGATGGAAGTTTTAAAGTTCTGCCTCAGCCTATGGTCTGTGCAGCCCTCATCAGAGTTAAGGTTAAAAAATGACTAATAGTTAACAGAGCCATCCAAAATCACGGTCTCCATGTCCCACATAAAATTGCCCTTTAAAGGGATGGCTGTGGAAGGCTACATGTATTTCACTCTGTGTATCCCTGTTTCTCTTAGTGTTTGTAAGTGAGAAAGCCAGAGTCTTTTTGCAGCCTTCAGGTCTGGCTGCACCTGTTATAAAGATAGTCAGCACACCCCACATTGTGTCCTAGCTGAGCATCTGATGAGGAAAGGAGCCAGCGTCTGCTTGTATATCTCCAGTTCAAGCTATGAATCCCTGTGTGCCGCTTTCATGTGCATAGGCTGGATGTTAATTTCCACGTCAACTCCCATGTGTACTGAGCAGATAAAACATTGACGCTGGGAGAAAAGAGGTTTGCAGTATAGTAACCCTTGTCCATCCATTTTTCTTGATCTTTTCCTGTTCTTCACTCCATCCCCATTGCTTTGATATACTTTAACATATCTGCCAATAAATCCCATTAGTCTTAAGTTGGTGAATAGCATTGGAGCGTTCTTGAACGATAGTCTGGAATCCATTAAACAGGGACATAAAAAGTCAGAAATCAGAGCTGTAGCGTAGTGCCATAGCACAAGGCCCTGGTTCCATCCCGAAGACTATAAAACAGAAACCAACCCTGGCAAAATGCTAGCCCAGGGGACTTCCTTCTGTCCTTCCTGGCTCAGTTTGCTTTCCCTCCTGTTTGGAGTTAGATGCTTTCACTTTGGGCATCAGCCCCTGTTGTTGGGCTCCACAAGAACATTCCAGCATCTTTATCTTGAAGCCTGATCCTAATATAGGGATGCCTGTTGCTGCTCTTACTGCCTCCAGAGAAGTAGTCACATGGAACTGCGACTCTTACTCCATCTTCTCTGGGCATTCGTTTCTTCATCTTTGAATTGGCATGTACTCCCAGGCGTGCGTGTAAAGGACACCAAAGCTAACAGGTTCTGTCCCCAGTCCCCACGGAGCTTGTGCTCTGATGGTGGATCTTTGCAGGCCAGCAGCTCCTGAGGACTGAATAGTGCTGGGTTCAGCCGTCCATCGTGTTTGAGCGGGCTCAGAGGAGGGGCGGGAGGGCTCTTCTCTCAGAGTTCCGACGCTGGTGCAGCCATTTAGAGTTGGCCTTGTAGACACTTGGGTTTCCGGGGGTGTTCGTGAAGTGACTTTGAAGCAGGCTGTGAAGGATGTTGCCTTCCAGTTTACTGTCACTTCAGTCTCAAGAAGTCCACGAAGAATTTGCTTTTGTACTCCAAATTAGGATAGAAAATAGTTGATGTCTGGATTCTTGAAGCATCTGTGCTACAGGATGTTGGGTTTTCCTCTGTGGTTTGAGCCATCTTTGCAAAAGGAGGGTCCATATTTTAGATGAGGCCTCCAGAATATTAATGTACCAGTTTTCAGATCAATGGATTCATGTGCAAGGAGCCTTTTAAGTTCCTTTTTTTTTTTTTTTTTTAAGTTAGGGGAGTTCAAGGCTAGCAACTCAATGAGACAAGACTGAGGCACACTCCAGGTAGAGAGAGACCCCCAAAGACACGAGTATTGGACTGTGATTGACCTCAGCAGTTAAATCAAGTTAATCCATTTTTTTCCTATTTTCTTAAGTGTTAGGGGAAAATGGTTTTGTATTTGGGTTTCAGGGATAGGTATTTTTGACGAAGACATTTAAGAAAGTGATGAAGTAATAATTCTTACAGCCCTGAAAATCCCGACAGATCATTGTAGCTCTTAGAATCTTCAGCTAGGAGCAGTCGGCTCTCACTGGCTAGGAAGACAGTTGCCAGTCAGGTGCCTTTTCTCTACAGGAAGTCACTATAAAGCCATGAAGTTTCAGCAGGCTTGGAAATAGTTGTCAGAGTGATTTAAAAGTCTGCTCTGTCATCCTTTCGATGCAACCATGACAGTGCTGCTCCTAGAAAGATATATTTCATTTATAAAACAAAACTTTTTCTTTAGATTGTCAGATGGACTAAGCACAGGTCTGGCTAAGTTTTAACGCTCACCTGTATAGGGCAGGGGCACCTCTAGTGCTATTCTCCTGCTGCTGTCGGTCAAATCGTAACTTACATTTTATGCACACTTTGTTCCTTTGCTCCCACCTTTCAGTTCATCCATTTTAGGATTATTGAGGAGGTAAAAGGAATTTGCAAAAATCCTGGAATGTACGTACTAAAGCCATTCAAGGTTACGTGATAGTAAAGGACGGGCAAAGCACAAATGACTAAACAGAGCGAGGGGAGATGGAGGTAGTAGCACACAAGGACGCCATTAGATCAGGCAAAGAACAGTCCTTGGAACATGGTAGACAATCCCTTAGCCGAAGTTAAGCCAGTGTCAAGGAGAGACTCACAGTGAGGCAAGAGATAGTCTTGATCCTATTTTGAGTCATTTGTGAGACGCCTGATGGGGAAAACTGGCCTGACTCCTTTCAGGAGATCACCATGGCGGAACTGAGTTTGGGTGGAAAGTCTGTAAGTTGAAAATATAGTTCTTAGTTGACGAGAAAACCCAGCTCTGTGGTGTGTAGTTGTGAGGATTATATTGCAGCTGCAAGAGGCCCTTGCCCTAGAGGCCTCCTTCCAGGAAATTACCAGGGAGGAAATCAAAAGGAGAGCCTGGGAAGGCAGCTTCCCTCAGACCATGTCGGGACTCGGTTGTGATAGCTGCCAACTTTCTGCCGAACTGACCCAGAGGTAGATGCTGTCAGTTTGTGTGTGTGTGGGGGGATGTGACATTTGCTGTCTGGACTGCCCTTCACATCCCAGAGCAGACCAGAGGGACACAATAGAATTAACAGAATTGTCAGGAACAATAAAATCATGTGGATTATGTGTTTTAGTTGCTGTTTTTGCCAGCTCTTCTTGAGAACTCGGGTAGAACTGGACCAGACGTGGAGATTCAGATGGAAGAATTTTCATTTGAATGGCTTGGCAGCAGCACTGTGTGAAATTATCTATTATTATTCCCCTGAACTTAAAGCCTTTCTGCCAAGAAATGCAAGTTTCCATTTGTGTCAACAAGATGTGAATTAAGGATTAAAGAAAAGTGAAAGAAAACACAGATGTTCTCAACTTAAACCAAAGGTGCAGTGCTGCAGTCTCCCTTGCTAATGCTGTTCAGGGCCCTTGACTCTGGAGTAGGGGAAGAACTAGGGGGAGGCTGGCCAATTCATGCAGAATTTGAACTTGAAATTTTCCCACATCAAGTCTTGTCAGTGTCTGCTCTATGATCCACATTTACACTTGGTACCTGAGCAGAGCAGTCTTCTCTTTCTGCCCTTCTGACAGTTGCCTTTCTAGCCTTCTTTCTGTCCACAAGAGAACTTCCGGGTAGCAGCCATTCTGTTTCCATGCTGCTTGTTCTCACTACCGAGTCCTGCTGCTGCTTATAGTACAGGATCAGCCCTTGACAGTATGAAATGAAGAAGACTCTGGAGATGCTCCAGCAAAACTTTGGGAACACTGGACTTTGGAATTCTAATTTCTCTTATTTATGTCACAAATGTTTTTGATTGCTTTTTATTGACTAAAACTGTACAAGGCACTCTTCGCTTACAAGCTTCACAAAAGCAGGCTGTGGTTCTGCTTGTCAACGACCGTCCTTAGAACTTTCTAGTCATTTTTAGTAAGATTTGTTGTCTCAGGTCATTGTCGAGAACCAAGTGGAGAAGAGTTTGACATTTTCCAACAGGAAGTTAGTAAACTAGGCATAGATATAATAAATGTGGATTTTTGAACATGACCAATACTATGTAAGGGAAGTAGATGAGAGAGGGGAAGTGTTAGATGGCCCTGAAAGAATAGAACTGATTGACAGAATGAATATGGGATTAACTCTCGTGGCTTGTAGACTGTTACTTGAGTAGTCCAGCAGTGACTGTCTCATGATGGGCAGGCCAAGAAAACAGCACTTGCTCAGTCTGTGAGACTGGGTGTCTCAGCAGTCCCAATCCGGTGCTGGAGTCCCAGGGCCATCCTAGCGAGCTACTGGTCTTCAGTATGTGTTGGGATCCTGAAGATGTAGGTTCTAGCACCAAGGACGGAATGCCTCAGGATTAGGGCAGATGACCTTGCTTGGGATAGTGAGGACAAGCAGACAAAAAGCAAAAGTTGCTTCTTTCATGCCCTCTCATGTGGGCTGCCCACCCCAGAAAGTGGCCCAGATTTAAGGTGGGTCTTCTCATCTCAAAGCCATTGAAGACTGAAGACTTCCCAGTCAGTTCGACCTTTTCAAACATGCATTGCCAGCTTCTTGGGCTTCAATTGTGTCTAGATTTTGTCGTGTTGACAACCAAAGTTAGCCACTCCAGGAACCAGCTAGAATAATGGGTTCTTAGGCTGGGTCATCTACTGGTCATGAGGCCAGAGCTCTTCTCTCCTGGTTGTTTGGTGAGCACTTAAGAGAACCCAAGAGAACTTGGGTAGAGTAGATGAATGATTGGTCATTTTGTGGAATGGCAGACAGTAGCTTAGCCCTGTTCTGTGACCTGTCTGAAGGTCAACCTTTGAACTGGAACTTGAGTCTCCTATCTCTGACCAACAGGCTTCCATGCTGACTTGACTGCTGTGGTACCTTTAGTCCAGAGAGGAGGCTTGTTCTGTTTGCTGGTATATTTAACTTTCAGAAAACCTTATGAATTAAGACGGCAGGTTTTATCATTTGCCCTTTTAGAGGAGACAACTGGCAATCTGCAGTATTTTAAGGTAATTGGGTCACTGAAGAAGTACTGGAGGCAAGTCTTGGAGCTGGTTTTTCTAACCCTTTTACTGTGCCACGCTGCCTTATTATGCTTCATGGAACTTGATGTCATCAATACCCAAACACTTAAAAATAAATTGGAAAAGAAGTCACATCCTGTTGTGGCTCCAGCCCTTGGCAGTGATGTTTTTAAGTAGAGGTTTGTGTTACGAGAATTTTGCTTTCAAAATGCTGCATGTGCCTCCTGTAAAAGGTTGAATGAAACGCTTTTATTTTTGGTAAGTGGCCCATGTATGTTTATTATTTATTTATTTTACTCCTTTTAAACTCCAGGCCCCTTGGCTAAATGAAGCACTGCATACTTTTATTGCATATGCCATTATTAAAAGAAGTGGAAAAGATGCTTATTAGTTTTAATATTGCATGTGCGGAAGCATAGCTTTTAAGAAGCAGTTACAGTTTCCAGAAGTACACCTTTAGAAGTCACCTGGATTTGTATTTGACTGATAAAAGAGAAAACTTTCTTAACTTTGCTATGACTTGATAATAAATTTGATAATTTTAGTTGGGGGGATAGATGTCTTGCGCTCTACTGATCTGATACACATTCCTGGGGCCTGGAGGTTTATTTTGAGGAAGACTTTCATTTGTTGGCATATAATCCAGGCAAAGCTGCATCTAAGTGCAAGTCTTTGCCCTTTCTCTATAAACCATTTACTGCTTTAACTTCTGGTGTTTGCCCTTTCAATAAAACACACATGGCTTTTACTGGTGGAACTATTGTTAAGTTAAGCACAAACCAAATAGTCAGGCTTCTTGCATCTAACGCTGGAATACAATCTTCCGGAAGACAGTGTTAAAACACTGCTTTTTGAAATAGCTATTCAGGACCCAGAAGCACTCTAGAAAGTTAACGGGTTGTGATATGGAAGGGCATTAGGAAAAGTTATGATGAGTTATAGGGACAAGAAAATAATCCAGCCTCGGAGGTGTCAGGCAATGGGTGTGTTAATTACAGAGTTACAGAAGCTGGGGAAGATGGGGCAAATCCAAATCCAAACCATACTGAGATTCTGTCTCAGCCCAGTATGGATGCCTGCTTTAAGAAAACAGACATCATTGTAAAGATGGCTCAGTGCTTAAGATTACTAGCTGTGCTTCTGGAGGACTGGGATTTGATTTCCAGCATCCATACGATACCTTTTAAACTTCTGTACCTTCAGATACAGGGGATATGACAACTTCTTCTGGCCTCCATGGTCACCAGGTACACAAGTGGTGCATACACACACATGTAAGCGAAATACCCGTATACACTGAAAAAATGAACAACAGGTGCTAGTGGAAGGGACACTGTGTAGTGAGTATGGAAGTTCCTTAAAAAAAAAAAAAGCCATCACGTGATCCAGCTGTAACACTCCAGGAATATACTCAGGAACCTAAGTCAATAGAGATACTATAACATCCGCACTGTAGAGATCCTTCCACATCCATGTGCATCAGAGTACTTTTCATAACAGCCAAGATGTGAAATCAGCTTCCAATAAATATGTGTATATCTACAATGTAGTTTCATTCATCTATGAAAAAGACAGACATCATAGAAATACCATTGAAACTTGAGATGATCATGTAAGCAAAATAAGCCAGACGAAGAAAACAAAAATCATGTATTTTCTCTCTTCGTGGAATATGCCCACAGGACACGACAGTAGAAGGGAAACTGCGTTAGAGGAGAGGGAGGGGACAAGAGAGAATAATGGGGAGAAAACCCTGCCACAGCTGTCAAGTGGCAGAGGTTGGATTGGAATCCAGAGTCTCCTCACACACCCTCGAGGCTGCTATAGCTCTGAATTGTTAAAGATTCTGTAGAAGACACTCGGGTGCTCTAGAATATAATTGTAATTTGCAGTACAGGAGAAAGTTCAGCTTAGCTGGTTGCTTCCCTGAAGGACATTGTTCTAGTGTGTTTTCTATTGCCCCAACAGGTTCCTCAACACTAGGTAATTCATCAAACCTAAAGGGTTGTTTCAAGCCGGGCGGTGGTGGCGCACGCCTTTAATCCCAGCACTTGGGAGGCAGAGGCAGGCGGATCTCTGTGAGTTCGAGACCAGCCTGGTCTACAGAGCTAGTTCCAGGACAGGCTCCAAAACCACAGAGAAACCCTGTCTCAAAAAACCAAAAAAAAAGGGTTGTTTCAATCATGCTTCTAGAGACCGCTCAACTGAAGAGTGCATGGTTCTGGCATCTGCTTGGTCTCTGGAGGGACTTCTTTTGTCCTAATGTGGTGGAAGGCTTCCCATAGTGAGGCAGAGCAAGCTAGGTAGAAGAAGTTCCTTTTTGCTTCTGTTTTATGACCAAGCTGCTCTCACAAGCGTCATCATGACGCAGTCACGTCCATGCTTTGTAACTCAGCATTGCCACATTGAGAACCAAGTTTCCAGCAGACTGTAGGGAATACGTTCCTCCACAGCCGGCAGCCTTGAGCAGATTGATTAGCCTTGTTTAGGCCTCACAGGGGTGGTCAAGGGTGGTGGTGCTTCAGTTCTCTCGGGTTTGTGCTCTTCTGGACCTTGGCAAGTGCTCAGCAAACTTAATGTTACCAGTTTAGTGATGTAGTGCTACCGGTGCTCTTACTTTTTCTTTGTTGCAGGGGGCGCCTGGTAAAAGCTGAATTAATTATTTGCCAGGAGGTGGAACAGTATACACACTTGGTATTTGTTTGGGTTATATTTGTATATAGATCTGAAATAATTGAAGTGGTCATGCAACTTTAAATAGGCGAACCCATTGAAATATACATAAAACCTTCTACCAGTGACAGCTGTTATTAATATGTGTAAAAGTAGCTGGCTATATATACTCACTATGTCCAAGAAATTTAAGAGGTGGAATAAAGACTTCGGGACATAATTTTTCAATTTGTGAATACTTAATTTGAAATCCTTTTGAGATACATAGATTTGAAAATAAAATTAAAGAAGATATGCCTTTCTCTATCCTAAAATGCCTGGGAAATGTAGAAACATAAAGAAATAATCCATAAAAATATTTTCTGGTTATGTCTGCACACAGCCTTAATTTTTTTTTCTTAATTAGAAGTTTAGAATACCAATAGTTACTCTCTTCCTCCTGTCCTTCTGTACTCTAAATACAGTTTAGAAGCACGGTGGCCTGCTGTGTGAGTGGATTCTTGCTAGCTGGGTTTTCTCACACAGCTATGCCCCTCTTGTGTCTGTGTGACTGGCATTGTGATCCCCATTGATGCCACCGGTGTTTTCGAGTTTACCTGCGGAAGTTCCTTGTAGTCAGTGCCTCTCTTATGCTGCTGGAGCTCCAGGAAAACACTGCCCTTAGTGTCATAGGACAGCACACACGGTTTTAACTCCTTTTCTTCCTGTGACTCACCCTGTGAGGAGCTTCAGGAGTTGACTTCCCGGCGCTGGGTTCTGCCCAGGCGCCGGGTTCTGGCTTGCACTTGCGTGTGCTCTGGGTAAGCAGCATTGCCTTTCTGACGCTGCCTTTCTCCTCTGGTGATGAGGACTCTGACAGTGCCCTCCTGTGAAACTACCCCAGGAGCGAGGTGAGAGGACAGGGGAGGCGCCTCCTGCCTCCTTTAAGTAAATATTTGCTGTCGTTAACTGGTGCGTGGTTAATAGATTTTAGTTGGCAGGCTTCTGAGAAAGATGGATAGGAAGAACGTGTGAAATGGATTTGTTTGTGTTTTAGAGAAGCAGATGAATTTAATCTTCTCTTTGTTTCCCCAATTGCTCTTGCTGTTTTTTATTTATTTATTTTTCTTTTAAAATCTCCTTACTTATGTTTCTTCTGGACGTTTATGGATCTCTGGGATAAAATTAAGAAAGAAATCCGAACTTGTGTCCTGCTGCCCAGCCTCAGTTGCAGGGGGATGAGCCTGGCGCTGCCTCTGCTCCTTGTCTGTCCTGCCCAGCTGAACTTTTCCTGGGGGCGCAGGCTGCTGGGGGTGGTGGTTGGCGCATCCTTTGTCCCCGTGACTCAAGTGTGTGTAGAGAGGGGTTAGGCCTCTGGTGCTTTTCTTCTCTTATTCACAGTTCTTTGCTGCTACCTGAAGTCTGTGCTAAACTAGGATCTAGCTTTCAGGATACTTTCACATCCATGTTCGTTGCTCTCTGTCACACTAGGCAGGAAATGGAGTCAGCCCAGATGTTCTTAAGTGATGACTGCATCACTTAATGTGGTACCTACACACAGTGGCGTTTCATCCAGCCTTAAAGAAAAACGAAATTTGTGAGAAAATGGAGGGGCCTGGAAAAAAACGTGTATTAAGTGAGCTAACCCAGACTTAGAAAAACAATACTGCGTGTCTTTTCGAGGATCCCAGAATGCACTTTTACTATAAGTGTAGATATGTAGAATTGTGTGTAGAGCCCAGAAAAGGAGCCCAGGATAGTGGAAGAAAGACGCTTTGAGGAGGGGATGAGGAGGGTAATAGAACATATGTGACATGCAGGTGGAAGAGGGGATACTGGGGACGGAAGACTGCCAGCAGGGAGGGGCAGAGCGTGAGGGGGGTCAACCGAAACTAAGGTGCGTGAAAATGCCACAAAGAAACCCGTTAATCTGTATGCTGATTAAAAAGTAAAGTTAAATGTAGAAAAATCCCAAATAATTGACAAATCGTGTGTGCATTTGCCTCTGAGGTGTACATCCCATAGCCGAGGTCACAAGGAGCCTTAGCTAGAGGAGGGCGTTATCCTAGGGATCTGTACTGCCTTTGTCCAGAAGCTGACTCAGCATAGGTAAGTCCTCTTCGCTGTCCCTTAGGGCACTTTGGTGGCCTCCAGCTTGGGTAAAATAATGGTATTATTTTAATGTTCAAATTCACTTTTCAGCAGGGCCTGTTTTGTGTAGCAGCATGTGTAAAAATTTATTAAAAATATAATACCGCCATATGCTCATGCTGTTTCATTACACAATCTACAGACAAAAAAAAAAAAGCCATATAAGCACCCCAGATGTTACACAAAGGCCTTCTTTATATAAGGTCGTAGGTTCTTGAACTGCTGTGAATGTTAGCTCACTCAGTGTTGGCGTGCTGAAGACATACTTTGACAAATAGAACACAAGCTAGCGCCAGATGCATGGCTGCCTGCAGAGAATGTTGCAGTAGTTAGTTGGCATGTTTTGAGGACCTTTCTGCTGTCAGTGTGAACACTTCGTGGCCATGTATCCCTCGGATTAGGTCACCCAAGAGTACATCTTCAGGCGGCCGAGTTGGAATTTTTCCTGGAGATGTATATATGGCAGGTTGTCAGAATGACAGAAGCAGCAGGCATTTTTGTTTTGTGTTTAAATATTTATTTATCTATGTGCATGAATGCTCTATTTGCATGTATGCCTGGATGACCAAAGAGGGTATCAGAAGAGGGCATCCGATTCCATTTTGGATACGTGTGAGCCACCATGTGGTTGCTGGGAATTGAACTCAGGACCTCTGGAAGATCAGCCAGTGCTCTTAACTGCTAAGCCATCTCTCCAGTCCTAGAGACATTATTTTTAAAAACCAACTTGTTGTATATAACGTTTAAACTCAGGATCTTTATACTTGTAAACTGGAAAATGTCATTGTTCAATCAGATGGCATGACCGTAATGAAAGTCAGCGCTCAGTGATTGGGACACTGAAAAAACTGTCTGATTTGGCTTTTCCCTGAAAGTGCCATTAGTCTATAGTTGTCTTAACAGAAGTGTCATGGAAAAGAATTATATAGAGAACAAACGAAAATCAACTCAGCAGAGCTTCAAACACTGGGAAAGGGGCGGGGGGGTGAAGTACTTCCATGTAAGTGAACTGATCATTTCCTTAGCTTTTGGCTATACTAAGTATTACTTACAGGAAGTCTGGTTGGCTTTATAATTATGTTTAAAAAAAGGCTCAGATGCAATACCAGAAGGTAGTATGTTGGCAACTGACAAAGTATGTCTCAAAGAAAATACGCTAGGGGCTAGAGAACTGGTGCAGTTAAGACTGCTTTCTTGTCTTCTAGAGCACTGATTCTCAACCTTCTTAATGCTATGACCCTTGAATACAGTCCCTCATGTTGTGGTGATCCCCATCAATATTATTATTTCATTGCTACTTCATAACTGTAATTTTGCTAGTTATGATTTCTAATGTAAATATTTAATAAGGAACCCGAAAGGTTGAAAACCGCTGTTCCAGGGCATTTGAGTTCAGTTGCCATCACCGTCATCAGACACAATTGTCTGTAACTCCAGCTACGGGGATCTAATTTCTTTGGCTTCCTCAAGCACTGGCACTCATGTGCAGAAATTTATGTGCTTAAAGATAAAATCTTAAAACAAAACATCTAGAATTTATAAAAACCAATATATTAAATAGCTGTAATGTTAAAAATAAATATTTACAGCCAGACAGTGGTGGCTCACGCCTTTAATCCCAGCACTTGGGAGGCAGAGCCAGGCAGATCTCTGTGAGTTTGAGGCCAGCCTGGTCTACAAGAGCTAGTGCCAGTGCCAGGACAGGCTCCAAAACTGCAGAGAAACCCTGTCAAAAAAAAAAAAAAAAACAACAACAACAAAAAACCCCCAAAATTACAGAATGTGTCAGTTGGATTTTACATTTTAGCCATCAGTAGACTAGATGATAAACTTAAGGGCCATCTCTGAATTTAAAATAAAGCCTGTCTTAGTGAGACCTTTTTATAAACAAACCCAACAGCCCAAATAAAATTAGTTAAGCGTGTGTTCCTTGCTACAATTTTAAAAAGTGGTCAGATGGTTCAGAAATGGGACTTTGCTGTCAGAGCTGCTAAATACATGGGCTTACTCCCTGCCTGGAAGGAAAACCCCTGCCCAGCCCAGGTGCCATAGGCAGCAGCAGACTAGGTCCCCAGCCTGCCAACAAGCTCCTTGCTGTTCTGCTATGTTGTTGCCTTTGGATCTCATCATGGGATCTTTATGCTCAACTTTATTTGCAAAGGAAGGAAGAAACTGCATTTCTTTGCTTATAGAAGACTAAAACCAACTCAGTGAAAACTTTGCACACTCTGCGAGCCATTGCTGATAGGTGCAAACACACTGTTAAGCAGGAGGGACGATTTTGATTCCCCCAGGAGTTTATGGTCCTGCTTTTGATGCCACTCAGAACTCACAGTGTAAGCAGAGGGCAGCTGAGAGCAGTTTTCTAGAAGCTTCGTGGTGTTTTTCAAGGAAGGGTCTTCCTTGAGAATAAGGAAACTCATCTCCCTTTTGATGGGAGCCAGGGGCCCTCACGGGCACACTTTTGAACATATTTTCCCTTCCCAGGTCCTCGTGAGACTTGACCTGTACTTTCTTTCCAGGACTTTGAAAGTTTGTTAGCAGCATGGGCTACAAGTTCAGCTGGATCACAGTGCTCTCGCAATCAGCTTTCAACAGCTTCCTCCCAAGGGCAGGGTTGTCATTCTAAACTCTTAGTCTGGAAAGTTCAGAGGTGTGAGCAGTGGATACTCTGAAGGACGCAGGGTGTGCTTGAGACCTCAGTCAAGTTCATAATGCTATCTGCTCATCCTGGCTGTTATCTTCGGAAAAGATAGACAGCTGCCTGTCCTGAACCCACGATCAGAGCTCTCTGCTGCAGTGGAGGTGCCAGTCATTCCAGGGTCGTGTTTTCGCTTACCTAACTTCTCATCTTCTTCTGTCTGCTTCTTGTTATCCCTGGGGCCTCTTTCAAAGTTAGTTGGAGCTCTGTAAACTAAGCAGTTGGGGAGTGAGGTAAGACTTTAGCTTTGAGTTGAGCACAAACGTGCTGTGTTTACAGCAGATAGTTACAGTGAAGGTCCAGGGCAGTGTTGGTTAGCGTAGAGCATTAGAAATGTTCAAACAATGGGGCTGTGTGCCTGTGATGGAAGACACTTTCTTCTTTCTCTCCTTTCACCCTGAGACCTCCTGGTTGATGAAAGGAGGAAGAGAGAGCTACCTATCAGCTTGAGGGGAGGCTGTCACTTGAATTTCCCCAATGCTTCAAATGCCGCTGTAACCCTCTCCAGTTTGCCGGCCTGCCAGCGTGGTTTAAAGGTTGCAGACAAAGCCAGGGCTCCCTCTTGATCCATCTGGGCCCCTCCCTCTGTCATCCGTCATTGTCAATGGGAGATGTATGTGTAGCAGCACAAGGGCAATGTCTGACCTCAAGGGTATTGGCAATGTTCTTAGAGAAGGCATTGTTTGCTCAGCCTCTTTGGAAGCAGTGCTCCAGGCGTTCCTGAGCCCCTGGCTAGGGCATGACAGCAGATTGCCTGGAGAGGGAATATTCTGGCATTAAAACTCCAGGAACTGTACTCCCCCTGCCTGACTTAAGCCTGTTCTACTTTTGAATATGCCCTGTCTCTTCTCTTTTTCATTTCTGCTATCTCTTTGGTCCAAGTCCTATGGGGGATTCTGAGAAGGGGAGGCGAGGACTTGGGTTCTACCAGGTTTATTCAAAGAACATTGACATGTAAATAATGAAAGAAAGGAGCTGATGCCACAAATGTATGGTCAGGAAAAATGAAATAACACTCCTTTCAAATCCAGGGAGGCAGTTGCCTGGAGGGAGGAGTAAAGGATGGGAGGGCGGGACCCCCCAGTGCCTGGAGTAACACAGAAGCCACTGGTTGCACCTGCTTACCCAGGAACAGAGGAGCCACGCTGCCTTGAGGCCTGTGGGTATCCTCAGCCCTGTTGGGGATGGCGCATGTGCAGGTATGGCACACTACCCCAGTGCCTGGACATAAATTTGTCGGTTGCTCCCTCTCAGTGTTCCCAGGAATGAACCGATGGGGACAAAATGGGAATGGAGAGTGTCTGAGTTTTGTGAATTCCACTCACCACATGAAAACATTGGGTTTTTCCCTCCATAAATACTGGGGTTGAGGTGTACCTCCAAGTATCATCCCAAAATCTTTTCTAAGAGTCGCTCCCTTGTTAACAGGGCTGTGTGGGCTCAGTGAGGACTGGCTAGGATGGATTCCTGATCGCTTACTGCCTGGGACCTGGGGTTTCCATCTGGACTCTGGGTCTCATACCTTCTCTCCCCTCCTATGGGATGGAGAGTCTGTAGTGATCAGATGAGATGACATGAGGAATGGCAATGGAGGATTATTTATTTCCCCTAAGGAGGAGAGGTGTTTGCTGGCCAGCGATCACCGGTACTCACGCTCATGTTCAGAGATAAATCCATCATTCAGCATCAGAAGTGGGGGGCACCGGAGACTCAGACCCTGAACACGGCAGTGTTCTTTTCTGGTGAAAATCCCATTTGGCCAGAAATCTGAGTACCCAGTCTTTTCCTTTCTGCCCCTAACATTTTGGTGCCTTCTCTCCACCCTCCACCCGCCCATCTTTTTGGCTCACTGCAACCTGAGTGCTCCTTTTTTTCTGGGAAAGCCTGATATTCTGACTTCAGTTTTATAATTTAATGATAGAGAGTTTCCTTAGTAAACCAAATTTAGAATCCTAGAATGCTTATCTTATATCCAGACCTTGAACATAAAAGGCATTTTATACCCACAATTGTTCATTTAATGAGCAATTGCGGAGTGCAGGCCGGTTAAGGGATTGAGCTATATGCACTATTATTGCAAGAAGTATTCCGAAATACCAGAAATAGGACGTAAGCTCTGATCAGGGAGACTGCGAGCACAATTACCTTCTTTTCAAATCCTTCTGTGACGCTGCGGGAGGAAAAAGGACTTTGAAACTTGAAAGGAAAGAGCTTGCTTTCAACCTCAAAAGCTAGGAGGAAAGGGCTCTGAAATTTGCTCAGAATTCCCAATTCACCATTAGCCTGTTTCTTCCTTTAGCCTCAAGGCATTCTCCGCTTTTTGAAAAGATGTTAAGAAATTCAGTCACAATAGAGAGCCTAGTTTTGAACACGTTTCACTCGGTCCATTGAGGTCTGGGCTCCAGCCTTTGTGTGGGGTGAATTGAGCTGAGCGGCTAGCTGGTTGGAGAGAGGTGAATGAGGAGTCGCTGTGCAGTCGCAAATTCTGGCAAAGAAAAAAAAAGCTCACCCCTTCCTTTGTTTTGTAATGCACATTCCTGTACAATCCTGCCAGTGGCAATATGTGGAGTCCAGACTGTCCCTAAGTCAATATGGAGTACTTGGTTTATAGCAACTCTTGTTAAGTTTGTCTTGTAATTGAAGCTGCTGTTGACCTTGCTTGGGGACCATTTGTAAAACCGTTTATTTAGCATAAACTGAAATAATAAACCCTCCTTCTCTGGGGCTGATTGTGATAGGGTGACATTAGTTTGATTTAATGATTACCCGCCTGACCCTTCTGCTGGAGAGGGAGGCTTGAATAGGGAGAGTTCACTTCCAAGCACTTGCAAAGAATACTAATGAGCTTGTTAAATTTAGCATGGCTCCAACCACTTTTAATTCCTCTAATGGGAGCCTCACTGCCTGCAAGAGGGAGAGGCAAGAAAGGCCAAGAGATGCTGAGAATGTTCCTAGAGGGTCTGCTCAGTTAGAGAAGCTCACCAAGAAGTTTAGAGAAAGTAGCTAGCCCAGGGACTGAGTTGTAAGTATCATGTGCTTGTTTTATCCCCCCCCCCCTCCACACACACACACACACACTGACAGTGGCTTTTATAGCTTGGGGGCAAGAGAGGAGTAATGGCATTAAAATGGGTTTTCAACAGCAGAGCAAAATGGGTGTTAATGGAGAAAAGAGCAAGCAGGTGTTCTTTGGGCTCCTCAGCAGCCGATTTTGTCATGAATGGAGGTGTCCTGCCTACAGATGCTTAGTGGAGTTTTGTTTTTGCATAGAAAGACTTGCGTGAAACATGTCTTACATCCCAGGTGAAAAAGACCTTGTCTCCTGTGTCCCAGGAGTTTGTGATGTGTCTGAGTCCTTTTTCTAAAACTGGGGTGCTTTCTCCAGACCTTCGTGATAGTTGCCCTACATAGTGTTTGCAACGAGGTCGTTTTTTGCTCTTTCTCAGTTTCTGTCATTAAGTTCTGACTCCATGTTGGTTGCTTGTGGAGGCTTTTGTAAAATCTGGGGCGGTTTCTAAGACTGTGTCCTTTGGGCAGCTCTGTCTTTGGGCGTGGATTCATGTGGATTCGTCTGCCTGAGCACAGGTGACAGGAAGAAGGAGGTACAAAGTGGGGTTGTCACTGCAGTGTTTGAAATAGGGTTTTGTTTTTTTTTTCCCTGAAAGTTTTGAGAGAATCGCATGTTTCGCTTTGACCCCCTTGCTTGGAGCTTTACAGCAGGGAAGCTCAAACAGTTGCTTGTGTTTGGCTGTTAAAGTCCATTGGCAGATGCTCTTGGAGCCGTGGGCTGTTTGCTTACATTTTTACTGCTGGCTCCTGCTTGTTGCCATGGTGGACAGCATGTTTCTGTCAATAATTTGGCCTAGTGTAGCTTGTCTGTACTGACTCTCAAACTTTATTGAACAGCTCGCCTCGGCTGAATGAGATGAGACGGCTTTCGTCTTTTGGCATGCAGAAGTGGTTGCTAAATTTATAAGAGCAGGCGGGAATGTTGCTTGGGAGTTGTGCTCTCCTTGTATACATCATACTCTCAAGTCTCTTAGCTGTTTGTGTTTGGGAGCGTGTGTATTGTCAAGTTTTCATCTGAATGCTCATCAAAAGCAACTCAACACGGGAAGTAAATTCATGAAGTTTGTGTCTTCTGGAATAGGGGTGGGGCCAGTGGGTTGTTGAGTAAAAAGGTCACAGCGCCAACTGTGTCATAAAAGTTAAGGTTCCATGATGAAAGTTCCTATATTAAAAACATTCTTGCCTGCATTTAGCTTTATGAAGAGAATGCCTTCATTTTTTTTTTTTCTGTATTAACTATTTGAGCTTGTATAACCTCCTCACACATGTTGGGATACTTCTCATTAGCAAAGTCACTACGCTAAGAGGCAGTCCATTTTTCTTTGCCTTCCTTCTTTCTCTCTGTGGGCTGAAGGGGCCTGACAGTGAGGGGGAGCTGATCAGCCATGCTGACTGTCCTGTTGTTGGTGAAGTTGTCTTTACCTGCCCATTGTAGATGCACACGTCGCCACAGAGCCAGAGTTGACTGTAGGGATGCAGTTTTAACAGGAAAAAGTTCATTTCTTTTGGGAAGAGTAAGTTGAGGAACCCCTATGTTAAACTTGAACCCCCATTTATACCTGGGACAGATCGCAAGAATTTGCTTACTTACTTTTTCCCCAGAGAATGCTAATTATGTGTCATAGTACCTCTGTGGAAGGGTTTTTGTTTGTTTGTTTGTTTGTTTCTTTCTTTCTTTCTTTTTCCCCCCCTTATTTTACAGAATGTGCCCCTCACTGCTCCAAATTTTAAACAGTTTTTTTTTTTACAGAGAACAAATGAGTGGAAACTATGACTTGCTCTATTTGAAGGTTGTAGGAATTTTTACGAAACTGTTATTTTCAGTGTTTTTGATGCCCATCAGCCTTTGCATAACCCCAAAGTCTTTTCTGTAGCCTGAAATCTCACTGCTAATGAATCTCCAGAGAAGACCAATGCCTGTGTGTATTAACAGGAGAAGAAAAACGAAGGCTCTTACTTGCTTGTTTTTGGTAGTTTGTCTTAAAATTGCCAGCAGCATGATTTGAATTACTTTTGCAAAGATCAATGTGAAAATCTGGGATTATTTTATTATTTTTTTTTTGTGGGCTTTAGTTGTTATTTGATAGATTAAACCTGTGTTTTACCCTTTAATTCTGAGGTTTCATGTAAGGATCTGCACAAAACAATACTAAAATAATATTTCACAGTTGCTTTGTAGTGGTCAGCAGATTCACTGTAAGGACTCCAGCATACCTCATCATGTTTTGCAAAGCATTTGGGGTAAAATAATTCAATGTTTGTTTTCAAGCTTTCCACACATATAGGCAGGAACACTAAAGTTGGTGTTGGCATCTCAGTTTGTAGTAATATTTAGTATGCACAGCTCCGCTTTCCTCCAAAGTAAACAAAGAGCCACACTCACGTGTTAGATTAGGAGTATTCCTGGACTGGAGACACTAAGGTAATTGCACCTACTTGTGATTTCTTTGAAAAGAAGTTTGCATATTTAGATTTGTTCAGTCTGTCTGAGATGTTCAGTAATGTAATTGTTTATACCTAGAGTTTCAATTGTTTTTTATTAAGGATAAAGACTATGCAAGTTTTTGAGTTAGTTGTTTAAGCAGTAGTACCCATACAGCTGTGTCTTGGTGGCTTTTTCTGCTAGAACAGCATGTATGATTGAGGTGTGAAGCTTACTGGGTGTGATTCTAACAGGCAGATGAATCTACCTGCTCTGGGTTCAGAGAGCAAGATGGTTGAAGTTTATGCACGAGGTCTAGCAAAGGTCATCCAGTCACAGAGAACGGTGGTGGAGAGATGGAAAGTTCTAGTAGGCCGGTGGGAGCTCAAGTGTTCCGGATCTGGAGATGAACTGTGTGTGGGATTTCATCCTTCTGATTTTCGGCGTTGGAGTCACATCAGACCATGACTGGGAGCATTGTTCTTGAACTTTTCCTCCTTAGCTACACAGCCATGTTGCACCTGGACCTTCTGTCTCACTGAGTTTTCTTCTTGGCTCCCAGCTTTGACCTGTGGACAGACTCATGAAGACTGTCTTAAGCTTTGTTCTTTTCCTGATTGACACCTTTGCCCCTGTCTCTAGGGGGCTTTCAGTTTCCTTTCTGACGTGTTAAATTTCTTGGTGGGTTACAAATCTGCGTTGGAAAAGATGAAACCCTCAATGTTTCTTGGATGGCTTTCCAATGGCTCACCTTCCGAGAAACGAAGGCCCAGCATTTCTTGAGCCACCCAGAGATCCACTGGGTAGCTGGACCTCTCAGTATCCCGAAGGTCTTGTTTGCTTAGGCAGGCATGGGCCATCATTCATAGACAACTTTGCTCTGCAAATATCCTACCACAGGTGTGTCGTTTACAAAGTAGCCATGAAGGACAAAGAGGCTTCTTTCCAACAGAGAGGCAGGGAGAACTATATTGATGACTTTTTTTTTTATTGCTCGCTAAAGTAGATTCTAAAGTCTTTCATTTTCCTTCTCTCTATAGAGGATGAAAGTCCTGGACAGATCTATCACCGAGAAAGAAGAAACGCAATCACGATGCAGCCTCAGAATGTGCAGGGTCTCAGCAAAATCAGTGAGGAGCCCTCAACGTCCAGTGATGAGAGGGCCTCATTGATCAAGAAGGAGATCCATGGATCCCTGCCACATCTGGCAGAGCCCTCACTCCCTTATCGCGGGACTGTGTTTGCCATGGACCCCCGGAATGGTTACATGGAGCCTCACTACCGTAAGTGTTTCTGGTCAATTAGACCTGGGTGGGGGGGTCTGTGTATGGGGTGTGTATGTGGTGGGTGTGGTTGTGGTGTGTATGCCTGCATGTATGTGCTGTTTGACTTACTGACTCTTCCATTTATAAAAATGTTTAATTTTACATTTTTCCTACTTCTGTTTCTTATCCGTTCTTCTCAGAGAGTGACATTTCCTTATAGTCTAAGTACTTTTCGGATTTTCAGTGTATGGGGGTTCAGGAAGATGGTTTTATTAAGAATCAACATAAACCAGCCTGGTCTACAAGAGCTAGTTCCAGGACAGGCTCCAAAACCACAGAGAAACCCTGTCTCGAAAAAAAACCAAAAAAAAAAAAAAAAAAATCCACATAGAAATTTGCTAGGGTTTGAACCAGATATACTCTCTCTGTGCAGGGTTAATGGGATACTATTAAAGCAGCTGTATTAAAAGCCTTTGATGGCAGTTCTTTCTCATGTTTCATGTTTTTGCTATTCCTATGTTAGTGATTTGTTAAAACAAACTAATTTTAACAATTCAGTGCTAAATTTGTTACTATGGAAGTCTGCAGTGAGCCCTACTCTCTTTACAAGCCTGCCTGAGACACCGGAAGTTACCTTTCTAGTCCTAACAGAATCAAAGAAATCGAACAGGACTCTGATCATAAGTATAAGCGAGTTCTTTGCAAAGGCAGACTACGGTAAATACATACGGGCTGAGTTTCCGTCAGGCCTGTTTCTGGTTTAGGAATATAATTTGGCTCCAGAGTAATGAAAGTCATGTTTAGGTGGCAAAGCTGGAAGCTCCTGATTACAGATTTATCGCCTTGCCAGGATATAGTTGCCATTTAACCTTCCTGGCTCCAATTCCAGATGATCCATTGAGCTCCAGAGAGGGAGACTGGTTTGTGTTTCCCCTTTCCCACATCATTCAGGAATTTTAGTGTTTAAGGCAAAAGGTCATTAGCCAGATGACTGATTAGTGAGGACAGCTGATTAGAGCATGTTATTTTGCTCAAGAAAGTGCCCAGGATAAAAGCTAATTTCATTCCTTCATTAGTTAGCTGGAAGCAAAGGGGAACGCTCACCCATCAGATCAAAGGGTCTTGCAGCAACCTTAAGTCCCATCAACCGCTTTCCCCACCAGAGTATATTGTTGGAAGAAATGGGGGAAGCAATACTTTTTAAGTGGAAAGGGCTTTTTTAAAAAAATTTTTTTAGAAGCGTGAAAATATGGTTGTTTGGATTCGCCCCCACCCCATTAGCTTTTAAAAAAGTTAAGTGCTTTCTCTTAAAAAAAAAAAAATGCTTATTGGTCCCATTCCTGAAAAGGTGTCTGTAGTTGGAGAAGTAAGGACGGAAGTGTTTGGATAGCTATATTTCCTTCCTCCCTTAGGGCTTACTTTGTTTTGTTTTTTCCCTGACTTTTAGGAATGAAGATAAAAAATAATGTTGATAGGATTTTTTTCCTCTGATCACATTTTAAAGTGTCTTTCATCGTGTTTTTATTTGTGGTCTCTTGAATATTATTCATGCAGACACCACTGGGGATTCCTATATTCTCCCCACCTGTGTTTATAGCTCCTCATAGTGAGCAGTACACGCACATTCTTTTAAAGATCCAAGCGTTGATATCTGCCTACAAGCTCTTCGCAGTGTTTTGTCTTTTTGTGTGAACACAGCTTTTCCCATCACAGTGATGTTTTGTTTTGTTTTGTTTTTTTCCAGATGCCCACTAATTAGTGAGGTGTTTAATTAGTCCAGACAGCGGATGAACCCTTCTTTCTGTTGGTTGATGGTAGAGGAACCGTTAACTTTCTGTCCAGTTTGCAGCTTGTTCTTTGTTTTAACAGTTTCCCATTGAGTCTTCTCCCCATCGTTTGAGGGGCTGGCTTTCTTTTCAGCAGGGACCCCTGTACAGGCTCAGTGGTCTGTGTGACCCAGTTTCTGGCTCACCAAAGTAGCATTAGCTAACACTGCCTGGAGAGCTCACAGAAGGGTTTATATTCATTTATTGTTTTGCTAGTTTGAGGATATAGTACCTATAAGTTGACTCTTCTTGTGATTTCCTGCTCTGTTACATAAAAGAATGTTGAAGTAATGCTCTAGGCTCTGATTACATCCACCGTCTATAGCCACATGGCAAAGGAATTCTGAGGTCCTCACCAATGATTTTCCTGACTTGGGAACATTACATAGTTATGTGCCGGAAGTCTTGAAAACTGCAGATTTGGGTTCAGATGCTAGTGGTTCACTTATTAGCCTTGTGACCTTGAGTCAGTGTGTTGGCTGCCAAGAGTGATTTCCTTGTTCTCAGAGATGTGTGATGTTATGACTGACTGTGCCTTGGGGTTCTTCTGCAATTGTGCCAGTAAAATGAGTCTTTCCTAAACTCCAGCACATGCTAAGTGCCTCAGAATTGTGAGGCCATGTCTCTCTGCTTCTTCCTTCTATTTCCCCCTCTATTTCTTCTCGTCCTCCATCACCACCACAATGTGGCTGGCTCACTCTCCGCACCATGCCATTTCTGTGAGGATGCAGTGTATTTTGTTTGTTGTTTTGTTTTTGTGACCACTTAGAAAATGAGTGGGCTGTAACCAGGAAGAAAGACGAGAGTAGCAAGAGCTATGCCCTGTGCCTTCTCCTCAGACTGCCTTTCTCATGGAACCCCAGTTGGCTTTGACTTTTGTCTGTTTCATAGGCAAAGACATTATGAAGCTTTTTCCTTTAAGAAGTCCTAAAATTTTAAATTTATGGCAGAAAATATTTTATATAATGAGTAAAAACATAGAAAAAAGTGCAGTATTATTAGTTGATATGAAATAATTCAAGACCCTAAACTAAGCTTGCTTTAGATAGGGTATGACTTTACTTTTCTAGAACCTTGTTGGGTATTTAATCTTCTATTTACATCTCAAGTGGTTTTTTAGGTGTTTATGATCAAAACTGCATACCTGACATGGATTTAATTACCCAGGCAAAGCTAATGACTAATGTGAGCTAAAGGTAATAAATGTCCTGAGAATTTAAAAAATGTGTTTGAAAGGGGCATTAAATTTTATTTCGTTTCTGTTTCTTGTGGGTAAAGCCTGTCTCCCTCCTGCAGTACTCCCCAAAGCCAAGTTCATTGTAGACCTTTGCTACACTGTGCAGATGCATCTCTAGGGCCCATTCCTCTCTTCTGCCTTTGCCAGCTCTGTGAGACAGCTGCATACTAAAGACTCCACCAGTCCAATGTGGCTGGCTATGAACACTCAGTAATTTCTTCAATTATCCATGGTTGGAAAATGTAGACTTTTCAAATGCCTAATTTGTGTTTCTATATATACTAACTTTGTATTTCTAAAGTGTGGGTAGGTTTCCTGTAAGACCAGAAAAGGGAAGAAAAACAAAACAAAACATCTTTTTCCCTTCAGAAGGACATACGTAAAATTTTTATTGCATAAGATTTTATTATACTTGGATAGGCAGTGATGCATCTTCACAAATTGTAGTTTGGCAGAATTCAAAGTATTTTAGATTTTGTGGGTTTGACTTTAAAAACTCGAAAAGGAAAGAAAAAAAAGAAAGCCACGGGATAGCGGGCACTTCAAACGTTCTCAACATGTGTTTGGAATAAAATCCACACAGTGGGGTGGGGTGGGGTGTTCTCCCATGAAGGGTAGCAGTGGATGGGCTGTATATCAGGGCAAGAAAGAAAGCATGCAAGCTGCGTGTCTCACACATGATGTGGTGCTGACAGCCTCTTGGCCACAGCATCACTCACGTGTTATAATTGGGGATACTACGAGGGGAGGTAGATTTGGGGACCCTATCTGCTTATCCTGGAGTCAGGCTAAGAGATTCCATCTCTTGCCCAAACATTGATCAGTAACATTTTTCTCCTCCTGCCCCATCTGTAGGCAGATATTTCAAACCACCATCACCCAGTGCTTTCATTTACTGCCATACATTTATTGTTTTATAAACTTGGGAAGGCAGGTGACATAATAGTTCAAGCATGCTCTGTACCCTGACTGACACTTAACTTTTATTCTTTTCCCTTTTACAGGAAACATGTGTTTCACTGTCTTCCTTCTCACTGAGAAGAGTGTAGTTTTGTAGCCGTCCCTGTAGGGTTCTGTGTGTGGAGTTTGTTGGACTCAATGAGCATGTCACAGAAGGTCTCAGTTTTGTTAAAGGGGGCGGAAAGATTTCTTCTTTCTTTAAAAGTTCAAGTCTCCTTCATAGTTTTAGAGTTGTGCGCTGACTGCCCTCTTCCCCGCCCTGCTCCCAAGCAGTAATTCTTCATGGAAAATATGATGCATTCTTGCATGCAAATGCTTTGATTGAAAACACACCACTGGTATTCTCCCTTCTGTTCCCCAGCTCAAATGACAGAACTATTAGTTGCTAATTAGCAAAACCTGAGGAATTAGCTTAAAGAAAAGAAATGGAATTTTTAATTGGCTTGCATTTATTTTCTCTGGAAAGCTATTGTGCTGAGCCCACTTGTAGGCTTGTGGCTTAAAAAAAAAAGGCACACGCAAGTATTTTTTCTTACCTGTCTGTCTCTGTGTTAACTGACTTTCCACATGCCTTAGAAACGTATCTTTCTAAGGGGGAAGAGGATATGTATTTTACATATTTAATAGGTGCACCTGCTCACAGTCCTTCTGCTTTGCAATTGTCATCTTGAGACTGTGGAGACAAAAATGCCCACAAGGCACAAATGAACAGTTTGGTGTTGACCGAACTGCAAAGGTAATGACAGTTCCCTTAGCACACAGTTCCAGCTTTATCCAGATTTTCTCTTCCTCCTTGGAGAACTGCTGATGAACCAATCAGGAGGTTTCATTTCCCTTCTGAATGTTAGATTATTTAAGCAGAGCAAGTGATGCTGGGTCATTCTCTGGGGGCTGTGCTGACTATCTTGTTTCCTAACTGTTAGTCTCGAGGTGCGGTGGTGGCGGGGGAGGGGTTGGCTGTCAGAAAGTCTCTAAACCCTTGCATAACTTATTTGTGAGCTTAAGACACTTACTTGTGTTTTCTCAAAAGTTCAGTGTTAGGATGTACTTCCATACAGCATCTCAGAGGACAAACAGTGAACCATTGCTGTAGACTTTTACAGCATCTTCCCACAGATTTCATAGCTTCCTTGCAAGGTGACTAAAACATTACAGAAGTGGGGATCGTACTGGCATTCTGGGGTTGACATTTTCATAATGAAGGTTGAGATATGGTGAGTGCAAGTAGGGACCAGGTAACTTGAGAAAAGTACTGTAGCATTTGGAGAAAAGTTACTTAGTTCTATATGTGGACTTTGAAAACATTTACTAACAGGCCACACAGATGAAAAAAAAAAAGAAAGAGAAGAAGACCTTGTTTCTTGAGAGAATAATTTAGCCAGTGACAAGGTGGCCAACCCCTCCTGTACCTCCACTCACATCTCCTTCCATCACTTCCTTTGGACCTTCACCCTGCTGCTTCCTGCCTTTTTCTGTTCATGTGATTGCTTCTCCTAGGCCAGTTAGATAAGACTCCTTTACCTTCTTCCAAGATGGCCTTTCCATCCTAGACACTGAAGAGCCATGCAAGTTCCATGTTTAAACACATTATTATTACTTCCTTTGGTTGTCACTGCCCCATAACATAGCCAGATCTCTTTTGGAACAGTATGATTAGCTCAAAGTATGCACTTGGCTTTTCTGTCCCCCCACTCCCCTGATTTCCCTGAAAGGTGTGGGAGGAGGCCCCCATTCTTCCATAACTGGGGGGCTATAAGGTTGCTCGACCTTGGTCCTGTTCAGCGGAGGTTACTCTTTTGGAATTGGAAGAGATGTAGTTGCTTCTCTTGTCATCTTAGGGTTAGTCATTATGTCCCACACAGCCCCTCTGTGTAAAGGAGGTGTACAGTTGCTAGGCTTCACATGAGAGATGAATTGTAGCCCTTTGGAATGAACTGACAGGTCAGTCACAGCAGGGATATGAAAGCTTTTTTTTAATACTGTGGGACTAGCACAGTAGAGCTGCCTGTCATAGTTGACGTGACACTCGTGTTAGCTGGGACTGCTGGGTATTTTTCTTGAAGCTGAGGGAAGCATAGTGCTTGCTTGCCCTTTTCTTCAGTAACCTCGGTAATTCACGATTTTGGTAATAATGTCCCCAGTGATCCTTGTCCAGCCGTTGTGAAGCTCATGCTAATGAGACCTCACATCACAGCTCCGCTCAGGAGCAAGGATAAAGTCTCCTAAAAATGTCACATGATTTTTACTCCCTTCTTAATTTGGCACCCACCCAAATGGCACTATCTTGGGGTTCTTTCCCTCCATTCCCACCTCCCGCCCTCCTGTTTTGCTTTCTTCTGTCTTAGACTGAAGCGTGGAAACAGGGACTCCTGCCCTTTGCTAGGCAGCTTTTAACAGCTCCCTCTTCCCGCTTCTAATGGAGGCAACATTATCCTTGGCCCTCCTCCTTTTTCTTGTATAATTAAAGAATGTTACCTTTGATGTCTCTTGAAAGCCGTGTCTCCTATCCTGCTTTAGCTTTCTTGATCTTGCATCTATAAATTTGTGCTGTGTCCTCACACTTCTCCATGAAAAGACTTGATTTCCTCTCTTTGTGCCTTTTCACAGTTTGAATTAATACACAGTGGCTGATTCGGCCAGTTCCAGTGCTCTGATCTAGTCTAGACTGTTGTGGTGTTCTTCCAAAAGGATCCTACGTTCTCAGTTATTTAACCTTTTGTATTTGGGCCTCTGCCTTGGTTTCTAGTAAATAAATAAGTTGTGCTCACTTTTCTAGAGTCGTCCCTTCTTTCGTGGGCTCAGATTTTCCACCAGCCTCTATTTCAGATTAATTTCTTCATCTTAGAACAAAGAAAAGAAAAAATATCTTATTGATTGATTCGACTTCCCAGCCTTTTGATTTTGTCAGTCGTTTGTTAACTGAGCATGTACTTAGGAAATAGCCCAAGTGCTACCAAACACTGAGCAAAATGAGCAGTCCCCTGCTTCTGTGCAGCCTCAGCTGTGGGTTATGGAGACCAGTAGAGAGAATCACTGCACAGGAATTGTGAGGAAAGACAGTGTGGTGTTCTCTACGAATATATGAAAGAGAAAATCTTCGTAAGATTTTTGAAGGAGGTAACAGTCAAGAAATTCTAAGGCTAAGACAGACAGAAAGACAAATCTAGGTCAAGGGTCATTCTCACTGGCCAAGAGACCAAAAAAAGCCTGATACCTGGGGAGGTAGAGAAACCTTTTTGGACAGAGGGTGGGTTCACAGTGAGAGAGACAGAGGTACTGTCTGACAAGTCAGTGTCCTCAGGATCTGTCTGTTCTTTATCCAATCCAGGATGCTCCCAGAGACTTGGTACATGTCTCTTGAGAATTGACAAGCCTCTGGGTAACTTTTGCAAATGAAGAGGTTCTCTGCTTCAGACTTGAATTTACATCCATTTGTGGAATTGCCTTGTCTTCAACTCCACCCTGGGCTGGCTGTTCACTGCTTTGGTTGGACAGCATTTTCTATTTTCATATGAAGATAACATAATGGCATTTTTTCTTGTTGTCCAGCTGTTGCTCTTGTCTGTACTAGGTGACCCTAATAATCACAGTATCTTGAACCCGAATTACAAATCCCCAAATGTGAAAAATCACGTGGCTGCTTCCTTAAAGAACTAAGTATTCTGTATGAAGACCTTTTTTTTTAAAAAAAAAAAACCTTCAAAATCTCATTTTTCCGATGAGAAAATGCAAACCATTGAATTCATTTTATCGGGAAGCTCTTGAATCCCCACATGTCAGTCAAGCCAGAAAAACTGTGTGAAGACCTTTGTTCAGCTGGAGATGGCGCCAGCAATAACAGGGAGATGAAGCTGGGCAATCCAGTAGCCAAAATGTCAGGGAAAAGAAGAACAAAGACTCACATTAGTGGAATAAGCCTTCAGTCCCCCTGGCCTGAGATAATCTGATGGGAGATGCTGGAACCCTGGAGGAGGAGACACTGGCCTCCCTGTGGGGGTCTCGGACCTAATCAGCACACATTGTCCTGGTCAATGGGAGCCCACTCTAGGGAGCGGGTGTTTACCTTGTCCACTGGGGGGACCCAAATCTACATGCTGATTGTGCTCTGACTTGAGCGTGGAATCAAAGGAGGAGCCTGTTTCCTGGGTAATATAACGAGGAGCAGAGAAGTGTACATAGAGGTGCTGAGAAACAAACAGCCCTCTTCTTTTGACTTGCCTTCTTGGGCTAAGCCTGCTCTCAAATTGGGCAGGATCTCAAAGCTCCTCTCCTTGTTCCTATTTTCCCCTTTGTAAGGAATGCTTCCACCCCTGCCCCACCCCCGCCCCATCCTTCAGTTCTCAGGGCCTAGAAGAGAGTTGCATAATATGGTGGTTTTCCTGTGGCCTTATTCCCTACCAGAAGGACTGTGATCCCGCCCAGCTCTACCACTCCCTCTGAAATCCCTTCGGTCAGGAAGGCTTCCTTCCAGGCCCTCCTGTGGATCCGAACTCCGCTTGGTCTCTAGGCATTAGCAAGCGTCCCTTCTCTTCCTAGACTACTCTTTGAAGCTCTTTGCCACAGGGTTGTTGTAATTCCATCTCCTCCAGGAGCCTTCTGGACTCTGTGGATTGACCATTTCAACTCTGTATGCAGCTTACTTTTATAATACCCCCCCCCACACACACACACAACTAGGAGGTGCAGTTTTCTATTGCCCCTTTTGTTATGGATATTTTGAGTGTATTCTATATCTATTACATTGCTGTAAAACTTATGACCTAGAGGCATAGTCGGTGAACAATTGGAGGCACCTGGGTACGTTTCTAGGACCTAGACCATCTAGTTCATTATATTGATATGACCTATGTAAGCATACAGTGCCTGACATTTTCCCTCATTTCAAAAACTCTTTTTTTTGAGAGAGAGTCTGCTGTGACTGAGACAATGTTCCAAATGATCGTTGTTTGCCAAATCGTGCCCTTACTCTCAAAGCTGGTGAGAGGAGACAGACCAAATACCTAGCCAGAGCTCTCAAGGAGGAATAACAAATGGTGTCCTGAGGATTATGCCTGTGGAGAGCTGCTGCTGCTGCTGCTGCTACTGTTGTTGCTGCTGCGGGTCCGAGGGCGCACACCTTGCTCAATAAGCAGAAGCCACTAAGTTGAGGAGCAAAGGGGCAAGTGTCCTGGCCATGGAGTACGGTAGTCTGGGGGGGCTGGCAGAGGAGGTTCAGTGTGACTTGATGTTTGTTTTAGAACTGTTCCTCTGGCCGGAGAGGAGAGGTAGCCTATAGAAGAGCGCTTAGCAGGCTGCTGTAGCCACCCACCTAGGAAGCCTCCTGCTTAGGAATTGTGGCCACAGACATGGCCTCTCTGTGGAACATTTTATATCACAGCCTCTGCCCTTGAACTTCTAAATTCATGCAGTTTCATGAGATGCTGTCAAGACTTCCCCTTAGATAGATTAGGATATCAAAGCCCGAGTGGGCTGAAGAAGTGGCCTGTTTTTATGAGGCTGAGAAAGGGATAAACTGAGGTTTGAGCACAGTTTTTCTTACAGTCTGAGGTTCTTCGCACATGCCTCATAATGGACAGAATTACAAACGATGGCACAAACCTACAAAAGGGCCAGATCTGATGGGTCAGGCTCTGCCACTGAGGGAGTTTCAGGGGAGCGCTGTCTCAGCCCCAGCGCTGGCAATGCTATGTGTAAGACTTGGGAAGCAAGTGTTTGGAAGTAGGGGGCATTCCCACTTGTGGCTCTGTGTGTTACTTAGTCCCATTCCAGTGCCTAGGTGGCAAGTTCTGGTCATTTCTCACCCTGACCCAAAGATTTTAATGTAGTTTTCATATGTTTATCTGTGAGTTTGTGCATGCAAATGCGGTGCCCATTGGAGCCAGGGAGATGATCGGGTTCCCTCGAATTGGAATGGCAGGCTGTGGTACTGGACACTAAACTCAGGTCCTCCTCAGGAAGAGTATGGATTCTTTACAACAGAGCCATCTCTCTATCCCCATTCTTGTCATTTTTACCTTTGTCCTCAAGCTGGGTCTAATGTGGTTGATCATGAGAAATTTCTAGGTAATTAATACTTTCTCAAAGAACGTGAAGTGACATATAACTTAATTATAGGAAGGCTCTCGGATCTTCTCTACTCCCATTTAAGGAGGCCTTTGTGTGGAATCACTGTTCTGAAGGCCTCACTACACAGCTCTTTTGGTTTATATAGAAACATATTTTACCTTGAAGAATCTGCGGGTCACCTGGATCTTATTCCCATCTGAACATGCTTTCCAGGCCTGGGGTTTTTCAGGAGGGAGGGAGCTCCTGGGTGCATGGCTTCTCTTCTCCCAGTTCTCTTGATGGCCCAGTAGTACTTGGGGCACAGGCCCTCTCTGCGGATCAGCAATCCTTACTTACTATTTGTACTCCCATTTCTACAGAGCAGTGACTTTATGCACACAGATGGCACAAAATCTGGTGCTTCCTCTACCTTTTCTGTACCCAGAGTCACCAGGAACACAGAGGTCATTGTGGGATGTCCTATCTGCCCTTCTCCTTGGCTTTGCATGGGACAGCAACCTCTCCTCACATCCACAGGGGAGGAGGTGTCAGGAACATGTACCAACGTTAGCCTCAGTACTTGAGATTTTGGAGGGGTGCAAAGTGGGGCCCACCTCAATGTCCGATGGTCCCACTAAGATGGACGGTTCGTCGTCTCTGGGCTTTGGCATCGCAGATGCGCTGAGAGGTTCTTAAGCATGATTGAGGGACCAGAGGGATGATTTGTGAGAAAAAACTAAAAAGACAATATGGATGGCAAAGCTAGTATAGGCTGACATGGCAACTCAAAGGCAGTCGTAGACAAAACGGATATGAAGGAGGGACAAGACTGACATCAAGACACCGAGTGGGAAATCTGTGGAGCCTCCTGAAGAAGCCTCTGGAACCTTGTGCTTACCAGGAACCTAGAGCTGCTGTTTGCATTGAAGGCATCCAGAAGGCATTAGTCCCGACCTGTCTCCAGCTGCATTCCAGGAGACTTACCTGAGCTAGATCTGGATCTATATAATTCAGATACGTGTCATAACAATGCTGCTTCTGTGTCTGGAAAGTAAGACAAGTGAACGTCGAGACTTTTCAGAGTGACTACGATCCCCAGAGAAACCTTTAACTAGAGAAGTCTAAAAATTATGGAAAATGATGACAAGCCTTTTAGAGAAGGCAGAGGGATGGCTTAGTTTTCTTTCAACCCCCTCTCCCCATTAATTGATCTCTACACATAGTAAAATAAAAGTATGGTCCGAGCCCTTGATTTTCTGTTTGGGGGAGAGAAAGTTCGAAACGACAGATGAAAACAATTAAGTCACATATCGACAAGTTTGGGCTGGTGAGATGAAAGGCAGGGCCCAGGTCTGGGGAGGGTGACTTCTGATTCCAAGGGGGTTTTTACAATAGAGCTTTGGCTCCATGGCAAAATTAAATCCAGTATGAAATTTCCCCTAATTAACATTTCCCTTCTTCCCTCCAAATATCAAATTTATGGACTCTAAGAAATTCGCGTCACAGACATGCCAGTGCCCGCTCTCCTTCTGCTTGATCTGTTCCAGCTGTTATTAACTTTCGTGTCTGACTATCATTAATTTACGAGGAGTTCTGAATGTAATCTGAAATGTTCCGTTGAATACTAGACATTTGAGGAGAGATTTCACTTGAGTTCATCTTGATCCTTGCTAGTATTTTGGCATGCAGGTTTGTTGCTCCATAGTAACCCCATTCAAGGCCTTCTATGATGGCATGAACCTTTATCACTGCTGATTCTTTCTGCTCCTTACCTCATTAATCAAACCTGTACATCCTTTGGATGCCTGGTTGGCACACAGAACCTGCCCCTGAAGTTAAGTAAGGACAGAAATGGTTGGTTTTGTGGGGTTTTTCTCTTCCGGCCGTCTGATTTCCTGGAGTGCAATTTCGTTTCTTGGTTTTGTTTTCTCACCACAGTTGTTGAAATTGTGTTTTTGTCTACACCTTTGCATGGCTCACAGTAAGAACAGATGGTTGGGCACAGGCTATTCAGGTTTGTTCCTCAATACTGGACTTCTCTTGTTTGCTTGGCTGCTTGATTGCTATTTCCTGTGGGAAGCTGTTTGTCTTTTAGCCTGGAAGCATAGTGGTCGGACCGATGGGCTTTGGGGATGCCCAGTCAGGGTGGAGGTAAGTGGTCCCCCTTTGACATTGTCTACCCCCCTTAGCCAGCTAGTTTTTTTTTGTCACCATGACCCAACTAGAGCAATGGTTCTCAACCTTTGTAATGCTGTGACCCTTTAATACAGTTCCTCATGTTGTGGTGACCCCTAACTATAAAGTTATTTCATTGCTAGTTCGTAACTGTAATGTTGCTGCTGTTATGAATTGTACTGTACATATCTGATGTGGGACCGAAAGGGGTTCGTGACCCACAGGTTGAGAACCATTGAGCTAGAGTCATCTGAGAGAAGGGAACCTCAACTAAGAAAATCTCTCCATAAAATTGAGCTGTAGGCAAGCCCGTAGGACATTTTCTTAATTAATGATCAGTGTGGGCGGGTCCAGCTCATTGTGGGCTGTGCCAACCCTGGACTGGTGGCCCTGGGTGCCTCAAGAAAGTGATCTGGAGAAGCCTTGGGGAGGGGGCATGCCTGTAAACAGCATTCCTCCATGGCCTCTGCATCAGTTTCTGCCTCTAGGTTCCTGCCTTGTGTTGCTGACCCGACTTCCCTCAGTGATTGACAATTACGTGAAAGTGTAAGATAAAGAAATAAATCCCTTCCTCCCTAAGTTGGTTTTGGTTATGGCATTTTATCCCAGCAATCGTAACCTAACTAAGACTGCTTTCCAGAGGAAGACAGTTTAGGGCCGCACCTCATCCCTCCTTTTTGGAATTCTCCTCCAGGAGGATGTTCTATTTTGTCTTTTTTCTAATCTCTCTCTTCGGGTAACAGTGCAGCCTCACTCTTTTGATGCCACGCTCTTGCTAGTAACCTGCAGGTTTTCCCAAGAGGCCATTGCATAATGAGCCACCAGGTGTGCGCGACTCTAAGGCATAAATCCTTCTTTTGTCTGTGTTCAGCCTTAAGATCCCAGTTCCAAGCTCCCTCACACAGAGCTGGGTGATAAAGTGACGGTGACTGGCCCTCATCCTTAGGACTTGCCCTGAGGAGTGAATATGTGGCCTCAGAGCCCAAGCCAGCCCTGCTGTTCCTGACCCTAGAGTGGAGGTGGCTTGAAGGCTGTGGATGAGGCCACATGCAGATGGAGAAGTACTGTGCTTGCATGGTCCCCCCGAATTCTGGAAGTTAATGAACTTGGCAGCAGAGATGATGGCTGGCTCCTGGGTACGCCGCGTCCTCACTTGTGAGCTAATTGTATTGAGAACCAAAGGAATATCTTTACTTATCCCGGAGCTCCTAGCTTTGTGTGTATGCCAGCCCTCTTTGCCAGAGAGCCAGGCAGAGAGGCAGAAACAGCCCAAGGATTCAGGCCTTTTTCTTCTTTTCATGGAAACAGGGTGTGTGTGTGTGTTTTGTGTCCTATTTATGTTTTTTTTTTTAAAGATTTATTTATTATGTATACAACATTCTGCCTTGATGTATGCCCACACGCCAGAGGAGGGAGCCAGATCTCAGTACAGATGGTTGTGAGCCACCATGTGGTTGCTGGGAATTGAACTCAGGACCTCTGGAAGAGCAACCAGTGCTCTTAACCTCTGAGCCATCTCTCCAGCCCCCTATTTATGTTTTTAAGTAATTTTTAACTCATTTATTTGTTTCTGTGTCAAAGGACAACTTGCTGGAGTCTTCTTCCACTGTTGCTTCCTTAGGGTTGGGCTCAGTTCTTTAAATTTGTCTGAGGGAACCTTTCTTCTTCCTGTTCCATTTTGCTGACTCCACTGCTTGTGTTTTTTTAAAAATTGATTATTTAAACCTTTCCACAAAAGTATTTCTTTTAGGACTCAATACTGAAGGAAACCTTAAGTGTGTTGAAGTATCCAGGGAGGTTTTTGTCCTGGGGTACTGTAAGCAGAGACTGCTCATTCATTTCTAGACTGCTTAGACACAAATAATCACACAGAAACTATATTAATTACAACACTAGTAGTTTAGGCATATTCCTGGATAACTCCTATATCTTAAATTAACCCTTTTCTATTAATCTGTATCGCCATGAGGCTGTGGCCTACTGGGCAAGATTCCGGTGTTCTTCTCCTTCAGTAGCTATGTGACTTCTCCCTGACTCCACCTATTCTCTTTCTCTGTTTGGATTTTCTGCCTGGCTTTATTCTGCCCTGCCGTAGGCTGAAACAGCTTTGTTCATCAACCAATGAAGCATCACATATACAGAAGGACATCCCACATCAGGGTATGTCAGTGCTAGTAACAGTGGCGTGTGAGGGTTGCTAACTTCTTCCCAATCTTGACCTGGTTTTCTGGATCCAGCCTCCTAGGTTGGCTCTGGGCACTGATGTAGGATCTAGCAGAGCAATGATAGCTGGTTTTCTGGGAGTCCTTAGGGAAGAAAGAAATTTGGAGGCTGTGGCCTCTAATCCACTTAGGGAGCTGTAAGGAGAATTTACTGCGATTTTGCCCCCAGGTCCTCTTCCAGAAAAGGAGGTCTGTGTTGGGTGAAAGAGAAGCTTTCTCCTTGTTTGTTTATTTGTGAATTATCTTTCTTTGTCCCTGTGAAAATACTGGGCTCTCTTTACAGAGTGATTTTTTTAAAGCATGTCCCATTTATTTAATGGATTTATCTTTATTTAATTTAAAATTTATTTTGTCTTCATTCACTAGTCTTGTCACTTGATGGATTATTCCAGGATGACGGTGCAGTCTTTTCTCTCTTGGTTTCATTCCTCCTGAATCTCAATAATGTTTCTCACTTTGCACTCTCTGTTCTTTCTTCTCGGGGTGCTCAGTTGAATGCTGGGCAGACATGCCTGGATTACTTCTCTATGTCTCTTCAGTCACATTCTCTTTTTCAGTTTCTTTTTTCATTATGTGTTGTGAGACACTTACGTGATTTCATCAAGTGTTTATAATTATTTTTAAATTTTTTGCAGCCATATTTCTAGCTTTAAGTCATTTTAATCTTTGTACCCATGGTCTTATTTTTAAAGTCCTTCTTCCCTAAATACCTGGTTCTTAAGTTTGTATGTAGTATTTTGTCAAAATTCTGAAAGATTCCTTGAGATATGATTTTGGTCATTATGTTACTTAGGCCCTTCTGTTTGTATGCTTAGCTCTGGGTCTTGGCTGTCATTTATGTAGGAATCGTGCGTGAGAATGGCCACCTTGTTCTCTTCTACTCAGACATCAGGGAAGCTTGTCTTCCTAGAACAAGCTTTCTAACTACCTGGTCTACTGGCAGGGTTTTCTTTAGGATCCTAGGGTAGGACCTTGCATGTGATAGACCGAGAAGAACTGACTCTGGAGGCCTGTAAGAGCTCACATGGCTTGGGTGCCAACTGAAGGTCACTCTGACACATTGGAACCGATGCTAGAAGTTCGAGATAGCAAAGCTCTTGCAGTGAGCACATTTCAGTTATCCACACAGAACCTTTTCATTCTCGGAAGAGCCCTTCCAGTGTTTAAGGAAGAGACATGTGGGTATTATTCAGCAAAGTTCAGTTACTTCGATGCTGTTCAGGAAGACAGACCACATGACTGACACGGGCACCGCTGGAAAGTCCGCCCCTGCCAAGGCTTTTGCTTTCACTGATGTCGTCTTTTGCCCCATAAGGAGTGTTCTATGTAAATGCTTCTCTGCAAGCATTCTCATTTATGAGTTTAGCCTTGCCTCCTTTGAATCTTGTAGAAATAAGACTAAGTTCCTCATCTTGATTTTATTTCATTGAATGTGTTAAAAATATAGGCGTGGCTCCGAATTCTGATTCTGCCAGCACAGTGTGGTCATGACAACTTTATTATGAGCAATTCCCAGCCTCTGTTTACTCCTCTGTACATAAACAGCTTACAGCTGCTGAGTGTTGACTCGAAGGTTCTCAAAAGTATGTGTTGGAAAGTGAGTGACCATAATTCTTACTCCTCACTATTATTTTTATCATCACTATAGTTCCCACCTTTTTGCTTCTATTCTAGCATATTTTTCAGAGGGATATGAATTGTCTAGTTCACCCCTTGGGCTAAAGAATGGTAGAAAAATATGGTGCGTTTCTGTTGTGTGTGAAAGTTTAGAAGCGCAACCTTCCTAATGTGCTGTGACCCTTTCATATAGTTCTTCATGTTGTGGTGACCCCTAACCATAAAATTATTTCGTTGCTACTTTGTAACTGTAGTTTTGTTACTATTATGAATCATAATTTAAGTATCTGATATGCATATGTGACCGCTGTTTGACCTGCCTTGGAGTCATGACCCATAGAGGTTGAGAACCACTGGCTTAGAGTCAAGAAACTTTGGATCGAAGTCCGGCTTGACGACCTTCTGGCAGAATGACTTAACCAAGCTCTTAGATCTTGGGTTCTGGCTTGTGTCGCTATGATAAAATAACTGCTGCCTGCTATTTAACAAAGAGGTTCATTTAGTTTACTGTTGTGGAGGTTTCAGCACAAGATGTTATTACGCTGGCATTGGGCATTGCAGTGCGCTGGAGAGATAGCAGCTGATCTGGCTGCGTGGAATAGGGGCCAGCATATGGGGTGACTTTGCTTTTTAACAGTTACCCCCCATTTGTTGTAAAGATGCATTCATTGTATAAAGGGATAGGCTTTGTGATGTGTGATGACATTTCTGCTCAGGAATATTATGTACTTGAAGATATTCGTCCCCATTACTCTCTCCCACTTCCCTCTGCTTTTCGCTGTTTCCCTTCCTCTTTCCACATAGCTCCCAACTACTTGTATGTCACCCACATACATACGTATCATATATTGTGTTGTATACAACGTATGTTCTCCATATGAGAAAAAAACATGTAATACTTGTTCTAGTCTGACTTATTTCACTTAATACTTTGGTCTTCAATTCCATCTATTTTCTTACAGGTGAAATGATTTCATTGTTCCTTATAGTTGAATAAAAGTCCATTTGTATCTGAGTTTCCTTTATCTGTTTGGCAGTTCATGCAAATCAACTAGGCTGATTCCATATCTTGTGTTTTTGTGAGTGGTTCCACAGTAAGCCCATATTTGCTGTTATTTCTCTTGTAGTTTGACTTAGACTCTTTGGGGTGCATCCCCAGGAGTGGTTTAGCTAGCAGATACACATTCAGTTTTCCACATAACCTGCCTGCTGAGGTCAGTAGTGTCTGGACTATTCTCTACTATCATTTATAAAGATTCCCTTTTCCTCTCACAGTTTGCCAGCAGAAGGTGTTGCTTTTTTTGTGTGTGTGTGTGTGTTATCCATGCTGATTGAGGTGAGCTAGAATTCCAGTGTGCTTTTTATTAAATATATATTTTATCTTTAAGTATGTGTATTCTCTCTCTTTTTGTTTGTGTGTGCGTGCGTGTGCGTGCATACTCACGCACGTGCGCGTGAGTGCAGGCTGTCATGGAGGACAGAGCGGGTGTCAGATCCCGTGGGGCTAGAGTTACAGGTGGATGCTGTAAACAGAACTCTGGTACTGTAGAGAAGCTGCAAGTGTTCTCAACCACTGGAGCCATTCCAGTCTCTCGATGTAGTTTTGATTTGCATTTTCCAGATGGCCAAGGATATTAAACAGCTTTTCATGTCTTTATTATCCATTATTACTATTTCATCTTTTGAGAACTCTCTGTTCTTTTCATCACTCCATTTATTGATTAGATAACTTGTGGGGTTTGTAGAATTTTTTATGTATCTTTTCTCTGCCAAATCATAGCTGAGAGATTTTCTCCAACCATCCTGTAAAACAGCGGTTCTCAACTTTTCTAATGCTGTGACCCTTTAATACATTTCTCCATGTTGCGGTGACCCCCAACCATAAAATTATTTCACTGCTACTTCATAGCTATAACTTTGCTACTGTTATGAACTGCAGTATGAAGAGGCTTAGGACCCACAGCTTGAGAACCGCTGCTGTAGCCTCTCTTTACTCATTGTTCCTTTTGCTGCGCTGAAGCCTTAATGTTTCCTGCAAATACTGTTTGTCAGTTTTGCTGGACTCCTGTCAACAAAGCCCTTACTTCTGCTTGCACAGCCGAGTATTTCCCTAATGTTTTCCTTTAGTAGTTTCAAACCTTGCATTAAAGTTTTTGATTCATTTTTAATTGTGTGTGTGTGTGTGTGCGCGCGCGTGCACACACACATACACAAAGAGAGAGGGAGCAGGAGGGCAGAGAGAGAGAGAGAGAGAGAGAGAGAGAGAGAGAAATGCTTTTAGATTTTTATATGTAGATATACAGTTGTCACAGCACAGTTTTGTTGGTTTTTCGAGACAGAGTTTCTCTGTAGCTTTGGAGCCTGCCCTGGAACTCGCCTGGAACTACTGACTAGTCTGGCCTTGAACTCACAGAGATCCGCCTGTCTCTGGCTCCCAAGTGCTGGGATTAAAGGTGTGTGTAACCAGGCCAGCACACTCTTAAAGAGACTTTCTCTCTTTTTCAAATCTTTTGGCACCTTGTCAAAAGCCATGTGGCTTTGGCAGCATCATTTGATTTCGGGCTCTGGATCTTCTGTCCCACTAAGCTGCTCACCATTTTTGTATAAGTGCCGTGCTCCATGCTGTTTTTGTTACCATGGCTCTGTAGTATAATTTGTAATCAGATTCTATGATTCTAGTACTGTTCCTTTTGTTCAATGATCTTTTATGATTCCATATGAATTTCAAGATCATCTGCTCTTGTGAGACATAAGTCATTCCTAGAGTCCAGCATTAACCCTTCCAGGGGCAGTTTGTGACTCTATGGCCACTTTCACAAGACTCTCAGCGATTCCTCATCTCAGTACCAGCACAGGGATTTTGGTCGTGAGACAACACTGAGCACATAAACTCTTCCTCCTCTGGGCTCTCATGTTGCTGTTCTTCCACGGAGGATGACAGTGACACCTGATGGGGCTGGTCTGGGAGCCCCGGCAGGCCCTTCAAACATGTAGGCTCTCTTTTGGTGCTGTGGAACCCTTTCTTGTATTTTCTCTTGCCTTTACCTTTTGGAATGTGTGATGATAGTTAATATTGATTGTCAACCATATAGGATCTAGAATGACCTAGGAAACGTGCCTGTGGGCACGACCATGAGGCATTATCTAGACTGAGTTAATTGAAGTGGGAAGATCTCTTAACTGTGGACAGCATCACTCCTGGGGTCCCGATGTGGAAAGCATCACTCCCGGGGTCCCGATGTGGACAGCATCACTCCTGGGGTCCCGATGTGAACAGCATCACTCCCGGGGTCCCGATGTGGACAGCATCACTCCTGCGGTCCTAGGCTGGATACAGGAGGAAGTGAGCTAAGCATGAACATTCATCTCTTTCTCTCCTTCCTGCCGATGCCATGTGGCCAGTGCTCTCGGTTCTGCAGCTGTGCCTTCTGCACCAGGATGGACAACATCCCCGTGAACTGTATGCAGAGTAAGCCCTTTCTCCTTTAAGTGGCTTCTTCTCAGGTATTTTGTCATAGAAACAAGAAAAATACAGAACATATTGCAGTCTCTTTTTGGTATTTACAAATTTGAAAAGAGTGAAAATAAAGAAATTTAATTTTTAATACCCAGTCTGGATTAAAAACTCAGCATGGTAATTGTATTGTGTCTGCAGAATAATATATAAAGATTAAATAACACAAATTCCCAGCCAAAAAAGACTTTAAAAATCTTCCTCCATATTCCTCAAATGATGATGCATTCATTTCCCAGAAAAGTGTCTCCAGGTTTATTTTTTTGATCCAAGGTATATTTAAGGAAAAAGAAACATTGTTGCCACCTAATAGAAATATATGGTGGTTCATGGGCCAGCTAGATAGCTTAGTGGGTAAAACACTTGCCATGCCAGCTTATGGATGGATGACCTGACTTTCATCACTGAAACCCACAGCGAAAGGAGAGAACTGAGTCCTGAAAGTTGTCCTTTGACCTCTACTTCAGTGTCATGGCGTGAGTTCGTTCCTGGACACACCACGACCTCTGCTGGGTCCTCTTTCGTCATTAGTGTCCACTGTGTTACACACACACACACACACACACAAAAAAAAAAACACATAAATAAATAAATAAATAAATAAATAAATAAATAAATAAATAAATGTTTTTGGTTGTTTGCTTTTGGTTTTGTTTTTTTCAATACAGGGTTTCTATGCATAGCAGTCCTGGCTGTTCTGAAACTCACTTTGTAGACCAGGCTGGACTTAAGCTCACAGAGATCTGCCTGTCTCTACCTTCCAAGTGCTAGGCAGGCACCACCACTGCCTGGCTATAAAAATTTTAAAAAGAACTATATAGTGGTTCAGTAGAGATGTAAATCAAGTATGTCAACTCTGGCTAACATGCTCATACAATTAAAAAGAATGATAATATCATTACATTATTTTAAATGCTGAAATTGAGAACCCATTTACTAAAGAACCTCTTTTTCCTAACATCTATGTGTATTCCTACTGATGTGTCTTTTCTTTAGTTTTATCATATTGAGTATATTTTAAGAGAATTAAGTGTAATCCACTGCTTTTTCTTTGCTTTTTCCTAACAATCACTACATTTACAAATCAATAATACCATACAAAATATAAAACTTACCTTATTCTTTTTATTGGAAATACTATTTTCAAACTTCTCAAATATTATTAGAGTTTAGAGATTTTATTTTATTTTATTTTATTTTGGTTTTTTTGAGACAGGGTTTCTCTGTGGTTTTGGAGCCTGTCCTGGAACTAGCTCTTGTAGAGAGTTTAGAGATTTTAAATTGGTGCTGTTCCACAGTGGAAACAGCCCTGTGTAAAAGCCAGGCGTAGTGAAATGTGGATGCATGTGTACGGGGCAGGGAACCATAGTCTACACTTTTACAAGTTATATCACAGTGAGAAGTGGGAGGTAACAGATCTGTGAGATTTAAATGCATTCTGCCCCTTTATAGTCACCGCATGTCAGTGGGTGCCTTTTGAAAATGGCACATCCCTGGGGTCTGTATAATGGGCTGTAGAGAAAGCATCGTTACCCAGCCTAGGAAGACAGACATAAGGAAGCAAATACAGACTGAAAGATGAAGGGGTGTGCTCACATTTGGTGAGTCTACGCTGGGAGTGGGAGTGAGATGTCATGGTGTGAGGGGTCCCAGGTCTGGCTCTGGAACAGTCTGCACCATTGGGATTACCTATGGAAGCTTTACCCTTCTGGGCTGCTTAGCCCGCAGCCCGTTCTAAGAAGGCCATGTCTTCTCAGTCCTTGACGCTGATCTTCTTGAGGGGTCTGGAACCCAAACCAGAAGGTTATAATGACTACTTATGTAGTAAGCCACTTGGCTCATGTTCAGGTAAGGTGTCCACTTGCTTAGCTTTAGAAAACATTGTTCAGAGAGAACATGAGACCTTGACACAGAGAAGGTAGTTCATATGATTTCCTGCAGGACATAGGAGGTAGGTGATTTTATTTTCCCCTTTGCCCTTGACTCCCAAGAGACTCAAGTCTAAATTTGCTGCAGTGTGACTGCAGACCCTTCACTTTCTGCTTGCCTTTCTCCAGGTCTTTGCTGCCTGCACTGCTCTCTGACTAGGGTTTTCCTTGACTGGCATCCCGGCATCTTTGGTGAAATGAAGTAGAGTGTCAGAGCCATAGCGTTTTTATCGGTCAGGTAGGAGCAGTGAGATGGCACCGGATGGGAGCAACAGTCACAGGAGTGTTCTTGAGGCAGTGACACTTGAGACACCGCACAGGTCGGTGGGTGGGTTTGATTTCAGCGGCCCTCCCTTCCCTAATTTGCAGGTCTTTTCAGCGTTTCACAGGCCATTTTGGCCCTCCCAGCATGCTTTGGTAGGAAGGACCATATACCCCAGTCTCCCTCTGGGAGGCCCCAGAGGAAACCGGTTCACTATTTCAGATTTTAAATGGTTCTCACCTATAGTGTTTTCATAATAATTTCTTTGCCCAAGGAATTGTGTTGAAGTTAAACCAAGTTTAGGTCCATTTGCTTGTCAGCGTCATCCCTCCAGGTCCCCAAGTACAGAGAATCTATAAGACTGTCCTAATAGTTTAGAATCTGTCTTCTTTGTTAAGAAATGTGGTTCTTAATCGAGTTCTCTGTGATCTTGCCGTGTTTTCAAGTTATCGCAGATATGCAGCTTTTGGATCTCGGCTCCCAGTTGCCTCAAAACTCCATTGTAAAGTGCCGATTGCCAGCGAGTTATACTCGAGAAAATAAGAGGCTTGTCTCTAGAGGACAGCTACATATTACGGGCGCAGTATAATCCTGAACGTTGTTTTCTTTGCTCTCAAATGGCAGGGGACAGTGAGTCAGAAGTGAGAACTCCCTTTGTTTCATGCCCCGTGCATGGCAGGGGAAGAATGTCTCCGGGCAGAGAATGAAGAAAGACATAAAAGGCTCTCAGCTCAAGGAGGTCAGACCCATCAGAGGCTTAGCTTCGCCTTCAAAGATGCCTGGGACAGGTGGCAGTTCAAGACAATCCCCGCTGGGGTGTCCGCTGGAGCTGAGATAAGGGATTGCGGCAGAAACCTGCTATCTGGTGCCTGATGGCTTTGATGTAACTCTGCGAACAAGACTTAGGGAAGCAGGCAGCTGCCTTCCTGCGTGGCCGGCTGCTGTTGTTCAGCCTTTTAAGGTCTTATTACAGTACTCCTTGAGGACTAATCCTCTTTAAGGTTTACATGGGATGGTTTTGTCCATTGACCCAGCCGGGGACCTTGGTGCCACCCATACAAAGCACCTCAAGCCATTTTTTTCCTCTCTTCTTTGCAAGTTGTGAGCATTGCACAGTATCTCTCGGAAGGAGAGCTAGAGCTGGTGGCACTCTTGCTCCTGGATCCCTGCCTTGGCTGAGTTTTCAGGGGTTGTTTGTGTCTTGTGACTGTCTGCATTAAATGTCAGTCTCATTGCTTCTCCTTGTCAGGATTTCTCACATTTGTTTCCACTCTGTTCCTTATCTACTCCACCCACTTTGGGGTCATTGAGCGCTGTGGCTCATTGCCAGCCCAGACATACTGTTTGCCAGAAAGATTTACTAGGTACATGGCAATGTCTGCCTGTGTTGCATCTCTCTAGAACACCCAATGTAATGATATACTGTTTTAAGTGCTAGTGTGCTAAGCAGGGCAGGGTGCTTGGGTTTGAACCCTAGGCAAGTAATTGATCATTAAGCCATGCTTTTGTATCCCCACGCTTGCTGTTCTTAACATTATTAGGAAAATAAGCTATAGATTTGATTAATGACTTGTTTGACACAGGGCCAGCAATGGTAGCATCAGCAATAACGACGACCAAATTGTCTCCCAGATTTTAGAAGTCAATTTAATCTTGGCATTTTGAATTTTGGATGAATTAAGTATTGCACTTACAAATTTAAAGCCTTCAAATGACTCTTGAAGGTAGGCATGTAGGTACATTACTGGAGTCCTGCATGTGAATCCCGTTCCATAGTGTCAGATTGGTCTTGGGGATTGGAATAGTTCTGGGAATGCTGGTGGGACTGGAGGATCTTAATCTCTCAGTCAGTGAATAAGGGTGACTTTTGTTATTAGTGACCAAAGAGTAACTGATGTCTGACTGTGTTTACTCAGTGTTCTGGCATGAATGAGACGTTTCCCAGGAGGCTTGCATTTGAATACTTGGCCTAATTTGGGGGGTAAATTAGGAGGTGTGCTCTTGCTGGACGAAGTATGCCCTTGAGGGTGGGCTTAGAGGTTTCAAGACTCACACCATTCCTAGTGTGCATTCTGGCTCCTGCTTGTACTTTGACCTGTGGGCTGTGAGCTGTGAGCTGCTGCTGCAGCCTCATGCTACATATGGAGTGTGGCTTCCACTCCACCATGGTGGACTCTAACCCTTGGGAATAGTAAGTCCCCGATATACTTTTTCTCCCATAAGTTGCCTTGGTTGTAGCATTTTATCACAGCAACAGAAAAATGCTAAAACACTCACTAGTGGACTATTGGATCTAGACCAAATACTGGGACTGGTCGTCAAGGCCCAGGTTAAGATCTGTCCTTATGTTAATTATGTAAGCAAAACTCTTTCATAATTTAAAATAATTTTAGAATAATGAGAAAAATAATCTCATTTCATGCTGTCAGTCCAGCGAAGGAAAAGATGCTGCCCTATGGTTCACCTGCCGCCTAGAGATGAGCTCATGTTTTGTTGGCATGTGCATTGACTGAAAATTACTCAATCAAAATAAAATCTCCCTTGGTGATTTTTTTTGGGGAGGATGACAGCCTCCTCCTTCATGACAGTGTTTGATAGAAGGTAATAGGCTAGGCAGCCAGAGAGCTTGGGGTATCACATAGCAGAGTGGTGTCTTGGTGGGCTTTGAGAGCCTTCCTTTGAGGTTGACACACTCATGATACCAAGTCAACCTTGGGTTCCTATGTAATCGTGTAGAATTCTGGACTCTTGCATCAGAATTTGTGGGAACTGGATCCAGGATGGCTCAATGTGTAAAGGCGGTTGCTGCACAGATCTGGCGAACTGTGTTTGATCCCTGAAACCTATGTTAAAGTATACGGAGAGTACCGACTTAAGAAAGTTGTGTTTGCTCTCCACATGCAAGCCTACACTCACATAGTCACGTCATACTCGCATGCACGCAGACTTGAAATACTATTTATTGTCAGTTGTGCTTACTTCTCTACTAGATAAAGAGATTTAATAACAAACCTTAGATACTGTGAAGAATTGTATTCATTATATCTCAAGTTAAATTGAAGTACCAATGGGCAGTAGGATGATTTGTATAATTATGTCTTGAAAGCAAGCTTCTGCTTAAATACAGTACCCTCAGAAAAGAGGGCATGGCTGAGCCACAGATAATGCCAGTCTGCCCACTCCACACACACACACACACTCAATTTGTTTTTTGCTGTTTTGAGGCACAGTCTTATAGGTAACCCTGTCTCGCCTGGACATCTCTGTATACATTAGGCTGGCCTCCATTGTTCAGTACTCTCCAATTTGTGCCTGGCTTACTCTGTTGGGGGATCACACTGTGAACCCTGAGTTAGCATTAAATTAAATAAAATTAACCTTGGGTCATGCGGTTGAGTTAGCAACTAGCTGACATAAAGTAATCATAGAGCATCAGAGGGCTTCTGGGAGAGATAGAGAGAAGCACCAGCCATAGGGATGGATTTATAGTGGCGGGCTTTTGCTTGTTTGTTTTGGGGGGAGTGGAATGGTGGGCTTTGGGGAATATGCCAGCAAGGAGGGAAGGTTAACTAGTCGCTACTCACCCTCTCTGAACGAGCAGGTTTTCATCCCAGCTTTTGAATCACAAGTTTTATTCATAAATAGAACTGATAAAGATTTAGTTAAACTACCTTTAGTGGCAGTGGCAGAGCCAGTGCCTTCAGGAACAGAATTCACACCAGTCTGGCCAGAGAAGTAGGCTGGTAACTGTGGAGTGGCAATTGCTGGCTGAAAAAGCAGTAAATCAAGGTGCAGCCACTGTGCTGAAGTTAAAAGAACATTGCTCTTCTCTTCCTATGCATATATTTCTGTAGTGAAGCTTAATGCATAAACTGGCACAACACACAAACAACACTAAGTTTTGCTATGGAATAGTTGTAATAGTGTGTTTAATTACTGCCTCTTAGATAACTTATTTTCTGTATTTTCATCCTTTAACCAAAGGTGGTACTTTATGGCTTCTCCTGGCATGTCTGAGTTCCCTGCATCATTCATCTGCTTTGGTACATATTCAGTAAAATCTTAGTTGCTTGAAGACAGGCATGGCAATGTCCTCATGATTTGACTGGTAAAACGAGAGTTCTCCTGTTAGAGGGTTTGGGTAGTGTATATAGCATGGATACACTGAACAAAGGGATGACCCACATCTCTGGGCTCTACAGGATTTCATCATGCTGCTTAGAATCTAGTAAAAATTGAAATCTATGAACTTCTTATTTCTGGAACTTTTCACTTAAATGCTTTGCATATTAAGTGACCGTGTAATTGAAATATCAGAATGTGAAACTCTGCATGGGGGCAAGTACATATGTACATATTTTGACATGTACTGACAGCTAAACCACAGACCTTATTAAGTGCAATAAAGTCATCACTTATTAGAATGACTTCCAAATTAGTTATTTTCTGCTAAGATTTCTTTTATGTGTCTTAAAGGAAGGTTTTGATGCTGTTACATCCAGCACACAGGAATATCAACTGAGCCTGACTCTCTAGAACGGTAAAATTAGACATAGATTTAGATGCCTTGGTCTGTCCAATGGTCCCAAAAAAGAAAAGGCTCTTAGTTTAAAAAACTATTATTCACACTTCAGACATACATACTCAATGTTTATGCCAGTAGTCAGCTGCTTAGTGTGCTTGCTGATAGTTTGTTAGCCTTGTGATGCCCACAACGAGACCGTAAGGCTATGAAGTACAATCAAAACTTTGAAACTGTACATGCTTGTATTTAACATCTAAATCTATCCCTTTGTTCATTTTGTTTATAAAATCTAATAGATGCTCTGTTTCCCAGTCATATTTCTGCAGGTTCTCAGAAAATTTCATTGTTACATGAATTGTGTCTTTTTTGATTTATCACTTGGTGTATTGGGAGTTAGTAAGCTTGGGTTTCCCCTGTCAGTAGCTAATTATTTTATAAATATACCTGTTTGGTTTATGCTTCTTCTAAGACAGAAAAGGTGGGTGTAGATTACTGGTAACTTGAAGAACATCAAGTACGATTTTGAGATGGTTTATGCTTCTTCTAAGACAGAAAGACAGAAAAGGTGGGTGTAGATTACTGGTAACTTGAAGAACATCAAGTACGATTTTGGGATTGGTGGGAGAACCTAGTGTCAGCAGTGACTGGCTAGCTTATCTATATAAGATACTGAACAGCTTGTTTCCATGACCTGCCATCGCCAGGTGCTTTTCAGGCTGTGATGGTAGCTTAGGTCCAGGCAGCACGCTGGTCACTGCATCAGCAGATGTTTTTCAGGCCTGCTGCGATGGTAGCTCAGGTCTGGGCAGCGCGCTGGTCCCTCGGTCCTGAAAACTGTTGTCATTGTGGAAGGTGGAGGTGGAGGTAGGCGAGGTTCCGAACCGTCAAGTTTCCTGCCCTGGTCGTGTCACTTTTGGCTGTCCTCTGGTTCTGTGCACAGTCTTTATGGTTCTTTATTAAAATAAAAATAGAAATATGACTTTATGTAAACAAAAGGTAGTAATTTTATATCATAAAACAATCAAAGAAACGAAAATCCTTTCCATAAAAAATTTAAGTTAAAAGAGGATACTAAAATATGATTTTCTTACCTGACTTGTTTTTATCTAATAGCATTTTTCATTTTAATATTTCGCTGTGTTCACTAATTCATTGGGAGATAATTTTCTATGCTAAAGATACAGGTGCTGATGTAGGAGAAGGATGAGCCAAACCCAGGGGAAAGGTCTGTCTATATGGCCAGTCTCGGAAACCTTTCATTGGATGCCACTGCTGGGCCCTTTTCATCTCCTAGTTGTGAGGACCCTGTTGATGGAGAAGTAGGAAGTGGGGAGGTGAAGTCTGCAGGTCTTGGGCAGGCAAACAGACAAAGTGAACGCTCCCACTCTGCAACCTGTCCCACTCTTCCAGGTCTTGAGGGCACAACAAACAGAATTAAAACCAGTTCCAAGCCCATGGCTGAAGAGCTAGGAAGACTTGCAAACTCAACACAGAGAGAGCATTATCAGCAACATGCTGGGGAGGGGTCGTTGGTTAGGATTTGCTGGTTACAATAACGTGTCCCATGTGTATGAAGAAAGAGTGTGGAGTGCCCTCAGGTTGTCGTTTGTGATTTAAAGATATGTTTTTGTTCCCTTTGAATTTTGACTATAGCAAATATTTTTCTGAGGCTAGCAGCATCCACATCCCTAGGGAACTTGTTAGAAATGCACATTTTAGGAGCTCAGGCTGTGTCGAAACCTGTGTGGATAAGGTTTTTAGGTGAGGATAAAGTGAAAGACCCATTAAGCTAGTTTTCTGTATCACTGTTTGCATCTGTCATTGACACTAAAATACTACAGGGGGTCAAACGCTGTCGGAGTCATGAGGGGAGTGAATGTCACCTGTCTCCCTCCCTCCCTTCCTTCCTTCCTTCCTTCCTTCCTTCCTTCCTTCCTTCCTTCCTTCCTTCCTTCCTTCCTTCCTTCCTTCCTTCCTTCCTTCCTTCCTTTTCTTTCTTTCATGACCCTCGCTCACTGACAGTTTAAGACCCAAACAGTGGCCCAAGGATTCAGACATGGGAGCCAGTGAACATAACAACTCCCTTTCTTGTTATTTAAATCCTTTGCTTATGAATCTGTAACCTTCTGAGCCTGTCATTGGTCCATCTTTGTCGGCTGCAGTGTACTAACAGCAGACACGTCATTAAAAAACTTGGTCATTGTTGATCCCCACGTAATGGATTCCTGGGAACCTGTAAGTGTTTTAAAAAGCTAAGTTTTCCAAGATTAAATCAGAGCCATGATCTAGAGTCATGTTTGTGATGTGATTCCACGTTAAGAAGCAGCATCCATTGAGAGTGTGTCCAATTTCAGCTCCCTCTTTCTATTCTTTGAAATGTTGTTTTGGCCCCTTAATTTAAAGAAATGAAAAGAGCCATGCACTTTATCCTTTCTACCAGGCATCAAGGAGAGGGCAATAAACAGTACCTGCCTGATACATTTTAATAAATGCTGCTTTACTGCATCCCACAGTAGAAAGCAAATACATGCAATTACTTGCAAATTTCTTCAGTGTTTGTACTTATAAATCTCTGCCTAAACCTTCCCAGCTGGGACTTCAGTTAGTCGTTGTGCTGTGGAACCAGGGCTTTGTTCTCATGTTCAGCCTCAGCTCAGTCTGGAATAATTCAGAAATGTATTAGGGAGGCTGTGTTCCCAGAAGGCGTAAGGAAATAACCTTCAGTGCCGGCCTTAGGGAAATCAGTCCAATCAGAGTTTGGGCAGATTTCTCGATTAAACAAAGAACTAACTGTGCACAAATTGCACCTTAACAATTTGTAAGGAGTCCACCTTAGAAATGTCTTACAGATGGAAAGCTGATATTTTTTTAATCAGGGCAGCAGGGCTGCTGAAGTCAAAATGTCGCCAGCGTTTTTCCATCACTCCACAATTAGCATCCCCCCAAATTAAATTGAAAGTTGCATTCATCAGCAATCCTTGGCTTTGCGACCCATGGCTCTGGGTTGTCAGATGCAGATGAAAACAGCTCCCCTTGCTGGTGTGGGGGTTCAGAATGCGTACAAGTGTCTGTGAGTGAGGCCTTGCATCCTTGCGGGTGTATGACTCAACTCATCTGGAACACATCCCGGGGAGCTTTGGGCTGTCGGGTTTTATTTTAGTAAGTTTCATTTTGGGAACCAGAAAGGGGGTTGAAAGTTATTGCACTTAATGTTGTTGTGACTTCACTTGCTCCTATTCAGTTTGCTCAGATGTCAAAGCCAGGCCCCAGTGTCATTTCAGAACATGGAAAATGGGCTCCCGAGGGAGGAACTTAGTAGGTTTCTGAGGCTTATGAGAACCCTCTGCCAAACTATGACCCCCATGACATGTTTTAATGAAGTGACTATTTCTTGTTAGAAATCTGGGATATTTATTTAAGTTATGTTGTATTTTACTGTGGGCAAGAGACAAAGCTTAATAGTGAATAGGTACCCCTAAATCTTCCCACCAGTAGTGAACATCCCAACCCCTGCCTTAAGACTGGCGATCTCATTTTGGTCAGAAACTGACAGCCTCACATCCTAAATGTAATGAAACAATTCAGAATTTCAAGAAGCATGACTTGGGATAATTCAGCATTTCAGGTTCAGCATTTGTGAAAAGAAACTGCAGCCCCACGGATGGCACACCACTTTGAGATTGTCCGGGTAAATCAGCCCTTTGAGAAGATATTGAGTGTGGTTTCTTTGTCATTTGGATGTTGCTCCCCCCCCCCTTTTTTTTTTACATAGAAGTGCAATCACATGGGACACGTGGGTTGACAGAGATGTACAATTGGGTGTTTTTTTAAAAAATCTATTTGGCAGCTGACAATTTATAATTGGTAATTGGTTATTTGTTTATGTGATACTCATCTGTAAGTGTTCTTTATTTTATTTTTATTTTTTTGGTTTTTCGAGACAGGGTTTCTCTGTAGCTTTGGAGCCTGTCCTGGAACTCCCTTTGTAGACCAGGCTGGCCTCGAACTCACAGAGATCTGCCTGCCTCTGCCTCCCGAGTGCTGGGATTAAAGGCGTGCGCCACCACCGCCCAGCCTGTAAGTGTTCTTAGAGACACTCTAGGTGTGAGTTTGGAATCAGAAACATGTTATAGCATTTTCCCATATTTTTGAGTCATGTCACCTTTTTTATATATTCTAAAGTGTGAATTAAAAAAAAAGATTAAGTTCCAATGCCAATGGTCTGTTTTAATATTATTGTCCATACTTCCTGCTGTATTTTGTGTCTGTGCTTTATAAATATATTTTTAACAACGACAAATAGGTCAAATCAGGGATGGGGTTGTGATGAGCCATGGGGAAGAACGCTTGCCTATCATTTTCAAGGGCCCTGAGTCCCAACCCTCATGTTGGAAGGGCCATGAACTAAAGGTTAGGCTTGATGCTCATCTTTACTTATTGATGGTTCTTTGTCCCACTTCTCTAACTGATCCTTGTCACATGTTCAAAAGGGAAGTTCAGATAAACCCTGGCTGCCTCAAGGTTATGTGGCGGTTTATATGGGAGAATGGTTGAAAAACCCTTTCTGGGGGCTGGAGAGATGGCTCAGCGGTTAAGAGCATTGCCTGCTCTTCCAAAGGTCCTGAGTTCAATTCCCAGCAACCACATGGTGGCTCACAACCATCTGTAGTGAGGTCTCGTGGCCTCTTCTGGTCTTCAGGCATAAATATAGACAGGATATTGAATATTGTATACATAATAAATAAATATAAACAGAAAACAAACCCTTTCTGTTCTTATGAGAAGGGCACAAGAGCGACATTGAAGTTACACTCCTCTTAGAGTCACCAGGTAACATCCGTAGCGCTGATTTTGACATTTCCTTTTCTTAACAGTGCTTGCTTACTTGAGTTCATGTCCATCTGTCTTAATTAGAGTTTCTATTGCTGTGAAGAGACACCATGATCAGGGCAACTCTTATAAAGGAAGACAATTGGGGGGTTTACAGTTCAGGGATTCAGTCTGTTATCACCATGGTGGGACATGGTGGCATGCAGGCAGACATGGTGCTGGAGAAGGAGCTGAGAATTCTGTATCTTTGATAGACAGGCAACAGGAAGTGAACTGAAACACTGGGTGTGGCCTAGGTATATATGAGACCCCAAAGCCCACCTCCACAGTGGTGTACTTCCTCCACCAAAGCCCACCCACTCTAACAAAGCCATGCCTCCTTAATATTGCCTGCCGTTCCTTCTGAGCTTATGCATTCAAAATACCACATCATCTTAAAACTATAGAGACTTATACACAGTGGTGACAAAAGTCACTCTTCGTTTCCAATGTCTAATGAACAAGATAACCTGGTGGAAACCAGAAAGTTGCTGGGACTCTTGGATATGGATATTGGTTCATTTATTTCTTTTTACTGTTTGTTGCTTGGAACTTGTGTCGACTTCTCAGATCTGCTGTGAAGAGATGAAAAAGAAAGTGTAAAAACTGTTCAGTTTGTAGGTAGATATCTACTCACGATTAGTCAGAGGCTCTGTGCTGGCTATTCTTATGTCAACTTGACAACAGACTAGAGTTATCTGAGAGGAGGGAACCTCAGTTGAGAAAAATGCCTCCATAAGATCCAGCTCTAAGTTATTTTCTTAATTAGTAATTGATGGGGGAAGACCCAACCCATTGTAGTTGGTGCTATCCCTGGGCTGATGGCTCTGAGTTCTATAACAAGCAGGTTGAACAAGCCAGGGGGAACAAGCCAGTAAGCAGCACTCCTCCATGGCCTCTGCATCAGCTCCTGCCTCCAGGTTCCAGCCCTGTTTGAGGTCCTTCCCTGGCTTCCTTCAGGGATACACTACAATGGGAAAGTATAAACCAAGTAAACCCATTATTCTCCAACTTGTTTTTGTTCTTGGTGTTTCGTCACAGCAAATAGAAAGCCTAAGTTATCTTGTTTTTGAAAGTCAAACATTCACTAAAAACTTATTATTTTTTTTTTTACACAAAAGGCACTTAATGTTGAGAAGTCTTGAATATCTCTTAGCAAGATTTTTAAGTTTAAAAGGGCATGGAATCTTCACAAGTTGGTGTCAGCAGCTCCTTGTTTAAAAGATTTAGAGGTAAAGGCAAAGTCTTCCTTTTTCTTCCCTTGTATTTGATAGGATCTTTTGATAACACGATCATCAAATACATTCTTGCACTTGCAGTGTTAGATAACTAACTTTACCATTTGCATGGACGTTTTATTAATTGTGGTGTTGGTCAACTGTGGAGACAGCAGCCGATAGCCCCGGGCTGTGTCTCCCAGACTGTGGAATCCACCGTGGCTTGTGAGCCTGGAAAGCCCCAGCCCGGTTTTCTTTCAAAATGGCATGTAAATGTACACCAGCTCCACATCCATCACTTGAATCTAAACTGTACTGTAAATTACCATGCACGGCTGTTGAGGTCACACTCTTTACCAGAACAGCTTTAACGTAACTTGGCAGCTTCAGCTTTAAACATCGTTGGCTCAGCTTGCCAGCGAGAGCAGGCAGAGAGCAAGTCAGAACGATTAGCCATGCGTCCTGATCTTTCCAAAAGTTAGACTTTTCTCTGCTGCCTGCACCCATCGTGTGATTTCCCAGGTAACAGCGTCAGGACTGCCGTTGTACCGAGGGGAATTTCCTTATTTGAAATCCTCGGCTCCTGGGCATTTTTTCTTAAATCTTAGGGCTGGCAGTTAGTGTCTGTGGGACTTTTCATTCTCCAGACTTGCTGAAAGGCTTTGTAACTGAGTACTGCAGTATATAAGACTACCTGTCAAAGACGGGTGGAATTATAAATAAAGGCCTGCGCCATATATGGGTACACCTAGGTGGTAGGATGGATACACTGCTTAAAAAGGCAGCCATAGAATCCGAGGCCCTTCATGTTGCTGCCATCCCTTGCTCCTTTCCCAGCACGGAGTCTCTCTTCTCGCTCTTCCCTCTGGCCTTTCTGACCAGTTCACTGAGTGAAATCCCAGCAAGCTATATTCCCTGGCATGGTCATATTTGAATGCCAAGATTAAAAATTAGCATTGGGCTAGAGCGCTGGGGCTCCCCAGAGAGCCGGGACTCCGGTGGTAATTTGGGCATTTGCCTACCATTTATTTAAATTGTATGCCAACACTATGAGTCCTTTGTAACCACAGGAAAAAGAGTTGAGACACGTGGTATCTGTGGGACATGAATGCTGGTAAAAGTGGCCATTCATAGCTTTGTTGACGGCTGAGAATTATTCTGTGGTGCAGAGATGAAAGGGACTTCAAAATGACACACCAGGGATTATGAGATCACAGACCTAGTTAGCTTCTGTTACAGGATGTTGAGCGTGATGGCATTTCGGCTCTCCATGCTTATGCACTGGAAGTGTTTTATGTGTTAATATTCTTCGAATCATGGAAGAACTTGTTTGGTGTAGAGATGGCTTTGGTCAAGTCTGGTAACAAAGCTCTACCATTTACCTGGCTCTTTAAAAGTCATTCCTGTAACAGAAGCCAGTGGAGAAAATTTATGAACAAATTATAAAACGATTCCCTAATTTAGAAAGGATAAACAGCTTCAACTTAATTTAGGCTCTTTGTAAATTTGAAACTTGAACCTAACAGTCTGGATATTAATGAAGATTTTCAGTTTAATCACCCAGTTTCATAGGCATGGGATTTGTTAGCATAAGTATAGTTTATCTTTTTTTTTTTCTCTTTTGTTTCCTTGGATAATTTTAACCTATTTTCACACGGGCCACAGCAGATTAACCCACATAAGATTGTGTTTTGTCCTTTGAAAGCTGGAAGTTTTGATTGAACCCTTACGTACAGTCTAAGTTGAACATTTCAGTAAGAGACCTGCACTTGGGCGGGCCACACAAAATTGCTTTTTTCCATATTCAAATTTGAAACTATTATAAACATGAAGTGTTTGTGATCCAGCAGTTTCTATCAGGGCAGGTTTTGTAGAATTAAATGTTTCCTGGGTATTTTGCTGACCCACCTAGCTGTGGTTCATCTCCTGGGACTGCTTGTAGGTGAGGACTGCCTTCCGTGTTCAGTTTGCAGTAGTTTCTTTCTCCGGTCTTAGAGAAAACTCAAGACAGCCCACAGCAGCCTCCATCTCAGTCTTATTTTTAATGTAGCCGTGGGTAGATATGACAGTTGTTAGCACTTCCCGCCAACCCAAAATTATATAATGTTCTATGAAAATACAATCTCTGAACCTGCTCCTTCCCACTTTCAGGTGGGATGAGAAACCACTTCAGATCACATCTACCTGTGATCACCATTAAATGACTTCGCTCAGAGGAAAAAAAAAATTCTTTTTTCCTGACTGGCTCCTCAGGCAGCATGAAGTTACACCTTTGGGGAACTGGGACAGTTTTCATGCCTCAGGGCACCGACTAGATTACGTACCCTCAGCCCTCAGATGCCTGTTGGGGAAAGACAGTAATGGTTTATGCGGCCTTCTGCTCAGAGAGATGCAGATGGGAAGACTCAGGGTCCTGCATGGGGAGGTGTATCTTCAGCTCCCTTGTCCTTGCTTTCATCGATACAGTGCTCTGTAACACTTTGGTTAGACTTTGACATGCTGCCTTGCCTGCCTTGTACTCATAGAAAGTGATGCTTTGAGGTTGGGTCCTCCATTCTGTTCTTGACGTCCTATTTATGCTTACGCTTCAGAATGGCCTCCTCTTTCCAGTGTTCAGTCTGACCTTCGTTAACCTTCCTGCAGCAGCCCTGACCACTTTGTAATGGTGCTGGTTCTCACTGACAGCCTTCCCAGCCCTTGGTCTGACGTCCAGCTGCCCTGCTACTCTAACTTGGTGGAGCTTTCCTTTCTTCAGGCCTTGCTTCCTTCAGTAGACGTGTTTCTAATAAGTAGTGTCAGTTATCCACCGTTCGGTGAACTACTCAAAGGCTAGGTTCACCTCGTGGTTCCCTAATCCTGTCTGGTGATTTCTTCTACCGTCTGTGTCTGGAACACGTGCTGATTCTAATACAATATGTCGATAGGTCTGTAGAAAGGCCCTTGTGCGGCCTTTGCCAGGCCACACCTCCCAGGAGCCCCTCCCACAAAGCTTGGCTTGGAGGATAGTTGGTAAGATGGTACTTACTCAGCTAACGCTGCAGCGATTTTTTTCCTACTGCTGTTAGTAGTGATAGTAATTACATTGGAAAACAGGCTTAGAGGGCACAGAGAGCTTCTCAGCATTTCCAAGTTCTTGGTAAAGTTGAGATGGAACCCCAGCCTCTGATTTCTAGAACAGTGCCTTGCTGGATTTCGTTGCTACTCTGCCTGCACCGGGTGTTCACTGTGCTCTGAATAATAAAGTGGCCTTATCTTTTCAAAATTAATTTTTATTATACACAAGAGCTTTGGCGCATTTATGTGTGTCATGTGTGTGCAGGTACCTGTGGAGACCAGAGGACATCAGGTTCCTGAGGACTGGTGATTTGTCTGATGTGGATGCTGGGTGCTGAACCCTTGAGTCGTCGTTCTGGTTCCAGTGACCATACATTTTAGGATCATGCCTATGAAAAGAAACAGATCTTAATTGATTTGATTATCCATTTATTTATTTGACAGCTCTGTCTTCTCCATCATTTGTCGTTCGTATAAGTGGGGTCACTTTCCTTTAAAATAATTTTATTTTGCTCTTGGTTTTAAAATGTGATATTTGATAGCACTGTGGGTATTTTCAAAGCAAGTATCAACAACAGGTATGGAACGCAGCGGCGTTCCCTAGGTCCTGTGCTCTCTCTGTTCCTGGGTCACGTTGACTCTCTTCAGAACTTGAACTTTTCTTTCCTTGGACTTGGAACCTGAGTTAGGTAATTGTTTGTGGAGTGATTTGATGTCTGTTCTGGAAGGCAGAACCCACCTCTGTGCTCTTGATGTTTACTCTCCAGTCACTAGCACACTGGAGGAGTTCAGCCTTGCAGACGTCTGAATAAGCAAATGAACAAGTCCTACATGCTTAGTCCTGTGTCTTTACTCAGGCATCCTGTGCTGGATTTGCAGGAAAATCCATGGCCAAGAGCTTGTTTTTCTAGTGAGTCATATTATAAAACTGAGAAGTCTCTTCATGCGAGGAAGTGTGAACTTTGGAAGCCTTTGGAGGACGGAGGAAGACAGAAGCTAGTCAGCCACTCTCTTTCTGTGCAGTAATCTCTGGGTACCTTCGGGCTTCTGACTTGATTCTTTCTGTTAGACAAAAACAAGTCCTTACTAACACAGCTCTGCATAGTCCTCATATTTCACATACCAGGAAAGTGATACTCAGTTTTCTCTCAGAAGACAAAGTAGCCCAGGTAGGCAGGGCTGGCACTGTGGAGTGTGGCTGCTGTCCGCGATCCCCTGTGATAGGATGCGCTCTTTGTCTTTTCACTGATCAGCCCTCTAGTTTAGGTGTGGATTTTATACCTGGCCAGGGGCGCTTCTTTATCCTATTCATTGATTCTTCATTGTTCTAGGATACTGTTAACTTCCATTTCAGGACACAGGCTTTTCTGGACAACGATCACTTCCAGAATAGGGATGTGGCTCAGTTGGTTAAATGTTCGCATAGCTTGTACAGAGCTCTGGGGTTGATATCCAGTAGGATATAAATCAGGCCTGGGGGCATATTCCTGTTTCCCAGCATTCTGGAGACAGAAGCAAGAGGCCAGCCTGGGCTATATGCAATCTTGTCTCAAACAAAACCAAGGCAGATAGGGCTAAGTGAGATGACTTAACAGATAAAGATGATCACGGCCAAGTCTGATGATCTGATTCCGATACCCGAGGGCCTGCGCGGTAGGAGAAAGCTGACAAATTGTTCTCTGTCTCCCCAATGGATGCTCGCCCCCCCCCCTCGTTTCTACTTGGCTGTCTTTGTACATGACTATACCTGTTAGTGTAGATGCCCATCTGTTTTCCTTTGGACATCTCAGTTTCCAGCTCCTGTTGAGACCATTTGGGTTATATCCACTAGGATCTCTGGTCTGTATCAGCTCAGATTTCATCGTTATCTTACTACAGCCTGTGATTTTTATCTGTTTCCTTTGGGGGTGGGGTGCTGTTTGTGGGTTGGGTTTTTGTTTTGTTTTAAGACAGGGTTTCTCTGTGTAGTCCTGGAACTCACTCTGTAGAGCAGGCTGGCCGCAAACTAAGAGATCTGCCCACCTCTGCCTCCCAAGTAATGGGATTAAAGGCATGAGCCACCATTCCTGGCTTTTTTATGTGTTTCTTAAATTTCTTCAGGTGACAGACTCCTAGAAATTCTATTTTTCAAAACCTGGGGTTGACCCTCAGTGCAAGCAAGACCTTCTTCATTAGGCATGCTCCAACTACATTTAGGAAGTACAGATTTGTGCAAGGGCTTTGTCATCTGGGCCAGGATGGGGACACTAAAGCAAAGTGATTTTATTTACTTGGAACTGCAGCAGGGACAGAGACAGTACTCTGCTTTTGTCATTTGACCCCTGCTGTGTTCCCTTAGTCTATTAGGGACCTCTTCTCAGGGAGAATTTCAGGATAAGCCAGTATGAAACAGAGTTGGAAGTTTATTGAAAAGAAGTTCAAGGCAGATTTTAGTGGAAGATTAATAGGAAGAAAGAAGTCCTTGGTAGAAGAACAAGACAAGGTGGAGAATTTGGGTGTGGCTTCTTAGTCTCAAGTCCTCCTTACAGTAGTCACAGACACTGTGTTGGTGGCCTTTGAAGGTGCAACTTTAGGGTTGCTAAGGAACCTAAATTTGATCATAGTGTGGTTCCTGTGTATCAGATGAGATTGGAGCTGATAAATCACTCAGGCTACAGGGAAAGTTAAAATGATAAAATGATTTTAATTTAAATAAAGGGCTAGTCTTGTTTCTGTGCTTCTCACAAAATACCTGGAGAAGAGTTGGTCCATGCCCGAAGGCCTGTAGGTTTTTAACTTTATCAAGATTTGTTGCTGGTTCAATTTTGTTTCTATGTTAGCAGCCTTATGGCAAATGCTGTTAATTGTGCTAGTATCTGTGGTTTTTGGATGACTCCAAAGTAAGAGCCCCCCCCCAGCATGTCCCCATAATTTTCTTTCTTTTTCTTTTTTGCCTCAAAATAACCCAACTGAAGAGGGTTAGACATGAGCATATGCTCTGCTGACCGAATCGTGTGTCTGTCACACGGTGACGCACCCATGTAGGCACTTTACAGTTGGCGATATTTCTGCAAGCTAATGCCAGAGACTGATCTCCTAGAGACAGGGGTAGTTTCCTGACTCTTAGACTGCATCCGTTCCTGACTTGCTCTGAAGGTGCTGCTTATGGCATTTCATCCTTGGTCACTGAGGATGGAGGAAGGCGAGTTAACTATGTCCACAGAATCTGCAACATGTTATTAAACAGACACTGTCACTGGCTCACCAGACATTCAAGTCTTTGGAAACCCTGGAAGACTTGAAATTTTCATTTATCACCCAGATGCTTGCATCATGAGGGCGTCACTGCTGTGCATCCTCTGACCCCAGAAATCCTGATGACCTTTCGTTTAATTTTCAACCCTTGGAGTCAGTTTAAATGGGAGGAAAAGCAGTAAGATCTATGAATCCAAAGCACCAGAACCCCTCTCAGCCCTCAGACTCATCCTGATCAGACACTGCATGTACTTGTGAGGGGGACAAAAGAGTCTGTTGTACCATAGGCAAGAGTCGTCATTTTTTGAAAAAAGAAATATCAGTAAGAAACAAAATGGAAACAAGGTACACTTGAGGTTGCTAATTCTGAGCAGCCGCTCTTTGAACTCACAGACAGGCAATGGTTACAAAGTGTTTGCAACGTGTCTCCAGAGACAGTTTCTTAAGCTTTTTTTCCCCCACCCTCAGGCATTGCAGGGTTTCATTCTCCTTTGGAATGTGGAAGGACTCCTCACCTCCCATTCACAAAATCCCTGGAGCAGAGCCACTTTCCCTGTATTGCCCATACCAGCTGCAGCTCTGTCCCCTGGCTCCTCACGCCTCGCAGCCACAGGGCATTTCCGAGGCAGGAACAAGAGAGGCTGCCCTCCAGCCTCTTGACTTCTTGCTTTGCTTATGTTCAAGTTGGCACTTGCAGGGCTACAGCTTCTTTTTAACTACCCTAGCAATATTACATTTCATTTCTCTGCATAACCCTCCATTGTTCTTGATTACTGAATTATGGAATTCCAGGTAATTCTTAGATTTTTGACAATCAAATTACATACTGTATGCCTCAGAAGAGATGAATATAAGGATGTGTGGGGGCTGGGGTAGAGTTGGATGCTGGGAAACAGGAAGTGACCCAGATCTTCAGTTAGGACTACCATCTCACAACAGAAAGGCAACTTTCTCGCAAGGTAGGGAGGAGCAGGCTTGAATACAGCTGCACGTTTTATTTTGCTCTTTTTGAGGTAGAGTCTCAGGTAGGGCAGGCTGGTCTCAAGTGTCATGGCCTTGAACTCTTGACCCCCCTGCCTCTGCTTGCAGAACACGTGTGGGGGGGGGCGTTACAGGAATGCCTCCCCAAGCCCAGTTTGAGACCCTTGTTTTAAAGTGAATACCTTCGGCTCTTGGAGCACTCACTACTTCTGTTCCCAGTTTTTCATTTGACCTCTTTTCAGTCAACATAATTATAGGTTTCCAACTAGTATTTGGAGGTCATTACTGCAAATGATCTCCAAAGAGGAAACTTTTACTTTCAACAGCAAAGTGGGTCTAAAACCCACAAGGGAAAGCCAGCTGACCCAGATAGGAGGCTCACCAGGTGTCTTGGCCAGGGTCCTTCCCTAAACAGGGACCATAAAGTGTACTATGGTTGCAGCATTTTGCTGCTGCAGCTGTTGTGATCTCAAGAGGTGACAGCCTGAGAGAAGCTGGGATCTTTAAGAGCAGCAGCCAAGGTGGAGTCTTGCTGGAGCTGCTGAGGTGGGAAACAAGGAACTCTGGCTCTGGTAGAGCCGAGAACCCGTGAGCATACTCAGCCTTTGGAAAGTTTTTTTTTGGGGGGGGGGTGACAGGGTGTTGAGATGACCTTGGATGTCCTGGATGGAGCTTATTCTGTAGACCAGGCTGGCCTGAAACTCAGAGCTCTGCCTGCCTCTGCCTCCCAAGTGCTGGTATCCAAGGTGTGCACCGCCACCTGGCTGCTATTTCTTAAAGTCAGTGCAGAGAGCAAACTTGCGAATTTGGAACTTTGGAGACCAGTCTGTATGAGTAAGACACGGGGTAGAGAAGAGAGCCTGCTTCCTCCAGAGCTCAACCGAACTGCCAGTAATACAGTTTCCTCCACCTGCCCGGCAACTCCCACCTCAGTCTCAGTCAGCTGCTAAAGCGTTCAGCTTACTTGGCTGAAAACTAACATTAGGACTTAGAAAAGGCTCAGTATTGAGGTATATCCTGAGAATTTGATTTCCCAGGTGGTGTGTGTGGGTTTCCTTGCATGAGCTCATACAAGTTGGTGGTGACCTCATAGCTCTCTCTCATTAAAATTAGGCTGTGTGACTGCTGATGGGAGGTACCCAGACATGATGAGGCTAAGCAGTCTCTCTGCTAGAGGAAAACTCATTTCCATTCAACAGATGCCTGTCGAGAAATGGTTTCTCCTGAGCAGGCCTGTTGCTGGACACTCTGGTCCTGTAAGGACTCAGGCCTTTTAAGGCCGTCCATTTCTTCCTGCGGAAGAGCAAATAGTGAGTGATTATCTTTCATTGGACATACATATTTCCTGAAAGGCTTTTTGTCATCTCTATTGTTTTATTTTTGTTGTTTTTTCAAGGTACATATAATCTAAAAAGTTCCACTGATCTTCATTCTTCATCATTGTCCTCATGTCTGCACCTTTCACTGTCTCCTGACTCCTTTTGACCATCAGTGTTCTTGTTGACAGTTTTTTTTTTCTTTTCTTTTAGTGTGGAGTTGTGCTTTCCTTCATAGTGATGAATTAAAATTTGCCCTTCCACAAACATGATTCTTTTTTGGGGAAAAAAATAATTCTGAGGAAAAAAAAATGTGAACTAGTTTTGTTATTGGCTTTTTTTTTTTAACAACATGCAGAATGGGAAGCAGAAAGAAAAAAGCAGCATTCAGAGTGTGAGTGTCATTCCACACTAAGATGACTAAGTCCTGGCCCCATGCCACGCTCCTGGCTCTTACCTGGTAAACACATACCAGATTGTGTGTTATAAAACAGAGCTCCAGGCCTGGTCTAGGCAGGTTATTGATTCTATTGAAACCTCGGCTTTCTAATAAAATGTAATAAAAATAAAGATAGAGTTTAATAATATTACATTTGGAAAATCAAATTAGATTTGTTAAAGTTTCTGGCAATATGTCTGCCATATCTAGTTAGGTTGCTGTACTGAAGTACCGTGGACTTGTTGGCTAATAACCAGTAGAAATTTAGTTTTCCCCATTCTAGAGGCTGAGGATTTCACGATCAGGGCAGATTTGGTATCTGTTCACGTTCACTCACTAACTTGTGGACTGGTGACTCCTTGCTCTGTCCTAAAGCAGCGTGAGGGCCAAGAACCTCTGAGAGCTCTTTTTATAAGGAGTCCTGTTTATGAGAATCCAGCCTTTGTTACTCAGTCACTTGTGGACGTCCATTCAAAATACCATCACACTGAGACAAGATATTGTTTAAGGTATTTTTCTATTGTTGTGGAGAGATGCCATGACCAATGCAAACTTGGAAAGAGTTTCTTGGAGGCTCACAGTTTCAGAGAATAATCCATGGTGGGGAGCATGGCAGCGGGCAGGTGGGCAGGCATAACCGTGGAGCAATAGTTTACTTATAGCTTATCCATTGAACATGGGATGGTGTAGCTAACTGGGAACGGCGTGGGTTTTTCAATCCTTAACGCCTGACCTTTAGTGGCATATCTTTTCCAGCAAGGCCGCACCTCTTAATTCTTCCCAACTTGTTCCTCCAGCTGAAGACCAAGTATTCAAATATATGAGCCTCTGGGAGCCGTTCTCATTCAAACCCACATAGGCATCAACATGGGAATGGAGCAAGGGCACAAATATTTAGTCTCTACCAGTCTTGTAGCTTAAGTGTTTCCATGAACCCATCTATTTTTTAAACACTTGGAAGTCATGGAATTTGCTGTTTTTAAATGTATGTTTATTAAAAATAGTTTCATAATCTTACACCCACTGACTCATGGTAATCAGGAGTGATCCATTAATTCAGCAAGTGTTTGGAAATGCTGGCTAAAAGCTAGATTTCTTTCTGCATTAATAGAATTCAGAGATTAGTAAGAGAACGCCCCTCCCCCTGCTCTGTTTGCTATAAAAATGGAAGGTGCTAGAAACACTGTATGAGCAAAGCTCAAGGGGGCAGCTGTTAAGTCGTGCCTATCCAGGTGGTGGGTATTGAAGGATGTTAGGTAGTGAGAATGCCCAGGTAATCTCTACATGATACGTGTCGCCTCTTCTTACATCTGTCTTTTATGTCATGTCAACTGTCCAAGAAGCCAAGTTCAAGGTTTCTCTGATATGATACATTCTTTACTTGTGTTTTGATTGCCACCATGTTACCTTGTGGTGTTTATCCCTTTAAGCAGAGTTCATAAGTCACCTTATATATATGATATACTCCTCAAAAAATGCACAGTACTCTGAAGATATTATAGTGGACAGTAGGAAAAACCCTGCTATAGTCTATAACTATCCACCAAAGTCCACATGTCAAAGACTTAGCATCCTTTGGTGCTAACGGGGATAGTGAAACCTTTAAGAGATGGGGCTTAGTGATAGGAAGTCAGATCACTGGGTGCTGTACCAGAAGGAGATACAGGGGTCACGGCTCCTTTTGATTGTTTCTTCCTTGCTGCCATCAGGTGACTAGCTTTCTGTGCTGATTTCTCCATGATGCCCTGCATCAACACCAGGCCACAACCATGCACCAACCAACCATGGACTGAAACTTCCGAAAATGAATCGCTTCTTTATGAAAATCAGTTTAACTCATGTGTTTGTTACATCAGTAAGATGCTGACTAGCGTTGAGGTGAAGGTTAGACAATATTCTCACAGGGGCACTTCTGTGTTGTGGCTCTCTCTTTACACTACCTAGACTGTTACATATGCTAAGGCAGTTCTTTAATCTTAATTTCTTCTGTGCCTTTCTGTCTTTGAAGCTTAATAGGTAGATCTAGAGACCCATGCTGGCCCCTGGGTGATTTTGGATAAAGTACTTATCCTTTCTGCCCCAGTCCACAATTTAAGAAATGAAGATTCAAATGTCTGTGTCATTAAGATGTGAAAAGGACCCTATGAGATCATGTATGGAGTACAGTGCTTGGCTAGAGTGTAATTGCTGAAAAACGGACTTGCAGAGATGCCCCCCAATTATCTTGCAGAACCAATTATCTTGGTTCCCCAGTTACCATATTGAGCTGCTATCAGAACTTGGATCAAAGCACCATCTTCTGGCTCCTAGCTCTGCTTCCATCTTAATAGGATACATTTGATCTTTGAATCATTTCACTGGATAAATTGGAGATTAGAAAAGAAGTTCGGTTATTTATGGCATTACAGGAGGGTTTAAGAATATGCCTACAAATTTTTAATACTGTAGCCTCAAAAGGTAGGACTTAATTCTTCTTTTCTTAAGCCCATACTTAAAATAACTTACTTTCTAGCAAATAGGATGGCAGAGGCAATGGGTTGTCACTTCTGAAATTAGGTAGTAAAAGGCCTGTGACTACTGTCTTGAATGTCTTGAGTGGCTTTTCTGCCCCCCCTCACCCCCCAGTCATTCAGTCTCTGGACAAACAGTGACGTCATTGCTAGTATACTAAACACAGCTTATGGAGAATAGGAACCTGAGCTTGAATATACACCTTTCTAAGTAAGGCCTTGAGAGGACTATGGCTTCATGAGAGACCATGAGCCAGAATTACCCAATGAAGCTGCTTCTAGAAAACTGAGATAATGAACATCTCCTCTCTAAAGCTGCTGCCCGTGAGCTGGTTTGTGACTACTGCGGCATCTGTTATGTGCAATATAGTTCAAAGCCTTGTAACTTCAGAATTTATAGTGTTCTGTGTCCCACGTATTGCCTCTGTGCTGAGTACCTGCATGTGTGCACGTGCACATACGGGGCATGCACACACGTACATCCTGGTGGTTTTCAGAGTTGAAAGCTGAAAGATGGGTTAACTCCTGGACCAGCCATTCATTTTCAGTTTGGTTTGACATTTCTGCGTTTGCAGTGACCGGCTGCTTTGGTAGAGACTGTTAGAATTGCAGACGTCTTAATCCTAGGCAGGGGAAGGAAGTTAGATGTCCCTTTCCTGATGCGGTCCTAAGAGGGGTTGGGTGATTGACCCCAGATGCTGCTATTGGCTTTCCTCCTGCATCACCGTAGACTGTTTGAATACCAACCAAGAAATTGCCTCCAGCACCATCAATAGGAGTAGCTGGGATGATCCCAGGGGCTTGGGATTGTCTTAGACTCTAGAGAGGTCATTATCTGCAAAAGCCCAGAGAGGAGAGATGGTCTGGCTGGGAGTAAAGTAGAGCTGTCTCGGCCGTGTGCTTCCTTCCCTAGGGTGCAGGTTGTGGCGAAGGCAGTGACTACTAGGGCTAGGTGCTTGGCTGTTGCGCAGAGTGAGGCAGGGGCATGGTATTTCCACCAGTCATTTATAGACCCTGAGTGTAGTAGTACAGAAGTGATTCTGCAGAGCGCGGAGCAAGTGCTGTGCGAAGAGGGCTTTGGTGCTGCATAGCCGTCCTCACAAACTGCTAAACAACAGCGGAAGAGCGCGCACTGCACACTTTCTCAGATTCCCTGACAATTTTTATATTCTTTCTTGCAAATATTCATTACTAATTCTGCCACAGGATTATTTGACCTTTTCTCCATTAGTTCCAATGCACATTGGCCTTCACTATGTACTTACTAGGTGCTTGATAACACAGAGCCACGAGCAGGGTCTCTTAAAAACAGACAGTTATTTCCTTTCACTACCAGATACGAACCCATGGTCTACATACTGGCCTTTGACCACTGAAACTCCTAGACAGGTTTTCTTCATTTTTTTAATATTTATTTATTTATCCATTTATTTATTTATTTATTTATTTCTCTTTCAGCTTCTAGAAGCTCCAGGTTTTCCTTGACTTGTGGTAGCTTCATTCTGCTCCCTCCCTGTTTTCTTGTGTAGCCCAGTGTCGAGATCTACTTCTTCTGGTAAAGACTGAGTCATGAAATTGTTGACACAGAGAATGGAGTTGAATAAATCCAAAGGACGTAATCACTCATTTCGCATTATGGGGCAGTGTGAAGTCTCAGCTTCTCTTTGCATTTCCTAACACCAGTGTTTAGCTTTAATTAATTAAACCTGCCAGGACTGTTACAGAGCAACTGGTTTCTCCGAAATTGGCATTTGCAGAAATTGCTCTGTGGATAATTTGAACACAGGCTGTCTTAGTCCAACTTCTGCTGCTATAAAGAACCCCAGGCTTGCTAAATTTTAAACAAGAGGTTATGAGTCTGCAACCCAAGGGGCCTAGAGTTGAGGAACTAAACATACCAAGGCCTTCTTCTGCATCAAATGTGGCAAGCAAGCAGATGTGAGAGAGAGAGCGCACAAGACAGGGTTGAACTCAGGATAAACTCACTCTGACGATAATGGTGGTAACCTGGATGAAGGGAATACCTTAAGTTCTTCTTAAAAGTCCTACTTGCAAACACGATTACACTGGCTAGTCAGTTCCAGTATAACTTTTGGAAGGCATTCAGACAGTACACGGTGTTTGGTTTAATCTTAAGAAAAGCCACTCTGTTGACACAAATAACTCCAATTAGACCAGATTAGTCCAAATTAAAATGCCCGTGCTTAATAAATGCTGCACTCTTGGGTGGACCCAGACAGCATGGCGGGGAGAGGAGCCCACAGGGACTCGCGTCAGGAGAAGACTCTTAGAGACCACATGTTCCTTTTCCCGGGGCGAGCCTAAATAGCCTGTGGAAGTGGTCCTGACCTTCCCCAGGGAAGGGGTCAGTGCTTGGCCAGCTGGGAGTTGGAGTCCCGGGCAAGGTAACTCCCAGGGGGAGGGGCTTGAGATGGAGCCTTTTGCTCCATGGGCGCTTCATCCATGGAACCTGAAAACTGAGCCTAATTGTTATCCCCTGTGGATCGATAGTGCCGCTCTCTTCCCAGCACTGGTATTCGGGGGCAGAGAGGTGCACAGCTGCGCCATCAGAGACAGCTGTGTCCCTGGATGGATGTCCAGAATGCGCGGTCATCCTTTTAACAAACACCTCAGTTTCTCTGAATCAGAGTCCTCCTTGGCTTTGTTACTTCTTCACGTCTAGTTATGACCCAGCCTTGAAGGAGGTAAGAGAATGGATAGGAAGTGCATTGCTTCTGGTCCTTGTCTTTCATCCTGTCTGTACACAGACAAGATGATGAGAGTTCCGTGCTGCCACCATGGTATGAGCACTGTCAGCTTGGAGTTTCTCTGGGAATAGCTTAGCAGTTCCATTCATTAGGGAATTAGGGGCATTTTGAAATCAAGCCAACTATACCACTAAAATTGAAGGAAGGTCTGGCAGTGTGGCTCAGTGCAAGAGACCTGATGTAGTTTGCCCAATGGTCTGGTTTCAGTCCATGGAGTCACTACACACTATTATGAATGAGCGTCATGGCTGCTCTGTATATGGGCCAGACACCATGTTCAGTTGATACACCATTTTCCAGCTTACAGAACACATTTATATACATGGTGTTGTTTGGTTTTGACTTCTGAAATAACCTGGGTGTTTATGTAAGATTTTATGTCAAAAAAAAAATGATGTTCAGAAAGACTGATCACGTTATTAGGCCATCCTGGAGACTAACTCCCTTAGGCCCCTTTGTTGTGCGTCCATGGCATGCAAAAGAATATCATGGGCTCTGCACCATCCCCAGGTCTGCATTAAAAAGTTTGACTTGGAAATTGGCTGAATATGGTTAAGATTAATTTCCTTTTCCACTTCTGTGCACATTTCTTTACCTGCCTTTCTAATGGCTGTGTCTCCCATCTCGGTACGGTAGAAAATATGGGTGCTTTGAGGGCCTGAGGTTCCAGGTTTAGATCACTCCTGATCTGTGGTCAGCTGTGAGGCTTTGGGCCTGTTGCTCACCCTGTCTGAACCCACATCTTCTGGTCACAGCACATGGCTCCTTCATTGGTTGTGGAATTTGAAGGGTTCAGTAGATGAATTTCATTTCCTTACATGTCTGGACTGGACCTGTCCCATCAACTGCTGAAGAAGTCCTGGCAGGGAAGGTATGGCAGTGCCACGGAGATGCATTGCTGGAAGGTTGTCATGAAGGCATAGGGCGCTCCTGTCGGGATGGAGAGAGTGCTGTGGTAATCTTGAAAAGGTTAACTTTTCTTCTTCAGGTCTGTTATGAAGATTTAGATCAGTGAATAAAGCTTGGCAGATGATGTCCCAGAGGCGAGGCACAGCCATGGCCCGGAACATGAAGAGCTCTGTGGGGTGCGGAGCCTCTGGCAGAGGAGAGGACAGTGGCGGCCTCTGAGGGGCACCCACTCTTCTCCCACCGGCTCTCCTCTTGTTTATGTAAGCCCACCCTGCCTGGGGTCCACTGCCTGCTGGCTTCCATGTCACGCATCTCCCGCCTCAGTCTCTCTGTCTTCTGGGGAGAGTAACTGTCTGTAGTAGGGTGGCGGTGACAGATGCTGTGGCAATTCCAAGTTTGGGATAATGAGCTGTCGTATGTCATTTCACTTAAACACAATAATACAAATATTTTGATCAAACATTTTCTGCAGCTGTTGAGTGAAAGCAATAAAAGCAGCGGGAGTGCCAGTGAATCCGGTGTCTCTTCTACGCACCCCTTCAGAGCTGTGGCCTGTTAACCCTTCTGTCTTTCTCTGCCCTTCTTGCTCCTTCTCCCGCCTCCTCGAAATTTTTACGCCATGTTCAACCCAGGGAGTGTAAATAAAGAAACTGAAGTTAGAGATGGAAGGGGGGTAAAATACACCACAGCTTTTTTTTTTAGGGGTTCCCCCATCCCTTGGGCTAGCTTTAACAACCGTAGGTTTTGTAGCATCGTAAACCCAGCCTGCTGTCTCTGACCCTTGCAGTCCCCTAGGTACTCAAGTGATACATCCAGCAGTTAGGTTGTGGTTTTGAGATGTCTTCCCGACAGGAGTCTGCTTTGGTTGGTGCCTGTCATGGATTTCTCTAGCCCTTTGCACCCGAATTTTAGACCCCCTTCCTTCTTCCTTCTCATTGGGCAAAGAAATGTACAGCCCCCAGCAAGTATCACAATGCTAAAGACAGGCATATGTATCCCTTCTGCCTGTTCCGGGAAGCCAGGGTGCAAGCATTCTGATGTCTTCCTTAGACCAACACCTCCAGCAGAGGAAATACCGTACCCTCTTCCCCCTTGTTAAAGAGCACCAGTTCCCATTCCTTAGGAAATTCTCTCTCTGTCTCTGTCTCTCTCTCTCTGTCTCTCTCTAGCAGCATGATTATTTCAGCTTTAATAACGTAGACGATAGTGCATCAGTGTGAGCAAGATGAAGCTTTTATTCATTATTAATAATTATATTTATAAAATGAGGAAAAGAACAGCAACATTGATAAACAATTAAATCTGGAGAGAGGACTTCAGGTAAGGGACTCTGCTCACACGCTGCTTGGAAGGCACCACTCATGATAATTTTAAGCAGTTAGTGATATTTAGTTCGTCTCTTAACTCATCCCGGTGATGAGCCTCACTGGGCTTGTTTCTCCCGCTGCCACTTGGAGCAGTACTTTGACATACTCTTCAGAGCCATTTACTTCCCTGTTTCTCTTTAATTCTCTCTTCTTTTTTGGGGGTGGGTGGGTGGGAGGGATGCTTCCCAGCTAATCTGCATCCTCTCTAGAGTCCAGAGCCCAGGGTGCCTGGCCCCACTCAGACGTGTCATTAAGTCTTCAAGCTACCACTCTCGCTGGTGTTCTCAGTTCTGCTTCCACGAGTTCAGGTGCAGTTCTGCCGACAGCCATGCCAGGCGAGGCCCACCACAACACCCCAGATCTCCATCTCTTTTTTCTAGTCCTCTGCTCCAGGTAGGATTCCTCAATGAGATGGAGCATTTTAGTGTCCTTACTGCCCTCCTCCCACTACACACTTCCTTTGAAATGAGAAGAATTCAGTGAGGAACAGCCTCCTTTAGCACCCCAGTAAACTGATCGCTGCTGCTTCTCTGGTGTCTCCGTGTTTCTGTCTACCCGTCCTTTGCCCACGGGCATCTCTCGAGTGTCCTCTTGTTATTGTGCGCTCGTGTGGACAGATTTCACTCCCCTGTCATCATTAGGACTTGGCCCTTGGGTGCATCCTCTCTTTTGACCGGGAGGACAGACTTGGCTGTCGAGTTCCCGGCCTGGATATGCCTCTTTGGGGTGTTTGCTTGGAGTCTGGGTGGCAGGTCCCCTGAATTCCCACATAGTCCAGCAGAACACTCTCTCTCCTGTCCCTGGCTCCCAGCATAGCACTGATGCTGCCCCGAGCCACACACAGCCTTTGTGTCTTTACCATCCCTGTTCTCTGTCTATTTCTTCATCCAGGCATGCCTTTCCATCCCAGTGACCGCTGTTCCCACCCCTGCCTGAATTCTCAGCCTTCCCTTCTCTTGTTCTCTATCGAATGGCATCCCTGTGCAGCAGATCTAGCCATATCTAGCACCGAAGCAGTATTTTGTGATGTTGCCTGTGTCATCTGGATCCTCTGACTGGCCCTCTTTGGTAGGGAGACCCTGCTGCAGCCTGCCCTCACTCTCTTCCATGTCATACCATCTTGGTTCGAACTGCTGTTCCTCTCTTGGTGGCTTGTGGCTCAGGGTCAACATGCTCTTGGCACCTGGGAACATGCCTGTTCCTTTGTGTCCGCCCCCCCAAGAACCAACAGTTTTTGAGACCCGGGGGTGCTGGTAAGCCTGTTCATGATATTATATTTTACATATATATATATATTTTTGACAACTTGAGTTCTGAGGTATTTGGACTGAAGCAGCCTAGAAAACAAACCCTGTTTCCAATTGCTTTATCAGAAGTCTTAAGATTCAGAGTTGAATCTATGATTAGGTATGAACAGTTGTTTAATACTTATTGTGAACTTGACAGATCTACAGTCATAGAGGAAAAGCCTTTAGGCATGTCTGTGAGGGAGTTTCTAGGTTTTGTTGATTGATCTGAGAGAGAATTCCCACCTTAAATGTGGTGGCCGTGCTCTGTGAGCTGGCTCCTGGGTGGAATGGAGAGGATAAATCTCACCAAGCCGAGCGTTCATTTCTCTCTGCTTCCTGACTGCAGAGGCCAAGCAGGAGGTGCCTCGCCCTTGTTGCCAATGCGTTCACACCGTGAGCTATACCCACAAACCGTGAGCCAAAATGACCCAGCCTTCCTTTCTTACATTTTGTTAAGCAGGCGTTTTACAGCAGGAGCCAGAACGTGATTCAGCATGACTAGTAATTGAAGCTTCAGTCAGCTCAGTCCTGTCACCAACATGATGAACGTCCCTGTGGTTCTTCCACAAAATCTCTGTGAAAGGTCCATGGTGCTGTCACTTGGATTCCAGACTCCTCGTACCTCCCAGCTCAGTTTCCGTAAGCCCTGCTATCAGCTGAGCAGCGTCTGGTCCTTTCTCCTCAACCTGTTCCTTTGCATCTGTAGAGAAACCTCCCACCTCTGCTTCCTTGTGCCCCACCTTTGTTTTCTTTAATGTGATAAAGCAGGGATCCTAGCAGCTTTTGGTATATTTTGCCCTCAACCCTGAACTTCTTGAGGACCATAACATTATTTCTGTTTACCTCTGGCTTTGGACAGGAAAAAGGACATTACTGTTGGGGCATGAAGATTTCTCTCCAAGTTCCCACACAGAAGCATCCGCCTCTAAGATTCCCCACTATTGTGTATTTTTTTTCTCTTGTAGATTTATTACATTAACGTTTAATTACTCTTCATGATAGTATTAAATTTCATGAGTGATTTATAGTTTTAATAGAGTCTTGTATTATTTATTGTACTTGGCATTTAAGTTTACCAAATTCTAAGGTCCGTGAGTGCTAGAATTACTTATGTCCAGAAAACCTGCAGCGTTGGTGAGACCCCAGATAAACGGGACAGTGCCCCGCCAGTTTTATTTTATTGATGCCCGTCCACTACTGTGCCGTGTGGCCGTGGCAGCAAATACATTTGCACTCAAAAAAAAAAAAAAAAAAGTTGCTTCTTTTTATTTTCTTTCTGTGGTCACAAGAGAAACTTTCTTCCCATCAAAGGCAGTTCAGACAAGAGCCTGTATTCCCTGAACTTTGACCTTTCCCCTTTGCCCTGATTAGTGGATGGTGTCAGATTGTGAGCTCTCACTGAAAGGATGAGATGTCTCCTCTGAGTGAGGAATTAAAGACCGAAGTTGTCTTGGCCCCATGTGCTGCCGGCCCTCTTTGGGTTCTGGAGCACCATTTTTGCACAAAGAAATTGCCTGGCTGAGTTCCTCTTGCTTTGCCTGTGTGTTTCTGGATGTGGCAGAGGGAACGGAGGAAGGAGTGCACGGAGGCTCTTAACTAGAGGTCAGAGTGCAACTTGATGGAGTAGGAGTCCCTTTCACCACAATAGGGCTCAAACGTTTGTCCTGAGCTTGATGGCAATTATTCTCACCTCCTGAGCCAGCTCACGGTTCCGTACTTTTCTCTGCTTTTTGTTTATTTGAGACAGGGTCTTATTATATGCCTCTGGCTGACTTGGCACTCTCTGGATGTAGAGCAGTTGGGCCTCGAACTCAGAGTTTTGCCTGCTTCAGTTTCCCATGATTGTGTTCTGTAGGCAATAGAATGTAGCCTGTCTGGTTTTTAAATTATGAGCAGTTCCCTGAGTCTTAGATTGTGGTGATACCTTGTTTGTACTCTGACAAATAAAGCTTGCCTGATCGTCCCCTATTTCTGGCTCTAGGCTTTTATTATTAAGACCTATTAGAACTCGTAATACATTAGATCACTAGGTGTGATCTGGCATTTCTTGTTCAGGAGCTTTTACTGCTTGGTCTCCAGGCATTCCCAAGATGCACAGGGATGGGAGAAGTTATTTGCAAGCCTGAGGTTCTCTCTCCCTCCTCCAAGACCAGGGTAGGGCACTGAACACCATACTGGACTCAGCAGGGCTTGCCTGCTCCCTGGCACAACTTCAGGCCTCAGTGATCTGTTGACTCTGTTCTTTTCTAGTGACTCTTGCAAAAACAACAACAAAAAATGCAGACCCATTTCTGCTCACAGTCCGTCATCCTTGCGGGTTTTAGTGCGTCTCGTATCAGTGACTTCCCCATCCTGTTTGGGTCCTGTGTACAAGCTCCGTGCTCTTGTCTGTGGAAGAAAACAGCATGATTTCCAAGGAGATTTTGCTTCATTGTTTTAAGTGGGGTGCAGCCTGAGGACTGCTTCTCACTTTCCTGTGTTCCTTGGTGACTTTTATCAACTTGGACTTGCAGGAAAAGAAGTAATGTGTGTGTGTGTGTGTGTGTATGTGTGTGTGTGTGTGTGTACTTGCGCACACTCTTGAGCCCCGCCTTCTATTCTCTGGTGGTGTGGATAATCCTTGGAGGGCCCTTGGCCCTTAGGGCAGATAATCTCTTTAGGGTTATCTGTTAATTACCTCTGAATGTGTGAAATATTTGTGAAAAGGCTTTTGAAGTGCGCTGCGCGGGCTCTGCTGCCAGGGCTTCTGCACTGGCTTCCCGGGCAGAGGTTTCACACTCAGCTTGGTTCCCCTCAAGTGCAGAGGGTATTTTCTTCTAAACTGTTTGCTTTTCTAATGAAGTGAACTGTTTGTTTGACTCTGTGGCGGAAGGTATTTAACTAGGGACTAAAGTAAACCTTGGAGAGATTCAAATAAGCCATGCATATCTGCTTTGTGAAGGGAAGGCAAATAGTTTGGCCTCCCTCACCTCCAGGAAGAGTCGTTAAGGAACTGTTTAAATAATAAACTGAGCAGGGTAAGCAGATATTGCCTCAGCCTGTGCTAGGGCTTTTGTGCTCACCCAGCTGTCTGGCCTGGGAATTACTCTGCAGTGGCCACAAGGGGAGGAGAGAGCTGCTCACTTCCTGCACTTAGTAATTATGATTTATTTACGTGTAGAGGGACTTCTGTTTCATTCCGTGTTGATTGAAACAAGCCCTGCTGGCCCTCAGGATGGCAAGTGAGTGGCAGGCAGGGCAATATTGTCAGGAATGGCCAAGGCCCTGCTTACCTTGTGAATGTTGTCCTGGGGTCTGGATTGTGTCCTTCTGGCCCAGCTGAGGGTTACAGAACAGTTAGTTCCCTGTTGAATTGTCTGAGGGATTGGCATGACAGGACGGGAGAAGGCATGTTTAAAGTAGAGCCCCTATGGGGGTAAGGGCGCCAACCCCTGCTTGACTGGCCTCTGTGTGAGGGAGCTATGTGAACTGTAGTGGCATACCTCCATGATAGCTTCCTAGTAGAACCAGCTTTTGTTTGAGACAAGTGATGGGGCAGACCAGTTGGAGAGTTGGGAGTGTTTGAGGAGGGAAGAATAATTGCATTTAGGGTTCAATTAGAGATATTTAGGAAACCTGAGATCCTCTTTCAGAAAGTAAGAATTTCAAGATGGAGACAGCTTGGGCTCCTCTGAGCAAGGATAGGGTCTCTAAGGACCTCTCTCTCTCTCTCTCTCTCTCTCTTTCTTTCTTTCTTTTTTTTTTTTTTGTTTATTTGTTTGTTTTGTTTTTCGAGACAGGGTTTCTCTGTGCAACATCCCTAGCTGTCCTGGTACTAGCTTTTTAGACCAGGCTGGCCTTGAACTCTTATGGGGAAGTAAATAGGAAAGGCTCGTTTTGGCTTTACTTTTTAGATGAAATAAATGTTTCATGACTGTAGTTGTTATTGTAATTTGTTTATTAGGAACTATGGCTTAAAACAGAGAACATTTCCAGCTGCCATGGGTGCGATGGAGAACAGATGGATTCTTCTGGCAAGGGCACCCTAGTTGGGGGTCATGTGTCTTTGGGGTGCTAAAGCTAGATTTTGGAAAATAGAAAACTGAGTAAAAAAATAAACATTTCTAGGGACTCATACTGAAAAAAAAAAGAGATAAATTTGGTGCCAAAATGATTAAAAGGTCACTCTGTATGGTGGTAGATGCCATTGCTCCTAGCATCTGGGAGGTCGAAGCAGGTGGACCTCTGTGTGAAGCCAGCCTGTTTTACTTAGAGAGTTCCAGGCCATCAGGGGCAATATAGTGAGACCCTGTCCTGAACAAAAAGGAGGTGACTGACAAATCACCATTCACTGAGTCTGGATGTCTCTCAGTATGAAGCTTATGCTTTGTTTTAAATGAATTAAGGATCTTAGCTTCTCCTAGTTTTAGCCTTTAATAACACAGATGGCTAAGAATTGTGGGATGCATTCTTACTCTCGGGAAATGTGTGTCAACTATGCTTTTTGGCAAGTGGCAGCTCCCCAAGGAAGTAAGTGGAGGGGGTCCTTTTTGTGAGGTTCTGTCCCCATTCAGCATGACCTCGGAGGAGTATTCCTGGTTGAGGCTGTGGTTGTGCTTTCAGGCTAAACAGACAGATACAGACTCCAGAAGAAGATTGAGTTCTTAGGAGCCATGGAAACAAAGGGGTGCCACAGAATTCAGATGACCATAAAGTAATTTATCAAGATTGAGTCCATGGGGTTTGTCTAGGAACTAGGGGTCATTTGGGGGAGTGAGGAGAGGATGCAGCTAGAGGACCCAGGAGACATTGTGGAGCTTGTTTAGATGAGGTGAGTAGCTGCTGGGTCTTGCTAGAGGGCTTTGAGAGGAGCTTCCCATCCGGGTTACCCACCCCGTCACAGTAGGGAATTGACAGGAAATCTTATGACCTCAGAAAGCACAGACTCTGTATAACCAAATACTTCCGTTCCCTGAGAGTAGGTCCAGGACTGTGGTGAGTAACTCCCGAGGAAGGAGTATCCCCGTTGGCCCCCAGCTGAATAGTAAGGTTTGTTGGTACCCCCAGGTTTCACTGCTCCAATCCTAAGAGCAGAACGATAGTCCTTCGAATTCCTCCTGGATCTTCTGAGCATTTCAGCTTGTCTTGCTTTTAGGAAACACTGAAAATGAGGACCAACTGTCCTCAATGAACACTGCTGGCTTGGGAGCCCAGGCAAGGTGCCTTATGAAGACTTTGCCATGGAGTTGGTGCACTGAGAGGTGGCAGATTGGAAATAACGTGGGCTTTATTCAGCATTCCAGATGGAATTAAACAAAGAATCAAGCTGGAACCTAAGAATTATCACATGAGCATGAGATAGCGACGAGCACAAGCCAGGGAGGGTATGAGTGGAACTTTAGAGAGTGAGTCTCGGAATAGCTGGAGCCATCATGCAAACCCCTGTGGGCTTGGCATCTGTACATTCAGGTAACTTTGGCTTGACGTATGAGACTGGAGAAGTTGCTCTTAGGTAGGAAGAGTTTTAGAGTCCTTTAGACGATAACGTTTGCTATGAGCTCACATGGCTAACATCTTGGAGGATGTCTGCAGAATGTGTGGCTGGAGGCTGCTTTAGAATCGCAGGGGAAAGGAAATTAGGAAGTGTTTTCCTGCTCGCGTTCTCATGAGCCAAGCATGTGAAAGGGATTCCTTTCCCCTGAGCACTGGGGGATTCTTTCCTCTCTCTCATTTCCTTCTTCATCCTTGCAGAGCAGCCTCGGCTGTGCTTTATTATCTTACAGTCATGGTGAGAGAAGCTCTTAAAATAAACTCATTGCTTAAAAGCTTTGTGTGTTCTTGCTAGACAATGAGAGTTCAGAGTTTAAGAGACAAGAAAGTGGGGCCTTTTAATGCTCCCAGTATGCAATAAACATGCTGGAATTTCAGTGGAATCCAAAGGCATACAAAGCTAGCATGAAGAGCAGGCTGTAGGACCTTTGATGTTATTGACAGAAAGAGGGTGGGGGCAAAAGGGCCCCTGTCATTTCTGTCAGGAGCCTTTAAACTTTCGACCTCCAACCTTTTGTGTCAAAGAGCTCCTTGCAGATGGGTATTAGCAGCCTGATCAAGTATCCTGAATGCACCAGAGCATTGCCATTTTCTTGGTAGCAAAGGAGTCCTGAAAAGATTTTAGTGCTCACTGTGCCAGTATTACGACTGAGTGCCCACCACAGTCTGTCCTGCGGATGTGGTAGGGTTAGGAGTTACAGGGCCCACATGAAGTCATGCTCTACCCAGCAGGCTAGAAGGTGGATTTCAGAGTCCTAAGGTTTGGCCCAGGATGTGTAGATGTGAGCGGAACATCTGGTCCTGGAATGCTCTGAGTCTCTGTAGTTTGGAAATCTGCACAGAGTTTTAAAGTGAAGGCAAGGCTGGCCCTGGGGGTTCCTTCTTCTTGCCTATTGCTGGAGGCTTCTTAGGTAGATGGATGTTTCCTGTGGTGCCCAGGAGGGAGATCTGCCCAAGCTGCTGTTGACGTTGTGTGACCTCTTTTCTTTGCTGTCTTCCTTTCACTTTGCCAGTTGTTGGATAATAAACATCTGTACATTCCTGCTGGCTACTTAGGGATGAGTCCTTTAGCTCTCGCCGCCCAGGTGGCCAAGGTGGGAAAGCAGACAGTTCTGATCTAGTACCGTGTGTAGGAAGTAGGACTTGTGAACACTACACCTGGCGATATAGAGGGGCACAGCACATGCCACATGGTGGGGGGGAAATGCTCCACTGGGCACACAAAGGCCTATATCAAGAAAGCAGCAAGGACATGGTACAGCCCCAATTCGAGGTCCAATGTAGCAGTAGAATCAGTTCCCTTGAATTACAAAGTAAGGAGGTAGGAGCACACAATCCGTGGACCCACCAGTAGGTTGACATAGGCAGTGGCATTTTTGTTATGTCATAAATAGTTGCTAAGATGCAGGTGAGAACATGTGTATTCTCGTTTCATTTCTGTTGTAGTTTTCCCCCACATCCTATGAGCAGGGACTCTGGCCCTTCTGTACTGTGACAATCCTCTGCTGATCTCCATGACCCGCTCATACCTTCAAAACCAGTACTGCCTCAGTGCCTCTGACATACCATTTGCTGAGTTCTGCTGCATGCTCTAAATGCCGTCTGCCCACCTTGGACCAGCTCTGTGTGCTGACTCTGAGGAAGTACTTTTTATTGTCCTGATTAAGTGTGGAAGATTACACTCAGGGGCATTTATTAACCCCAGCTTAGGCTTCAACTCCAGCTCCAAAAGCACTCTGTTTTCCTGATGAAGCACAAAAGATTTCAATTCAGTGGTGCTGATCTCTTGTTATTAGTAGTTGATTCTTGATCCCCAGCTGATCAGCATACACAGATTCTTAATCTAAAATATTATATAAATGAGTACTGTCCTAAGTCTTGACACTCTGTTTTCATCACGAGCCAAGTTGCCACAATCAAAATTTTTAAGTTTCCCCAACCACAAAGTACTAAGCTTTAAGCTCTCAATAGCTTTTCTAGCCCAGAATTCCAAATTTTTTCACAGTCCTCCAACAAAATAATATAAAGTCATTAAAAAGCCACGTGGTCAGTCAGATGTGTAACAGTAACACTCCTGTCTTGCTACCAATTTCTCTTCTACCTGTCTTCTATAGCCATACCAAATGCCATGACCGGAAGCAACCTTTGGAAGAAAAGGGTCTATTTGGTTTCATTTGCAGGTTCCAGTCTATCATTAACAGAAGAAGGAATGGTACCTCAAAGCAGTAACATGAAGCAGAAACTATGAAGTAATCCTGCTTGCTTATTTAACTCAGGACCAGCTGCCTGGAAAGGTGCAGCTTCTGTGGTCCTTCCTTCTACATCAGTTAACAACCAAGGCAGTTCTCTGTAGATGTGCTGAAAGACCAGTTTGATGTAGAAAACCGTTCATCTGAGTTCTCTTCCCATGTGGCTCTTGGCTATGTCAAGTTGACTATGAAAACTAAGTAGGACAGTGTGTTAGCCTTTTGTCTTTATGACCAAATACATGACAGAAACCATTTAAAAGAGGAATACTAATTTTAGCTCATGGTTCTAGAGGGTTCGGTTCATGGTCTTTTGATCCCACTTGTTTAGGAACAATATTGTGGCAAGTAGGAGTTTGTGGCACAAGGAAGCTCTTTACTTCATAGCCAGTCAGGAAGTAGAGAGCAAAACAAGGAGTCTCCAGGGAAAGCATGTTTCCATTTCTGTCCTTTAGTGACCGCCTTCCTCTAGTGAAGCACTGTCTCCAGAAGTTTCCAGAACATCTCCAAATAGCACAACAAATGTTGAACCTGTGGGGAGCATTGCATACTCATATTTCTGTAACAGGAGAGATTCATTATCAGCTGGTGGGACAATGTATATACTGTGAACACAGGTGGCTGCCGGAGGAGCTCCCACTCTCCCAGGTGGGGATCCTGGGCTCAGCTAAGCTGGCAAGGCTAGAATGGCTCAATGCATAGACTGAACTGAGATAGGCTATTTTCTGCACCATGTATTTGACAAGGGAGGTTTATGGTCCACTCTGAGCTTTAGGTAAGTCTGGGGAGCATAGTTAGTTCTCCCCATCCACGGAGGACACATTGCATGACTCCTTATGGAAGGCTGTGGCAAGGTATAGTTTATAAACTAGGTGCAGTGATTGATAAGCAATAGCTAATAATAAAATCAAACAAGCATAGTGCTGCATTTGAAAAAGTAATGTGAATGAAATCTCTGTCAAAATATGTGCTGGTTTTCTATGTAGCTAAACAGTGACTAATATGGGATCCTGTATAGTTGAGATAAAAAATGATGAAAAAAAAAAAAAACCTAAACTCTGACAGTGTTAAGTCAGTTGTCTAAGAGAATTGGCTTTGAAGTCACAGCAATACAGATTATTTACTTTTCCCCCATATGTCACTGACAAATATCTTAACTGATTTTTTCCATATTTTTGAATAGGACTTGCTTCTCAGGGTCAGAGCATATGAAGGGTTTTAGTGCTTCAAACACATAAACATATCCGTGCATTCCATTTATTTTCACTATCATTTTGATTATTGTTGTTATTGAGGCAAACATTGGAAGAACTTTAGCTCTTCGTTGACAGGAATGATAAATGAGATAATGGTGGAAATTAAGCAGAGGGGAGAATAACCCATTCTTTAAAAACTTGTCTAATTTTGAACAAAAAGAATGCATGTGTCATTCATTTCTTTTTTAATTCTCTCTCATTCTCCACCCCCGGCATTGGGAACTAATTTAGGTATTTCTGCATGCTAAGCACGTTCTCCACCACTGAGAAATATGGTTGCCAGCCAGCATGCTCAAGATGTTGGTGGTTTTCCACTGACTTCAGTGATGCATGGCTCTCTGGCTAGTAAACATTATTCTTTTCGCTAGATCTGTGGAGGCCAGTGTCAAGACTCAGAGCTTTGTGCCGGACCTCTCCAAGAAGACATGGGTGTGTGTTACCTGATTGCTCCTCGGGGTTCATGCTTCAGAGATAGGACTGAGGACTTGGTAACTGTGCCTGCCTTTCTGTCCACCAGTTGTGATCCTGTCTCATGCGTTCTCACTCAGATGGAAAGACTGTCTCATTTGCTTCCCAGGCCTTATTTATGGGACTTTGGGTGGATCTGAACAGATGTTGGAATTTCCTTTCTTCTTGATACTGGGAACTACAGACAGATAAGACATGGGAACAGTAAAAAAAGCTTTAGAAATGCTGCTTTCAAGGTGGCTAAGAGGATCCGTGCATGCAGATTTTAAATTTGCAGTGCTAAAAAGTGCTTTTGAAGTCTTTTATTTTTGCTTCTTTTGGATAGAACACAACTCCCAGACATTACCTTTGCTATCTTTGGTTTCCTAACTAACTTAGGTGTCTTCTGAGCACATTAACTCTATGGCTTCTGCATGTGGGACTAAGGTTACTGGCTACTTGTCATAAATACATCCCAGCCTCTTCTTTCTCTGCTTAAGTGCCAAGAATCCAAACACATGTTTTTTTAAATATTTATTTATTATGCATACAATATTCTGTCTGTGTGTATGTCTGTAGGCCAGAAGAAGGCATCAGACCTCATTACAGATGGTTGTGAGCCACCATGTGGTTGCTGGGAATTGAACTCAGGACCTTTGGAAGAGCAGGCAACACTCTTAACCACTGAGCCATCTCTCCAGCCCCCAAACACATGTTTTTGAACCTATGGGTTTGACATCTGAATTGTGCTATAAAAAGTACTGCTCTTTTTAATGCTTTCTAAAAGTATTGATGAAAGAATTTGTCATTAATAACTAACTTATCCTTTAGCTTCCAAGCTTATTAATCAAAATCTATTATTAGCATATTTCAAAGTAATAGATTTGTATGCTTTTTTATTATGTCCTTGAGTGAGTTTGAAGATTAGGTACAATAACTGTGTACCTTCTCATACTTCTCTTTGCTGCCTCTCTGGTAATTTTTTCTTCCCTTGTCTTGGCATGGAAGACTGAAAATCAGAAGTATGAAGATTATACCTGGATGAGGGAGCATAGACTAGGTGCATTCCAGAGAGTCCAAGTGGCCTGTAGGGAGGTATGGTTTGTTTTATGCCTTTGGGCATCCAGTAGATGGGATCTAGAGATGAGAAGCCTGCAAATCTGCTGACAAGAGAAGGTAGAAGTTTCCAGAAACAAACAGAAGCAACCATTTCTTCCCTACCCAGAACACAGTTGAAGTAATAAAGTCTGATGATTTTTTTGTTAATTCACATGGAGAGCGTCATTCATCACTTTGTTGTGAAAAACTATGTGTATGTCTGTTAAAGGCCATAGATTGAATTGGAGTGCTACAAAGAAGGTGAATTATAATGTGACAGGAATACCATGGCAGGTAGCAGTTAGATCTGAAGTATCAATTAAATTAACTTCAAATTGCCTTCGTGCTTGCACAGAAGAAATAGTGAAGACTTGGCATTTGAGTAGATGGGAACTATCCATGGGCATCTATAGACAGAACTTCAGGTACTTGCTAGAAGTGAAAAGGTTTTGGGTTTTAGAAATAGTAGGTGTTTTGTTTGTTTTGGTTTTGTTAGTCAGCCTTCAGTGTGAACCTGTACATATTTTGCTTAGTTTATAACTTGAATTTTTCAAATGAGTGAATTATAGCTTGATAGATTTAGAGTTGACTTTGGTCATTGTATTTATCTTAGGAGTTAATTTGCTCCTTATAGATTTTGCTAAAACCAGAGGTATTTTACTGAACAGCTTCACTCTACAGATATTCCTGAACAAAGCAGATTGACATTGAGTGTGTTCTACCCATGTGGTAGTAGTGTCAGTCAAGGTTGCTCCATACGTGTGTAAAAATCTATGCTTGTTTTCTTAACTGGAAAAAGTTTTTGAAAAATACCTCATGATCTAATAACAGGTATGTCAAATCTTGACTGTAAATTTGGGTCTTGTGGACCCTGTGTAATATCTCATAAGACTAGAAGGTTCTACCATTGTTGTGTGAATGTGGCTAACAGGAAACAGGTAGTTAAACAGGCAAGGCAGTATTTCAGTAAAGCTTTACTATAGAAATTGAGTTGTCTGGTAGTTCCAGATCCTTTCTATAGTATGTGCTTTCCAAGTCAAGATTTCTGCCATGCTATGAAGTAACAAACAGTTTTTTTGAGTATATCTATACAACTTATATAGTATGTGGAGTCACAATTTCTTAAAATTTTCACGACATGACACCGTATCAATTGATTATAAATAACACTGTCACATAATGCTGCATCTACAGCTGCTGGGTTCAGGCCATTAGTCCTTCCGCATTACCTTGTGCCATATAAACATAATGCATATTCATTAAACTCTATACAGCATACATTTAAGAAGAGCAGGATCACGGTGGTCCATGGCGTGCTGTGTGGGTTGATGCTACAGAGACACACGGCAGGCCTATTCTGCCCATATGCAGCAGAACTTAGATTCCCCTCAGCGGACCATGGAGAAACAAAGATTCTTACCCAAGGCTTAAGGATTATGATAAAGTATCCAGAATGTCTCCTGAGCGGCCAGATCAGTTCCTTCTGGGTGTCGTGCTGTCCAAAGACAGGAGTAGCGAGGGTCTGTGCTAGTAAGTCAGTCTGGATCTTGAAGTCAGCTGTTAACAGTGTCTGCCTTAGGCCACTGGACCCTGGAAAAGGTGGTGATTGAAAATGCCTCAAGTTCAAAAGAGGCTGTGGTAAGGTCTGAGGCGCCGTTCCTTTGGTAGAATTTCTTGCCTTTGCTTTTGTTTTTCCTTCCCTGTTTGTTCCCTCCTCCCCAACTTGAGACCTCATTTTACATGAGGTGAGGATTCGTACTGAATTTGGCACAGTGGATTTCAGCACAGAAGCCCACACATCCTTAGAATGGTCTTTCAACTGACAGCAGGTAGCAGCTACAGGGTCCACTAACATCGGGTACAGTGTTTCTAGATCTGGTCTTGAAACAGTCCCAAGCCAAACCACTTTGGTATCTAAATCAACAGTAGGATTTCTGCCCCTGCCCACTTCCTTCTGCTGATGTCTCATCTATGGCCTCCTGGGCCATCAGGCCACTGGCATCCTTTGGAATTACTCCTTCAGGGCACTGCCTGAGTTGACTTTGATCTCTCTCTTTTTTAGTCTACAATTTTTGTATGTAAATTTTTAACCTTAAAAGACAGTTTCCCAGGATGTCCTCCAAGAGATCTGATAGCCTGGGGATACTAAAGTGATTTCTTGGGAGAGGCCTGCAACTGAAAATCAGTCTCCACATACCTTTGGTTATTCCCTGGTCGTAGGTTTTATGATCAACCCATGCTCTTGTGAAGAGACCTCAAACTCAATGCCTCTGATTTCGAATGAACCCCCTAATACTTTGCATGATGACAGGCAGTGTGCAACTGAGTACTGACAACTCTTCCCAGCTCAATACTTTCACTACACACATCTGTTTAAAGGTATGTAAGCCAATTACTTATTCATTGCACTGAGGGCCCTGGTAGGACACACCTTTCAAATCTCTGTTTCATATCAGAGGCCTCTGGTACCACAGTCAAACCTTGTGCATATCAGTAATGAATCATTTTTGCAGCCGTGCTTCTTTATAGTCCACTGCTTCCCAGGGCTCTGCAGATCCACCCCTACCTGCTGGAATTTTAATTCTCTCAGTAAAATTGATTCTCCCAGTTCTGCACATTATTCTCCCTGTCTTCCATTTAGCGCGTTAGTTTGCTGACAGTAGAGTACACAGCACTTAGCAGCTGCTTTGTGGACCCATCAGTCAGGAAATTGTATGATAAATAGGAGGTAGCCAGGTTTAGTGGCACTTCCTTCTGCTTCAGCAGTTTTCGCCTGACTTTGGAGAAGTCATCACGGAGTGTTTTGTCACATCCTAGGGCAAAAGATGGCCACGGCGCTGTAACATATTGCACACATTGAGTTATGATGCACCCCAGCTGCGCTGCTCATGTGTAAAAAATAAACCTCGAGGTGGCTGATTGGGATGGCTGCTGCCAACAGGGGCCTTTTCTTGTCTTGTGGGTTTTCTTGGACAGTGTTTTGGGTCTGTGATGGAGTGTGCCGCTGTTGCATAGAAACAACAAACAGAGATGCAAGGTGAGGCTGGCATTTGTGGACTCAGGGATGTCTTTTGAGGGATGCTGGGCTCACCTCGGTCACTTCCCCATGTTAGAGGAGTGCCTCTTCTGTATTCTGTTCCTTATCATTGCAGACTATGTCAAGCTTGCTTTTACTCAAAAGAGGGGTTGTCTTCACCAGTCCCCAAAAAGTGGCTTAAGAGGAGTGATTCCCATGAATAACCAATAACAGCTACTATTGTTTACATGGTCCTCAATGACCCAGAAAATCCTGTTTAAACTTAATCAATAGGGAAGCATATGAATTGCAAACCATTAAACTACAGCTGGTTGTCTTTTGGCCACATAACACCACATCTGTTAATTTTCTGTCCTTTATTTAGACCCATTTCTGGAATTCATACTTAAGTTTCCTTGAGCATAACACTTTTTGTAAACAGCTACAAGATGTACTTAGAATTAACTTTCAAAATGAGAAACCTATAGGCTTAGCGGGTGCGGACTTCACTAAACGCCACTGTAATTGTATTTGATATTTTCTTCCCATGACTAAAACTTCAATGAAACTCTTCTTGAAAATGACAAGATGGGAAAATGCCTTCAAGGCCAGCAGTCGTGTTGTGCGTTGTCGCAGGAAAGAGACTGACAGTCACTAGGCACTCCTGATTTTATTGGATTCACTGTTTGGTTCCTTTCCTATGAACATAGTCTCTGCAACTTCATTAGACAGACGCATATAAAAGGTAATGACTTATTTCTTGGATATGGGAAGTAGTCATTAAATATGGGTGCATTTATACACTTCATGCCTAAAACATCGTATTGAATTTAGTCATAATTTGTAATTGCACCCACAGGGAAAGAACAAAACGCACTTACCATCCTCTTATCTGGTGGATTAATGTTAACAGTATAGTCAGGAACCAGCACATAAGGGACTGAAACTCTTACATTCCAAGTCCGACAGTGGTCACAGTGCCACCCAAGACGGGCGTGTGAGAAGCCCTTCAGAAGTGAGCCATACTTTATGATTGCATAATTCCCGCACAGTTCTATTAAATGTATTTCTTTCATTTCCGAGAATGGTGGCACGCATGGGGTGGGGTGTGATTGGGTGCTGCAGAACCAAGCCTGTTTTGGTGCGGAAAGAAACGGGAGACTGCCCATATTTGATGATCACCTGTCTTTATCCTAGATTTGATTGTGATTAGTGTGGGTTTCTTTCAAAAATCCAAGTTTCAGGCACACTTAGTGAGAATCTGGCAGGCTTTTCAGCTAGTCTCAAAGACTGTTCCATTTAGTTTCATGTTGTCTTAAGGAGAATGCATAAGATAACTTCCACCAAAACTTGTTAGATAAATTCAGACGTTTTGGTTTTCCGTGTGGTGGCTTTTCATCTCAGGATTGCTGAGTTAAGTGTATCAGTGAATTCGCCACTTGACTGAATAAGCTTCTACCTTACACTCAAGCTAAGCAAGCTGAATGATGCTTGTGTTATAGGAGAACTGGCTTACATCCTTTGATAACTAATTGCTAAAATACAGTCAGTGTTTGTCATATGTCTTTATGTGTTGGCAAGTGATCACATAACCCCACCTGATGAACTTCATGATGCCACAGTGACACTGACTAGATACTTCCAAATTCATTCCTTCTCTGCTTCTATGCTGCTCACTCCCTCCTTGCTTCTTAGTATAGCAAATATTCATGGAATAAGTGACATTGCTGTTTCATAGACCTCTTGTGCTATTTCCTAGGTTTTGAACACTGCAGGATACTCGTGAAGATGGGGCCCCTCCTTGGTGGGCCACGTGTGTTGAGTCAGTGCATACTCACAGTTTTTCCCTCTTCTGTCTTTAAAGGAAGGCTGCAAGGGGAACCCCCCCCCAAAAGGAGCACAGCTTACCTTCTAAAAGATATATTGAGGATAAAATGGGAACTGGTGGATCTGGAGGGAATGGAATGAGATTCATCTGGATTCAGCTACAGTGTAATAGTCACCGTGTCCACTTAACTTTTACGACTTGGCGTTCTTAGTTGGGATACATCATTGCTGACTGTGCAGTTCACACACGTGTCTACTTTGCTTGGTGCCGTTTCCCAGACCTTGTTGCCTGGTTCTGTACCTTCCAGTGACTGGTCTGGATGCCCCAAACCTGCTGACTGACCATGTTTGACTTGCCTTTAAACTTGCTAATTATAATCTTCAGAACCCATGAAGAATCTGGGTACCGTTCTAAGATGTGTTTGCTGTGCGTGTCAGTCCCCGGGAGTGCTCAGCTGTGTGTGCTTCTGCTGTGACTGGTGACTGTCGGTGCTCAAGGGCCACATTCAGGGATCACGTTCTGGCACATTTGCTGTAATGTCACTTAGCACTAGTGCTAAAGGTACAGGTTTTAGTCTCTTTTATTTTATTCCTTGGAACTTGGATAAAATATCAGTACAAACTATCAGTCATACTTCTAGTTATACAGCCCACTTAAGTTCTCTTCAATTTGTATATCAGGTCACTATATTTTAAATAAAACTTTATTTTCAGACTTGCAGAGACAACAGGTACAAGTAAATTTGGGTAAGGAGGTTATGTAAAAGTAGAACACATATACAGGACCTAGCAGCTGATGGATAGGATGTGAGGAAGAGTAGAATCCCACCTTCTGTCTCCTTCTATGATGAAGCAGGGTGGATCTGATCCTCACTCCCAGTCAGGTCCATGGGCCTCTTTTGGAAAAGATGAAATTTGACTACCCTGGTGTTGGAACAAAGAAAGGGAAACATGCATTTAATTTTTTTAGAACCATGTAAATATATATGACTGTATATACATAGATACCAAAAGAAACCATGGGAAAGACACCTTTAAAAATACCAAGGGCATGACACTAATGCATTAATATGTTGCAATGCATTCATTTAAAATTTCGCTTGACAGTATAGTTTTCTTCCTGGTTTTATGTCTGCCGTTTGCCTTTCCTCTGGGCAGCCTTCCTTCCAGGGTAGGAAGCCATGCTGTTCTTCCCATTCTTGATTTTCTGGTAAGGTATTAGATACATTCATAGGCTCTACTTTCTCCAGAGTAGGCATATATTATTTGCCTGGTCATATTTCTACAGTATATCAGTGAACCTCTTCATTAACTTCCAGTAATTATCAGAGAAATTCACTGTTAAAGTTATATTTTTTATTATGTGTATTGTGTGTGTCTTTATGGGGCTATGTACACATGATTGTAGGAGCCCATGGAAGCCACGCACAGCTGTTAGATCCCTTGGAAATCGAGTTACAAGTGCTTTTCAGCCACTGGACGTGGGTACTTGGAATCAAACTCGGGTCCCTCTGCAAGAGCAGCAAGTCCTCTTGATCATTGGAGTCATCTCTTTGGTCTCAACTCCTGAAATTTTTTTTTTTTTTTTTTTTTTTTTTGCCACGAGGTGTTTTTATTTTCATCAATCATACAAATAATTTTCTATAATATCCCAGGGCAAACCGGTGAAATTTGGCAGTCCGATTAGTGGGGGGGTCCCCCTTCAGAGACCCGCGGGCCGGTGGCATCGGCGCGGAGTGCCCGGGTTCACAGTGCAGCTTGTGGCTCGCGTCCATCTTGCAGGTGGCTCTTCCTCCACATCACGAGGGGGTCTCGGAGATGACGGGGTGGGGTGGGGTGGGGGAATCCTCCAGTCTGGGCTTTTAGGAAATTTCACTCCTCTTTTCCTGTTCAATGGTCGCTTTGGTCGGCAGGGTGTTCTTCTCCTGCGTCTCGGTCTTCTTCAGCTTGGCCTTATCGAAGCTGGCGATTTCCCCCATGTCCGGCTTGTCTGCCATTTTCTTACAACTCGTGGAGTCTCGTTCCGAGCTCGCGCTCCAAGTGCTCCCACTCGCCTTGCTGCAGCAAGAGACCAACTCCTGAAATTTTTAAAAGACATTCCATGCAGTGACGTTGTCCTGAGTTGAAATGATATCTCAAAATAATTGTTTTATGTAAGGTGTGCTTTCTTTCCTTTTCAGACCCTCCTCATCTTTTCCCTGCCTTCCATCCTCCTGTACCAATTGATGCCAGACATCATGAGGGCCGTTACCATTATGATCCATCTCCTATTCCTCCATTACATGTGTAAGTATTAAAACGTTACCCATTAATAAAATGGATCTAAATACTGGCTTCTATGGCTTCGGGACTCTTAATGCATGTTTTCTGGGCTTTGAAGGTGCAATGGCAGTGTAAGATTTTATTAATTTTTTTTTTTTTTTTTTTTTTTGGTAACTATCTTTATTCATTTTTTACCAAAACTTAGAAGCAACACAATCTCTGTCATGGGCAAACGGATAAAGTGTAGAAAACACATATGATACATTATCCTGTGTTAAATGCAGATGAGCTGTCCAACCTTTTAAATGAAGGAAAGGAAAGGAAACTTAGGTGTCTGTTACTAAATGAAACCCAGTCTGATGTCTCACTTGTCCAAAAGCTCTGCACGTGTACTTATGTGAGCCCACATTGTCAGGAGCTGGGGCGCGTCTCAGTGAAGACAGAGAGTGGAAGGGTTAGATAGCTTAAACTAGAACTACCTGCATGGTGAGTTCACCATTGCACTTTCTCCCTGATTGGTTTTTTGTTTTTTTTTTTTAAGATTTTATTTTTAAAGCCTAGTAAAGCTCTGCCTTTTCCTCACTCACTGACTCAGACCTTGAGCTTTCTGAGGATGCCTGTCACATGCTTTAGCTGGCCACTGTTTTCTGAATATTTCAATGATGAGAGACAGACAGCTCTCTCATATAATGTGAGTTATAAACTTAAAGGGTTAAAATTAAACCTTACAAAAGTGGAAGTTTACCACTTACAATATGTTTGGTTGTGATTTAGGTTTGAAGTTCTACATGCTAAAATTTTTGTTACGTGAAGGTTCTGACCAAAGGATTACAGTGAATCAAAACAAAATGTTTTTTGGAGGATTTTCAGAGTCCCCATGGCCCATAATGCTAACAGTCACGTGATTGATGAAAATGTCACCCAAACAAAATGGTAAATGTGATTGAGCACATGGCTCATGTAAGATAAAAGAAAAGAATGCGGTGATAATAAAAGGAAAAAGGAAATCTGATGGAAATATTGTCTCACTTGGTTTTGAGGGGAAAGAAAAAGACTTGTGGATTTACAAACTAACAGGCCATTGTTCTGTAGTACCATCCAGAAAACTGTCATATACTGTAATGATTGGACACACTCTCCGGGAGGGGCTCTTCCCGCGAATGGCCTTGGTACACATGTAGTCATATGTAATAATCACCTTCTGTTCTGAGATAGTGGAGTTAGAAAAGCACGAATAATACTTTGAAGAATAACACTGGTTATGCAGATGCTAGATTGCCCCTCGCTGACTATTAGTTACAGCCGTGTAATTATATGGTATACAGAAGAAAAATGAAGTTGTTTTAAAACAAGTCCTCCTCTGTGAACAGAATTAATTGATATTAACAGTCCTAACTGCATGCCCAAGTACACATATAATATTTTACCAACCGTTTTTTGGATCCATCTCCCATTACTGAATTGTAATTTCAGTTCGGATTTGCCTGGAGGTGAGTAATAAATCTGCATGGAGACTTATGTGAGTATTGCAGAAGTGGGTATTTACAGAGGGAGAAGGCAGGAACTTGTGACTTATTCTTCTTGTGACTTTTACTGGAATGCTAGCAAGTATTTACAGGGTTCTGAAGCCTGCTAAAAATACACCCACATAAAACCAAAGGACCAGTTTCCTCCTACACAAAGGGAAGTGGATTTGTAATTGTGAGTTTTCAAAGTGACACGTAGCTCTCCTGGTCTTACAGAACCCCTATGCTATGGATGGGACCACATGGATCTCAGAAGGGGTTCAGTTTTTGTGTCTAGATCACACAATACGTTAGAGACAAAGATGCTTAGTTTGGCCCACATCTGAGTCTTTCTGATGTAGTAATGTAATCAGATTTTCTATGGAATCTGGGAGTTCTTCACTCATTCAAAAACCATGTTCTAGATAAATGTTTTTAACTGATCTCAAATAATATACCGAACTCTTTCCTCTGGGTTTATTGTAGTTCATCCTAGAAGTAAATTCAAATAAGTTATCAATTGGTTCTCTGACAGAGTTATGGTAACAACAAAGCTTCCTATAGCCCCTGTTACATATTCTCAGCCGTGCTTGGGTTCTTAACAAAGGCAATGACACAGATAAGGTTAAGTCATGTCTGGAGGAGCTGTGAGTTGACCTTGGGCTTTTTCTTCAGCTATGACTCTGGGCTGGGCTTTCTAGATTCCTCGTACTTTCTACTTTGTCAGCCAAGTTTTAAGATACTTAAGCAGTAATTGACTAAATTGTTCTTGAGCAGCAGCCTGTATGTATAATTATCAAAGAGTTGTGTTGTGAGGCTGGTTGACAGTTCTGAGGGTTCCGAGAGAATGCTGTGGCTGTGGGTGTGGAACAGGGACCTCATGTCTGTAGTTCTTTGGGACTGTTCCACTTCTGCTTGTCTTAGCCAATCCCTGGGTAGATAATGAGCTGAAAACGTGGGCTCCAGGAGTTAAAGCAAGTCACATCTCCATGCCTTTGTAGCATGACATTCTTTGCATTGTCGTCAACATTGTGAGCTGTGGCTCACGTTCATATTATCCAGGAGGCTGTGTCTATAGCACCCCATGTGTACCCAAATGTCATGGTTTTCTTTTTGCTTTCTTAGGAATTGTCACTGCTCTTTGCTAGTTTGTGGAAAGGTCTCAGCATATGGGCAGAAAGACATGGAAATGGGGTTCAGTGAACAGCCAGGCAGGCCGCTCCAGGCTTTGAGATGGTGGCTAAGCTTTGGTTTTGCCGCTCACTTGTGCTGTAGACTTTAGCAAAATTCACCAGGGTGTGGTCCTTTCACATATTGAAATGAAGCTATCTGCATTGCAGGAAGGGCTCACTCAATAAAAGAACAATCATGTGTATACTTTGCAAAGGTTGGCTCTCTAAATGCGTGCTTAAGGTTAGTGAACCCAGGCACCAGGTTTCTTCTGGTCTTTCTCCATGATGACCCCAGCAGCCTGTAGTCATGACAGGTGATAAGGGCACACCTGCAACTGTTAAAGCTGAGAGTGTTGACAGCAAATGTGGCCCATATACCCAAATCTTTAAAGTAGTAACTGTAAAATAAAAAGGTATCTTTTCTAGAATTTGAGTGCCAAAATGCTTGCCTTTAATTGGCTTCTAGAAAATGAAATCAAGTGAGCTTTTAGAGTGAACATTTTTAATTACAAGAAGATAAAACTTGGAGATATTCTCATTATTTTGTAAACACAATTGTTCTTCTGGTGCCAACTTTAGAAACTAAATTATAAGTCTCTGAAAAACAAGGGCCTGTGTTGATGGAAACGCTGACAGACCAGTGTTCCGAAGGATGTCAGGCACTGCGGTAATTATGCTATCTTATTCCATCATTAAAGATTCTATTGAAAAGATTTATAAATTGCCCCTCTTTTTAGATAAACCACCCTATATTAAGGCATCAATGATATGGTGCAGAATTAAATTAAAATCTCATAAAATGAAATATGTTCTGTATTAGCTGTTTGACACTTAATTTGCCTCTGAATGAGTAGAGGAAATCACAAATTAACCTGCTTTTGTTTTTCCAACCATGGCTTATTAGGTGTTAGAACAACTGCAATTACAGCCTAATAATAACCAAGGAGCCTTATAAATATGTACGGAGATATGTCAGCTTATGTTTAAAAACCGAGCTGGTGATCTGAAATGCCTTTAGCTCACCTTCTTGCTTCCACATGGTTATCCACACGTTATCGATGAGCAGGGTAGCTCAAGTATAGAAACTTAAATGGACTGAAATACAGTGCTAGAATTAATAGAAGACTTATTGACATTTCTTTTAGCTCAAAAATCATAAATTTAAATTCAAAGATATAGTAGGTGAGTCATGGCATAGATATCATCTCTGTCTGTAGGTTGTCACAATAAATTGTTTTATGAAACGGACAGTTGCTGCATCATGTTTATGTCATTCAAATAGGTTCTTAAGCCCTGAATGCAAGAACTCTTTCCTCATCTTCTGAAGTGTTCTGAATAAATTCACCAGGCTGTGTGCCCAACTGACACTGGAATGTTTCTTTCTCTCTCTGATTGTTATAAACACAGATTCTATGTACAGGGAAACATAGTGTTTTTTAGGGGAAATGCCAAAGTCTGCATAGCCTATTACTGAACTGGTTTGGTGCGTCGGTGGTAAACCTGAGCCAGACTCACGGTGCAGCAGCGCATATGGGATTCTGTTCCGTCTTCTCTCTCTTTCCTGGCTTCAGTTGTTTACATCGCCCTGTATCAGAGCAAAGCCTGCGATTGCACACTGGATTCTGTGGGCCTTGAAGCTCCCTAGCCTACAGCTTACTACCAGTCTTAAAAGCTTCTTTGAAAATGTAGACAGTTGGTTGATTATATCTTGTTCCTCGGGAATACACTCGCATTTTCAAGTGACTGTTTTCTCCAGCAGTGAAGAATGTGCTCTTGCATTTTGAGCGTGTGTGCGTTTTAAGTGTTGGAACTTACTTGATCACGCTTCTTTTTAAAACTAGACATGATGTATTTTTAGCAACTCAAATTATAAAGTGTTTTGAATTCCAGCATGATTTCATTCACATTCATTTAGGGCTCCCAGGATGTTTTGGGGTCTGTTCTGTATGTAAAAACTCTTTTGATCTAAGTTTTTCTCATTCATGAACCAGTATGAATTAGGTGTTGGATTCTCCTTTACTTTATACTGAGATCCGCAATTCATTTTTCAAAGCTGAGTCCTTAGATACTAATCCACTGCAATAATTCAAGCCCCACTGATCTGTTCTTCTTGCCAGTGGAACTGAGCGCTCTGCTTGCCTCGTGCTGTGGCTTGAGAATAGCACCTCACTAGGCTGCATCTCCAGCCAGCACAGGACAGTGGTGTGTGTCACCTTCCACTCTACTGATGCCTTTAGAGAAGCTGCTTTCTCTTTTCTGTCCTGTGAGAAGTGAGCACTCTCCTGGTGCCTTTCCTTGAGTCAAGGTGGCTTACATGGAGGCTACCCAGCTCCTTGCAATCACTCTGAGAAGAGCTATTCTTTTTACAAGAAGTGGCCCACCTCCCGCTGCCTGGAGAGGAAGTACAGGGAAGAGCATTCATATTAGCTTTGAAATAGAGTACACTAGGGCAGGAAGCCCCCTGCCCCATGATTAGACAGCCTTTTAGCTTGAGAGCAGAAGGTGAGCATCAAGTTGGGAGAATGATTGCATTCATTACTTCTTGGAGGGAGAGAGTGCAAGAGAAGATAGACCATTATGGTAAATATCTAGAGGAAGAAACCGTTAAGTAGATGAGCAGGGCTACTACTATCCTGATAGTCTCCTGCATCACTGAACTCAGCATCTCCTTAGTGCTAAATATATTTATTGGGCGTGCACAATATATTTATTTAAAAGAAGCTTTCAGCCTGGCCCCTTACTTAAATCTTTATGATGGGTACATATGCAAAATAGTGGTTTTGCTCCATTCTGAGGGAATACTTCGCTAAGATAATGGCAAATTAGAAAAATCTTGTATTTGGGGCATAGCTGGTTTGGAATATTTTAATAGTATAATTTAAAATGAAGAAAGAGAAAGTATTTTTTATATATCATCCAGTGTTTGGATCTGCCATAGATGACTCTGAGACTGGTAACATGTAACAGCATCAGATTACATGTAATAGCATCAGATTACATGTGACAGCATCAGATTACACTGAGCACTGTAGCAACAGAAGTACCCCTACCTTCCTACATAGAAAAGGTAAAAAACTAGGTCGTAATTGCATCTCGCAAGGCAACGACTGTTTATTTCCTTGCGTATGCATGACTGAGCCTGTGCCCTACACACTGTAGCTCCCAAGTAATTGTTTCTAATGATGACAATGGACCTTTGTTTGTTAGGCTGCTGCCATTTTTCTCTTTATTTTCATTTGTTTCATTTTGTTAGAGTGTGTTTCCTCATGCTGGCAAAGTTAGCACACTCAGGAGTGCAAAATCAAAATGCTTGATTGCTGAGATTCTATTAAAAGTTTCTCTTGCAATGATAAATGCTCCCCCACAGCCAAGCTGATCCCTCCACAGTCTGCTACTGCCGCAGAGATCTGCTGTCTCCTTGTATTGGGTACTAGTTATATTACAAATGTCAGAATTCCATGAATAAAGCACAAAAGAAACAGAGTTTGCATGAGAAAAAATACATAATAATGACCACAGCCAATGGTGATGACTTACAGTTTTAAAGGCTTTCCATAATTATCTGGTGCTATACTTAAAACAGTCCTATGATGGAGGTTTTATAATTAGCCCCGTTTTAAGCTTATGGGCATCCAAACATAACACAGACAGCTTCCTAGTGGGCCAAGCCTATATTTTATTTAGTTTAGGGAATAGACTATACATTGCTTGCTCTCCTTGTAAAAATGAACACCATGCACTTTGCAGGCCTGGGTTTTACTTAACTAATTGTATCAATCACCTCTGGGATGGGTGGGCACCTGATACTGGCTTCTGCTACATGCATGCTAAGATGAACACATGACAGTCCGGAGGAGTGCCGTAAAAGCTTCATACATGTTCAGTGCACACTGCTGTACAATGTGAGGCTGACAGGACAGTTTACATATCCAACCACAGATATGGTACATCTAATTACGTTTGACAAGTTGGCATTAAAACACGCATTAATAACCAACACTTATTTAGGTACATCCAATAGAATTCAGGCCTCGCTAACTTAGTCTCAGTGTTTATTTGTCTGGAACGTCTTTCCTTCAGATATTCAGCTTGCTTCCTCACTTTTATCTTCTTGTCTGGATGTCTTGTTACCAAGTTCTACTGGCAGCAACCACCTGAATTAGTGTGGGGCCCCTAGACCAAGGCTGGCCCACCATCTGTGTTTCTCGGTACAGTTCCATTGGAACACGGTGACATTCACTGTGTACTATTTCTCCAGCGACTTCTAACAGTAAGGACATACATGAGTAACTGTAGCGGAGAAAGTAGGATCTGGGGAACCTGGATGCTAGTGTGGCCAGCCCCTTTCTAAAACAGCGCCCCCTCCAGACTCACTGTTCACTGCTGCATCTAGGGCTGCACATTGTAGTTCTCATGAACTTTCAGCCACTTCTGCTCTGTGCCTGAGAGTTTTCACTGTACTTCATCTCAGTTCAAAACATAAGTGAAATGGTTGGTTATGGTTTTTCAAAGCAAGCATAAAAGTCTTAGAACCTTCAGGATCCGTTTCTCTCTGACCTTCACAGACAGCCCCCATTGTTGGCTTGAATATGGGACTGTCACCTGCTAAACTTTTCAAAATTTTGATAGGTAGGCATCATAAATTCTGATCAGCCAATACACGTTTTACTTGACATTAAGAGCCGAACAGTAAACAGATTGTATTCAAAAGGTGTAATACTTCTGCTTTGCAGTATTTCTAATGACTGAAATATTGAATCTACTCCTCAGTTGCAGAGAAAGCAGGCCCTAATTACAGCATACATTCACGGAGCCCGAGCGGCTACTTCTTGGAAAAAATTCCTGTGTTCTTTGTGCTGTGCTCAGCAACACGGTCCGGAGCAGATATTGACTGAGGCATTCACGGTCACTGAACCGGAAGCTGCCGACTCTATAGAGGCTGCTGTCAAACCTGTTGTGGGGGCCTGGGAGGTACTGGACTGTAACCGACTTTTTTCTTTGAGTACAATGCTTCCACTCATGTTAAGCCTGCCTTCAAAGAAAACAGAAATTGACTGTGTTCCTTTTATTTAGTTTTCAAAATTTGCGTTCTATAAAATTGAACTTTAACAAAATTTATCCCCACAGGAAGACACTTAGAAATGAGTTTTACAATACAAATGCTGCCCCAACTGGAGCTGAGGACAGGGCTTCTATGGGTCCATCCTTCTCTTAGCCATAAGAGCGCACTTTGCACTAACCAAAGACAGGCCGTTTCCTCTAGCTGCCCAGCAAGTTCATTTAAGTCCTTTCCCGGGGGAACCAAGGGCCCAGAACACAGGGCTGCCTGTCATTCATTCTTGTTACTGCTGTATCCCCATACCTGCCCCCAGGGAAATTCAGTCACCGGGAAAATAAAATGTTAGCAGATATGTTTCTAGTAATGACTTGTGAATTCTTTGAATACTAAATGCCAAATTAGCTAGAGTTTCGTCTCTTGGTTGATCCAGGCGTGCCAAAAGGAATGAGTAGCCGAGAATGTGCAGTGAGGTAGCCTGTTTTTACACAGCATGTGTCAGGGAGCTGTGGTGGAGCCTTTGGATACATAACCTTTTCGATACATAATTTTGTTTTCCTACCATAACAGGTATGGGCATGCTTACATTGCAGTTTGGTTTTGCCTCGTTGGATAGAATCGTGAAGGTGCACCAAGTTTAAAAACTCAGGGGAAAAGCAGACAAAACAACAACACACTCTCAAGCCGAAAACACCATGTACAAAGCTTGATCTAGTGATCCCTAACCCTCCGTACTTATTTAAAAGAACTTTGTTTTTAACCTTAAAAAAATGTATTAATTCTTACAGCATGTTTGGATTATAATTCACTCCTTTTGCCTAACTTCCTAGATTCACCCCCATTCAACTTTATTTCCCCTCCTTTTCAAGACCAATTTGTACTGCCCAGGATGTGTGGGTGATTCACCAGGAGCCACCCTCTTAAAGAAAACGGTGTCTGTGTCTCGCAGCATCTAACAGTTGCTGGTAGCTCCGCAGCAGGAGCTGGGATTGTGTGCATAGCTCTGCTCTCTCTGCTGGGGTTTAGTTTGCACAGGTCTTGGCATGCTCTCGCGAGTGCTGTGAGCTCATATGCACAGCTGCCCTGCTTTGTCCAGAAGATGCGCTTACGTTGTAGTCGTCCATTGGCTCTGCTTTCACTCTTTCTACCCCAGTTTTTACAGTGATCTTTGATCCCGGATGGGCAGAGGAAGGCAGGGGGAGGGGGATGAAATGTATGTTCTCTGGAATGCTGAGCATTCTGACGTCTCTTGTTCTCTACTAGATGGCCAGTTGTGGGTCTCTAGGTTAAACACCATTTACTGCAAATGCAAGTTTCAAGGATGAAGGTTGAGAGATTCATTGATCTATGGGTATAATGATAAGTCATTAGGAATCAGTTTAATACTATGTCTGTTTAGCCGAATAAATAGCGGTTAGGTACTCACCTATGGTCCATGACTTGTTTGGCCATAGGTTATTACCCTGATAATGTGCCTGTATGGGTTTCATCTTGTGGAATGGGACTTAAATCTAATCAGAAGCTCCTGTGATGTTTGTGCCCCTGTTGCACCAGGTCTTGCCAGGCCAGACATTATTGTAGATTCCTGGAGGTGTAGGTGATGTAGCTTGCTTTGCCTTCAGGGCTCCGAAAGGTAACCCGCATTGAGCCATCTCTGTAGCTTGAGTCCTCTGTCCCTTTTGTCTACACAGCATGAGAAAAGAAAAGATTTCAGGGCAGGAGCTGCTGTAGAGCATGAAGGTGCATTCCAGGAAAGCAAAACATGAATGTCTGTGACCCAAAGCAAAAGCTGCCTACAATCCACTGGCCTAATGTTGTGGATTAAGTGACATCTCAGATGTTTAGAAGTTACAGGTACTTGAAACTTTGCTCTAAAATTAGAGGGAAAGATTCATAACATGACTTTCTCACTTGGGACTGTCACAGGAAAACAGGCTTGGCTTCAGTCTAAAGATCTGAGCAAGCACTAGAGTGAATCACACTTCCTCTGCAGTAAGAGGAGTCGTCTTTATTTGAAAAGAAAATCATATAATATATTTTGTTCATATATTTCCTCTCCCTCTGCTTTTCCCAGATACCCTACCAACAACTTCATATTCTATCTCTCCAAAAGAATGGGAAAAAGGAAAGGGGGGGGGGAAGCCACCAAGCCAAAACAAAACAAACAAAAAGGCACACCAAACAAACAGACAAAACAAAACCCAACAAAAAGAAGCTGATGACTGCTTTGTGTTGTCAACTACTCCTAAGCATGAGGCTTGCTCTGGGGTATATTAGAGCCAGCATCACTCCACTGGAGAAAACTGACGTTCCCTCTAGCAGCAGGTCTCAATTGCAAATGGCTTCTCGGTTAGGGGTAGGACTTTGTGCCCACTTCTCCCTGCTGGGGTTTTGTCTGGCTAAGCTTCTTACTATTGATGGGAAGTAACACAGAGACCCTCAACTGCACAATGCATGGAGAGTGAGAGACTTTGGAGCACTGAGTCCTAAATAGGTTGTCTTTATCATAGCTCTCCCCACAAGGCTCAGGGATCTGTGCGGAAGAGGAGAGGATAATTAGAGCCAGAGCTGGTGATGATTCCCAAAAAACAGTGTTTTCTAGGACTGATACACATGTAAACCCGTAGAAAGTGTGGCCCCATGAATTTCTAAAGATGTTTTAAAAGGTTCATCTGTAGACAGTCCTTCACTGCCAGGCCCACACCAGTAAATAGTTTCTTAGGTGCCTGGTGACCTGGTTTGAGTCACTCCATGTTGCAAGGGCTTAGCTTACAGGAGTATGTCACATGGATACATGCACCTTTTACTTCCTTGGAGGAGAGTCATAGTCTCATTGAGATGCGTGCCGATAGTATCTAAAACAGCCGTATGCATAAGGGAGCAAACATTATGTCCTATCATGGAGCTGGGAGGAAGGAGCCACGGAAATTATTTCCCCCATTGACAGTAGAAATCACTGAAACATGTTACTATGATTTATGTTGCATGTGAGGAAAGCTCTGCTCGCTTACTATAAACTGCCTTTTACTGAAAAACTAAACTCTAGCTCTCCCAAAGAACAATTTCCCCACATTTTTAGTGTGAACTGTTTTCAGCATGCACTGCAAACATCTGGGGACAAGTTTACAAAACCTAAGCTCTAACAGGCCATCTGACTCCTCACGAGTACTCCAGGTCATCACATCCTACCTGCTGGGGCTACACCAAACAGTTTAAAATTATGTAGATCATATTAGTGTTATGTGACCTTCCATGTTAGGTTGCTATCTTATAGGTCTTTATTATATTACTACAAACATATACACACAGACACATAGTATGTTAGGTTGCTCTCTTATAAGTCTTCATTATATTATTATACACACGCATATATACAGACACCCACAGTATGTTAGGTTAGTATCTTTTAGGTCTTCATTATATTACTATATACATGCACACACATACACGCACACACAGTATGTCCACTCAAAGCCTGCATGGTCTTCCATTTTAATGGAAGTAATCAAGAAAAGTAAAGAGATCAGCTTGAAGTTTTTCAGTCTTATATAAATGACCAAACTCTGGGCTCCTCAGATTTGAGTTTTTATGTCTGTTGTAGTATGTACTAGGAGGCCGCTTGTTGGTTTCCAGCTGCCCAGTCCCGAAATAATCACACAGAAACTGTATTAATTAAATCACTGCTTGACCCATTAGCTCTAACTTCTTAAAGGCTAACTCTTACATCTTAATTTAACCCATTTCCACTAATCTGTGTATCGCCATGTGGCAGTGGCTTACTGGGTAAAGTTCCCAGCATCTCTCTCTCTGGCTGCGGCTCCAAGGCTTCTTTCTGACCCTGCCCTTCTTTTTCCCAGCATTCAGTTTAGTTTTCACCACCTAGCTCTGTTCCCCTATAGCTCTGCTATAGGCCCAAAGCAGTTGCTATATTAACCAGTGGTAATCACAGCATACAGAGAAACATCCCACATCAGTAGTACATGCAGTCATTGCATAGAAGGAATGTTCTCCCAACTTAAGATTCTCTGGGAATAGAAGGATTGTGGGACGAAAAGCAGGGAAGGCCTGCTTCAGGAAGCTGCTATGTGCCTTAGTGCATTTCATTCGTCGCTGCAGAAAGGACACAGTTGTGGACTTCGTATACTCTCTGCAAGTCATTGAACATTTCAGGAGTGACTCCTCATTCTTCAAAGGTAGGCAGCAGGCGGTAGGGATCTGACCTGGCTGCCTTGTCACGTGCTCGCTTTTGCGGTTTCATTCTGTGATCCGAAGCAAATGTCCATTGCATCATAATGAACTCGGGCTGAGTTCTCCACCTTTCCAACCCTTCATCCTAAGTAGAGATTTGGGTTGTGTGGGTCACTGTTTGCTGCTTCTGTTTGTGGGGAAGAGAGATTTGCCTTGAAAGAAGAGGTTGAAAGAGAAGAAAATGCAGAGTGCAGCCCCTCCCCTCCCCCCCCGTGTGTAGAGGGAGGGAAGCCTTCTTCCTAGGTCTATTTGCTTTGCAAGGGTCTTCTTTGATGCAGTCTTTTCGTGGGCACCCACTGAAGTCTCAGTGTACTCAAGCTTTATAAAAGGCCATTGGCCAGTCTTTGTTTTCTTTGTTGAACTGTTTATTTTGCTTTCTTCCCACGAGGTTCCCTGGCCCTGCTCTGACAAGGCTTTTCTGCATGAATTACATTCCTCAGAGCCACAAGTCTCCTAGTTCTTCCAGCCCATTTGATTCTGGCTTGTGTGTTCAGTCTATAGCTTCCATCTGCCTGAGGTCTTTGCCAAGCAGAATACTTGCTAAATGACTCTAAAGACCTAAAGACATTTTTTAAAAGTCATTAGTGAGAAGAGTCGAGATTCATTCAAGTTTGTAACCTGGCCATTCTACAGCCATTAAAATGAGTGAAGGAAGAGCTGCTAAGCCATTTGCTTTCCTTTGAGTGTGGACAAGGCAACTGAAAGCAGATAGTGCAGGTTGGTCCCCTCATGACCAATTAGTAAGTGTCAGTTGTCCTGGGGGGTGGGGGGCACATCCATTCCATTTAACCGAAAGCCGCATCTAAGCCATCTCATCATTTGTATTTCTAAATTTTAGACTTTTACACTTGTAAGCCCTGTTGTTATCATTTACAGAAGTACATTGTCTTCTGTGCAGAAATAACAAAAATAAATAGTATTCAGTTGTCTCAGCCATGGCTATTTCCTTTGCTTCTATGGTTGCTGAAACAGAAAAATAACTCCCAAATTCAAAGTTAAGCCCTTAAACTTCCACTAATAAATGCCCAGATTATTGATTTTTGAGTGTGTTTTACCTCACTGCAGGTGTCAGTGACATAGTTATACAGTTTGCAAAATTTAGCTGCCTTAAGAGCAAATTTCTGGGAGGGAAAAGATGCATCATATACATTAATACATATTATAGATATAGTGATTAAGATGATTAAGATAATCGTATATATCTAAGTTTCGAAGGATGAAAAAATTTAATTTCCAGGAAAGTAATTGGGGCCTGAGAACAAAAGTATTCCGAGTGATAGTAAATGAATGTTCATAGTGGAAGAGGGCTTCCAGGTCTGTGTGGTGAAATGTGATGCTTTTCTTGGTATATTTTTCTTTTTTCTATTTTAGTTTTTCTAAACAGCGTTTCTCTGTAGCTATGCGGCCTTCCCTGGAACTAGTTCTTGTAGACCAAGCTAGCCTCGAACGCACAGAGATCTGCCTGTCTCTGCCTCCTGTGTACTGGGAATAAAAGCATGCGCTACCACCTCCCGGCCTCTTGATTAAAATTGTTATTGGCAGATTAAAGCTAAATTCCAGAAAATTCAGCTTAAAAAATACATCTGTCTGTCTGTCTATGTGTGTGTGCATACGTGCAGAGCGTGTCATGTGTATGTGTGTGTATTACATGTATTGCATGACAACTTGGAGTGGGCACTCCCCTTTCACCTTTCACCCTGCAGGTTCTGGGAATCAGACTTGGCGTGTCACAGTTGGCAGCAGGCAGCTTCACTAGCTGAGCCATCATCCCATTGGTCTTAGCTGGTTTCGTTTGTTTGTTTCAACCTGTGATTTTTGTTGGCTGGGTTATTGTTACTTGCGTGTGTGCAGGAATCTTGATTTCATTCAAGCATGTGACGTGTCTAGTACCAAACCAGGAGCTTGCATCTATCAGCCAGGCACCTAGAAATAGTTCGTTCTTTCCTGGAATTTCCAAGATGAAAGATATCATCAGGAAAGGCTGAACAGACTGAGGAAACAGTACAGATGTATTTCTACTCAGATCTTTCTTCAAGAGGCTTACAAAGTGTCCCAGGAGCTGTTTTTTTATTTTTTATTTTTTTAAAGACTTGATTTGAACTAGGCTCTCGGTATGTGAGCATGAAGAGTTCCCTAAATGACTGAGTATTCTCAGGGCACAGACTTTGGTGACAGAGAAGAATGACCCTGACTGCAGCTCTGTTGTTCACTTGTTTTCAGCCAGCAGAGGTACTTCCTGCTTCCAGGAGCTGTGATGTTAGGTTCCCTGTTAGTTAAACAGCTCCTGATGATATTTTCTGCATATCCCAGGTAACGTTCCATGGGCCTCACTGAACAATTTCTTGCCTTCAAGAATAGGCCCTCTCTACCTGACACTGTGTTTGCTGCATTAGTTATGGTGATGTTGCTTCCCTGGCTTTCAGCACTGAATTCCAGAAAATTCAAACATTAGCCCATGGATTCTGATTATCCTCTTTTGTTGGGGTATCACCGGGTATCCAGAGTTGACCTGGAACTCACTCTGAAGACCAGGCAGATCCACCTCTCTTTGTCTTCTGAGTGCTGGGGTTAAAGGTGTGTGCTGTCATGCCAGGCCTGATTATCTCCATCTGTTCTCCTGGTAACTGGGCCTGGACCAGGTTTCATTCTCAGCTCTGCTACCAGTTAAGTGAGTCTTTGAGCTTTTTCGTGACCTTTGTGTTCAGTTGCAAAAGCCCTGGAGAATGGACTGTTAGGGGAATGTCTATGTTGGTTCATTGTTTTTTTCCTTTTGTGCAGAATTACTGAAAGGGGTTCTGAAAACATGGCTCTACCCTGTGTGCGCTCACAGATCCTTTTATTTTATCCCAAGAGCCATAGGTGTTTGTCAGATTAGTTAATCTCTCCAACTCTGTTCACCACCCATCCCATTTTCTCTCTAGGAATCAATGAGGGCCCCTCGCACAATGTCTCACACAGCATAGAGATTTGGCAAATGACAGTTTGCTCTATCCATGGTTAACCCCAGGAGGTTCTACTTATTTTCTCCACCCTTGAACACCTCTGAAATTGGGGTGTATTTTACAGCCTGCAATGTCTTTTGTCTTTTTTTTTTTTTTTTTTTTTTTTTTTTTTTTTTTTTTTTTTTTTTTTTTTTTTTTTTGGTTTTTCGAGACAGGGTTTCTCTGTGGCTTTGGAGCCTGTCCTGGAACTAGCTCTGTAGACCAGGCTGGTCTCGAACTCACAGAGATCCACCTGCCTCTGCCTCCCAAGTGCTGGGATTAAAGGCGTGCGCCACCACCGCCCGGCTGTCTTTTGTCTTTATGGGTGAAGTGACACCCATGAGGCAGCTTTAGGTGTCTCGTAGCAAAATTATTTTATTTTCGTTTCCCTTTTTCATGCATGGACTATAGTGATAAAAGCTTTTAAAGTAAAAGCTGTATCTGGGTAAGTCTTTCAGAGTTCTTTTCATAACTAAAGCAAAATCTGAAAGTGAGATGAAAATATTTCTTTCTCAGAATCCTGCATCTTTAAAGTCATCACTTTAGAGTTGAAAATGTGTACTTGTTTGTCTTTAGCAAAAGAAAAAAGAAGAAAAGCTTCTTGGTCACCTTTTTTCCTACTCAGATCTCAGCTACCGTTTCCTAAATTTCGTAATAGTGAACCTACTTTGTAAACTGCAAAGTTAAAATGTAGAGAGAATGTTTTCAAAATGCTTCTGCTGCCTACATCGTAGAAAATGAAAAACGAGGGGCTCCTCAGCCTGGCAGGGGATAAAGAGGAAAGCGTGTGTGCGAGCTGGCTGATCCGTGTATTTGTGAAGATGCATAGCACACGCTCCGAGAGGGTAAGGCCTCATGATTAATGGTGTTTATTCTTGACAGAAGCCTCCTTTATTTATCTGCAATACAGTTTGGTGATTTTATCAGGCACCTGAATGAAAAATATTCAGTCATACCAATATTGCAGTGTAAATTGAGTAGAGTCACTTTTTATTATATCTTTCTGCCTTATCATCTGCACAGTAATTTTCTAGCAGAGGTTTGATATGGAAAGGCTGGATTTAGTCGTACTTGACACAAAGCCTCTTCAATTTCCTCTAAAAGTTCAGGCTTAGAAGTGTGCGTGTGTGTGTGTGTGTGTGTGTGTTATAAACACCTCTCTCCTATCCAAGCAGTTTGAGGGTTTGGAAGAATAAAGATAAAATGTACAAACCTGGACAGGAAAAAAAAAAAACTGTTACTATAAGAATATGCAGTAGCTGGAAACTCACTGGTGAAGCTCCTCCACTGTGTGAGCTTCTGGCCTTAGAGCAGGAGCTTTGTTTGGATGTATGGCCCCACTCTTCTAATCAATCACTATCAAGCCTCATCAGCATAAACCTGGGCTTCCCATTTCTCCTGGAAATAGCATCAAAGCGGAGGAGAGTGCCCCAGAAACGACATCAGTAGCTGTGATGATGCAGTACTGTCACAGGAATGAAGAAAGGAAACAGACTCGTTTTCTGATGAACGATGATGGAGCCTTACTTTGCTGGCTCAAAATTCCACATACACCTGTCTTTACTGTAAACATCTCTCTGTGTCTAAAAGCATGCTCAACGTGAAGTCAGGATTAATTTCTTAGACTCTACCATTGTGGTTTTCATAACTGATTCATACCGAGTAGTGACTTTTAAGCAAAATAAATCCAAGATTATTGCTTTTGAGATTTTAAAAATATCTACTTGTCTGAAACTGGCTAACCATCTAGGTAAATGTACAACCGTTGTACATTATCTTTTTAATGCTTTTTAAAAATTCTTTGAAAATTTCATACAATATATTTTTCATCATATTCTTTCCCATCCTGCATTTCCTCCCTGAACTTCCCTCCTCCCTACCCACCTAACTTTGTTCTATCTCTTAAAACAAAAAAAGAAAGAAACCACTGAAAAGCGCGGAGTTCGACTTTCTGTTGGCCAACCGCTCCTACGCGTGGAGCATAGTGCCCTGGAGTGTGGTTGATATGCTCAGTGTCACTCTGCTGGAGAAAACCTACTTCCCCCATTCCAGAAGCTGGATGTTAATAGTTTTTTGGTTAGGGGGTGGACCTGGAGCCAACTTCCCTTTTATGCTGGGATTCTGTCTGGTTTCAGCTTGTGCATGTCTATTATTCTATTATTTTTGTAAATGTATTAAGACTTTAGAATGAAATTCCTCTTTTTTTTATGCTCCTGATTCTTAGATTTTGTATTTTCAAAGTGTTCTGTCTATCTTGAAGTTAGTACTCATATTTCATTATTAGTTTATCTTTTCTTTGTTTGAGCTTTGTAGTTCCTCCAACTTGTCTTCAGTCTCCAATATTCTGTCCTGTCTTTGGTCCATTTCAGGGTTGAGGCATTCGACTTCATGGTTGAGGCACTCCGCAGTGCCTTTTATTTTACTTAATGTGTTTTGTTTATATTTTTAATATTTGGGGGTTTTTTTAGTATTTATGCCTCTCTAGAGTTCATCTTTCATATCTTATACTATCTTTCTTACTTTCTCAGCTGTTTATTGTCTGCTGGAATTCATTCAGAAATTTTATTTTTTGATTTCTTAGGGCACACCTGCTTAACCTTCAAGCACTTCAGGATTGCGTGTAGTTCACTGGAGGCCATTGCCTCGGGATTAGTAGTTCTGCAGAGCTGTTCTGCTCAGTTTCTCATTCGCTTGTGGAGAGCTGGACATCGGGAGTTAGATGACTAATTGGGTGTATTTATTCTTTAAAAGTTTATTCATTTGTTTATTTATTTTAAATCACCCAGAAGGCCGGGTAGTGGTGGCACACGCCTTTAATCCCAGCACTTGGGAGGCAGAGGCAGGCGGATCTCTGTGAGTTTGAGACCAGCCTGGTCTACAAGAGCTAGTTCCAGGACAGGCTCCAAAACCACAGAGAAACCCTGTCTCAAAAAACCAAAAAAAAATAAAAAATAAAAAATAAATCACCCAGAAGGCTTCAGAAGTGATGCTGCCTTTGTTCAGTAGGGATCAGGTGCTGCAGAGTTGATGTGTTGTTTTGCTGTACTTGAGTGGCAGTTGGAACTCAACATTCCACCCCCTGTGTTGCTGCAATTAAGCCATTGTCTGCAAAGATAGTCACTATCAAAGGCAAGCTGGTAATAAGTAAGAGTCAAAAAGTTAGTCATCTTATTGGCACCAATAATTTTGGGAGGCAGAGGAGAACTAAAGTAGCCGTTGCACTAATATTATTTATCATGGATATTATGTGTGGAAATGAAAGTGGGAAGGCAGGGCCAATAGCACCAACAAAGAAACTTAGGGTTAGACTAATGATGCTGGTTTTAAAGAAAAAAGTAGAGGAGGAAACGGTTTGAGGAAAGAAGGGGTAGATGAGGCAGCCTTCATCAGAGGTTGACTGAAAAGAGAGGAGAAAAAAACGAGAATTAAGTGAAAAATGCCATTCCTGGTTCCTGAGGAGGAGTAGCGACAGAGGCCATGCATACCTCACTCCGTGACCTGTGTTTTTTAGGGAGAGGAAGATGGACTAGAAAAGAGCATCGGTGAGTGTTTAGACTACAGGAGGCTAACTTTCTGTGTGTTGCATGACCTCCCTCCTCAGGAGTTCTGCTCTGGTATCTGGACCTCCCTTTGGGACATCTGGTGATATCCAAGATTCTAAGCAGCTCATAGTGTAGCAGAAGTCACATAACCACAAGGCCAGCACTATCGGCTGGAGACCCGTGGTGTGACCAGCATCTGAGATGGGGTCTTTATGAGATGATGTCCTTCAGTTGTTCCAAGCTGAGTTCATCCCTGTTCCAAGCCATTCAGTCTACCATGCTTGCTATACTTCTTTACTCCAGAACCTAGGGATCTACTCTGTGCCCTCTGCCCCATGCCACTGGGGCCAGGTGACTGTGTTACCAACTCACCAGGGGTCTTTTTTGAAATGGTCCCAAAGCTGTTTCATTAATGAAAGCACAGCATATCCACCCCTTGCTGGATTTTCCTTTATCTTTACTTTTTATGATCCTCATGACTAGGGCTACTATATGGATTTCTTTAGGCTGTCGGTCATGAGTTGTGTCTCTTAGTTGGCTGGCTGAGCTCTTTCTCTAGTCTTCTGGATGCTAGACTCTGGATTTTCTCTCCTTCTACAAAAGTTCTGTTTTTATTCCTATTAAAGATAGATACATTCATATGTGATTGATATTTTCTCATTACCGTGTTCATGTTATTCCTGGAAATTCTGGAAAACTAGAACTGTGTGTTGTTGGCCATCTTCCTCTCCTGTTCTGTCCATTTGAATATTATCTTTGATATGGATTTGGAAATTTATCAAATTTCAGAAAATAGTGTCTGTAGAATGAGGGTACAGTTGGGAGGAAAATTATTTAAAATTCTTGCTTATTTTGGAAGAAAAACATTCTAGGACTGGAGAAGATGATTTGGTGGTTGGAGCACTGGCTGCTCTTCTAGCTCAATTCCTAGCACCCACCTGGTACCTCACAACTACTTCAGATCCAGGAGGTCTAACTCAGGCTTCTGGAAGCACTGGCACATTCTTGATGCACAGACACGCATGCTAGCAAAACGCCCATACACATAAAGTAAAGTGAAATGTTTATTTTAAAAGTACCGTCTTTTAAAAATGAAAAGAAAGTTATTGAACTAAAATTAGAAGATAGCTGTGCCTCCTTCAGGAAACACGCATTAAGTTTTTCTAAGGTTGGAACAAAGAAGTCTGAAAGAGGTAGATATGGGTGCTACTAGAGAATGCCAAGGGGGTTCAGCAACTGGGGGCTCAGTAACTGGGTTTACTGGCTTCAGAGCAGCTCAGGCCCTGCGGGAGCCAAGAGGAAATCATTACAAACAGGCTGTAGCAGTGAAGTGACCGTCCTTCCCCAGGCAACCCTCAATAGCAATAACAGCCACAGATGTGGAGTTGCAGGGACCAATATTTACTAAACACTTACCATGTGACAAGTCCCAGGCTAATTGCTATCTGTTTTCACTAGCTCTCTCCTTCTCTGCGCCTGCTATTTCTGAGATTCAAAGCCATAGGTAGATCCTTTCAGATATAAACAGACCATATGTTTTAAGTAACTTCTACTGAAGTATGTCCTTCAACTTGTCCCATCTTATTGTTGCTTGTAATCTCTTACTCTACCACACTCGCTTGGTTGCAGGCTTCCACTGGGGGTCTTGAAATGCATCCCCTGCAAGTAAGAAGGAAAGCCTGTGGTTTATTTCTTCGTAAAAATTAAAGTAAAATATTGCCTGCCTTATCCATTGAGGCCAAGTAGTAGTAGAGTAAAGCAAAGTTTGAAAACCTCCTTCATTCAGCAGAAAATCTTGAGCCCAACAAGACTTTCCCTTGGGTCTAAAGATACCTAGAAATGCACAGCCCAAGGGCAGTAGGGAATTGAGGCAGAGGAGAGAGGCCATTCTGACCTTGTCTAGACTGGCCTCCACATTGGGACTTAGATAACCCTATAAGAGGAAGAAAAATCCATAGGCGAAGAATGGCTATTCAAAAAGAGGAACCTGTTAATTTTGGAAAGGAGGTAAGAAAAGGGCAGTGTCTGTACACTGTTGACACAGACTGCTGGGGAGGCTCCTCAGAGAGGGCTGAGTTGCCCCAGATTCCTTCCTCTCACAGCTCCAGGGCTGACTAGGAAAGGACTTTACAGTTAACAGCTTACTTGATGTTAATCATCTACTCGGTGGCCACTGTGTGTAACTGAAGTATGTCCCTGCGGTCTTTGTCATGTATCTGGAACACAATAATCGGTTATCATACTTCTTATATGCTTGTGTACATTTATGCAATATTAAAATGCATAATGTATTAAAATACATTTTGTTTGTTTCCGTCGAGGCAGGGTCTCTCTTCATAGTCCTGGCTGTCTCACTATTTTTAGTAGATTGTCTTAGTGTCTTTTTTGTTGCTCTGATAAAATACCCTGGCTCACAGTTCCAGAGTATAGCCCATCGTGGCAGGATAAACCAATGAATGAAGCAGCTGTCTATTTAGCATCCAGGAAGGGGGGGGCAGGTTTATGTTTCTGATGCTTTAGATGCTTTTTCTTTACATTTTTAATTACTTTATTACTTTTTGTGTGTACACATGTAAATGCAAGCATATGTCCTGGTGTACATATGGAGGGGAAGGGATAAATGGTGTCGTTCACCGTGGGTGGGTCTTCCTCCTCAATTAGCACAATTAAGACAATTCGCTGTAGGCATGCTCAAAGCCCTGCCCTGGATGGTTTTATATTCTGTCAGTCTAGTTGACAATTAACACTAGCCAGTACATTAGCTATATTGCTGATTTCACAACACTTTTTTTTAAGAGAGAAAAGTTCTAGTTTACTACATATTGCAAAAATGGGAACTTTTGTATAAAGTATTGATACTTTGTTTGACAGACGTCTTAACATTATAATTTTGAATGTAATGTACATCTATGGTAATATTTAGAGACCATTTTGTTACCTGTTATCTAAATGAGGTCTTCTGGCTGTCCCCAGCTTTTCCTTTCCTGCCCTTGTTTCTAAAGTGTTAGGGGGTAGGCAAGATGGCTAAGCTAGTAAAGGTGCATGCCACCCAGCTTGAAGCTAAAGTTCAATTTGCATTCCCAGAACCTGTGTGGTGGGAGGAGAGAACCAATTCCTCCAAGTTCTCCTCTGACCTCCAAATGTACACCGTGTTGTATATTTACACGTACCTGTGTCTGCACACACAAAATAATAATGTATATAATTAAGTATAAAATTAAGTCTAAAGGATTAGATTTATTCAGTTTGTTGTTATTTTTCTTTTTCTTTTTTTTTTTTTTTGGGTTTTCGAGACAGGGTTTCTCTGTGGTTTTGGAGCCTGTCCTGGAACTAGCTCTTGTAGACCAGGCTGGTCTCGAACTCACAGAGATCCGCCTGCCTCTGCCTCCCGAGTGCTGGGATTAAAGGCGTGCGCCACCACCGCCCGGCTGTTGTTATTTTTCTTAAATGGTTAACTAGGCACGAAGACCTATGAGATCTTCATTATCTCCCAAGGACTTAATTGAACCAGTACTGTGTTCTCTAAAAGCCTTAAAAAAAAAATTATGGACATCATAAATTGAGTGGACTTTTATTTCATTTTTTCAATCTTAGACTCTGTTAGTGGAGATAATTGCAGTGACATTTTCATCAGATTGATCTAAGCAGTCATCTCTGGTCTGAAAAAGTCCATTTTCACTATATGCTATCACACTGGTCCTGTAATGTGGTACATAGATAGAAGGACATCCGTCAGTGTGTGTGATGTTTCTGGTTTCTCCGTTCACAAGAAATGCCTCCCATTCACCTTAGGAATGGTTTCCCCACTCCCAGAGTTCATATATGTTGTCTTCTTGGCACTTAAACCATTGACTTAAGGAGTCAACCTTTATTCAATAACAGAAAATATTATATTATTAATTCTACTTTTAAAATCATCAAACTTTTTCTAGGCAGTGGTGGCACATGCCTTTAATCAGGAGGCAGAGGCAGGCTGATATTTGTGAGTTCAAGTCCAGCCTGGTCTACAGATAAAGTTCCAGGACAGCCAGGGCTGCGCAGAGAAACCCTGTCTTGAGGGGAAAAAAATATTACATATCTGTACTTTTTTTCCTAAATTTAATTGATTATGACTACTATGCAAATTGTCAGTACGTAAACTTAGCTGTTGTGGTTACCTATCTGTCCTGTCTGTCTTGAATCCTGGTTAATGGTCCATGCTTCATGATCAGTACATCCTAGATGCGTTCTGTTAATGTTTTTGTGCTCTGCTTCCTATCCTTGATGACAAAGCATTCAAATATATGAGCCTATAGGGGCCATGCTTATTCAAACCACCACATAGGGTCTGATGTGGAAGTCCATCCCAGACAGAATACACAAAGAAATAGAGCAGTATAGAAGGTGGACCTACAGCCTCTGCAGTGCTTGGAAGCTAAGTTGTCATTTGGACATTGTTTATTGGCTTTATAATAAAAGGTTTTGCTAGCCATTTTCAGAAATCATTGGTATCGAGTTGGCACGTGTGTCTTCTACCTCTCACGGCAGCAGAGAGGAAGCTGCTGGTGTCCCAGTCCACCTGGGCCATGGGTCAGGAGGCTGATGTGCGTAGGAGGGAGTTTTAGCCCACATTCGGGTCATTGCATCAAAGACCCTGCATTTTATTAGTGAGCTCATCATCTTAGCCACCTCATGTATTCTCTGACTTTTTACTAAGGAAATCCTGGGAAATCCAAGGAGGTTCTTCAAGGATGAGGACAAACGGACTCTCATTCAATTTGATGCTGTGGAGACTATAAACAGGTGCTTATAGCAGCTGTAATCGTAACTGCCAAAGTTTGTAACTGTCCATGATACCTTCAGTAGTGCTATGGATAAGTAAACTATGGTTCATGTTATTAATAGAATGGGGTTTTAAAGACAAACAGGATTACGACACTTCCAAGAAGATGGATGGAATGGAAAATTATGTTCAAACAAGCAAGACCCAGAAAGAAATATTTATTTTCTGTCATGTGGAATCTATATTTTAGAGAGAGAGAGAGAGAGAGAGAGAGAGAGAGAGAAGTTGAACTATCCGTGATGCTATGAGAAGGTAGGATAAAAGATAAAAGAGGATTATAACACATGAATATTAGCAAAGCTCATTTATATACCTCTTTAAACATCATAATGAAATCCATTACTCCACAGAGTGAACACACACTGTAGGGAGGGAAGAAGGCTTTCATCAATGAAAGGACATTTGAGGAAACATTGTTTATCATTAAATGAAAGACCATGTTCTCTAGAGAGTATTGAAAATGGCAAGACCCTACTAGTATGTGGTTTGGGAATACCAGAAGTCTGTACTGCAGTATGAATTTGCTCTGAGAAAGAGTCTTAGTCTCTATCTGTCTGTCTGTCTGTCTGTCTGTCTGTCTCCCCACACCCCGTGCTTGACTAGGCTGACTTTCGAACTCAGAGATCACTCCCTTCAGGAGTTCTGAGATTAAAGGGTTAAAGTTGTAGACCACCATACCTGGCTAAAATGGTTTTAAAAACAAAAACTCCCAGAATTTCAAGATTTGCAATTACGTAGTATTCCGTATGTACCAGTCTAATATGTATGCCTATTTATATGTTGTATGTTATGATTTTATACGTACAGACAATAGTACTTATATTGACCACGAGATTGATCCCCCACCCCCAGACAGCAAAGCACGGTGAGAATCGAAACTGCCTAGGTCATAGAGCTTGCAGCTGCCAGCCACTGAGTTGCCTGCCCATGCCTTCCCTCTGCTGACTGACTGGTGCCTATCTGCGGGATTCCTGACAAGCGCTCCCTGAGTCACCATTGTGAAGCACTTTCCTGTTCATGCAGGCGAAGTGGAGAGCTTGGATTTACCAGATGGCTTGTTTCCCGAGGGCAGTTAACGAGCAGCGGGCTTATTTTGCACTCTTCTCTGAAGCCTGTCCCAGTCACCTTGTTTGTAAACAGTGATCCGTATCTCCGAGTGCATCTGTCTGGAAGGGACCCACTTGGCAGCTGGTTAAAGTCTACTAGCTTTATTTCCGAGTCTTGGAGTAATACCCTTTCTGCTGTTACTTCTACTAGGATATAAATGGCCTCAAGGCCAGCTCCCTTGCCAGGAATGAGGTGGCTAGGTCTAGAGTCCTCCTGGGAATCTCCTGCCTGTAGTTGTTCCTTCAGTCTTCCTGTGACAAAAGCTCAGAAAGAGTCCCTGTCACCCCTTCACAGGATGCCGTGAAGACAGCAACCTTGGAGATGCCACATCCTCACCTTCCCCTGGGATGAGTGGGCGCTCCAACCCTCCCTCCATGGTTTCCATATATTTTTGAATATGTATTTGTCTTCATGGCCGTGATTCTCCTAAGTGGAATTTGGGTTGATGAGGACAGAATATTAGAAACAGAATAGGTTCTAATCTTTGGCAAAATTCAAAGCAAAGCAAAATAACAACAAAATAGCCCGCCAAGAAGGGTGACATGCTTCACCGGCTTGTCTTTTGTATCGTTCAGTCTGCTGGAATCACCACCGTGTTTCCAGGAGGTGTCTAGTTAAGGACTCCATGAAGTGGATACTGTTTGCATGTCTGCTGGTATCTCAGCAAAACAACCACTGAGAGGTCTATGTTTTAAAAGGATTATTTTTGAGTCAAATTGGAAGGATTGGCCATTCTTTCTGGTAGAAATGCAAACTTCCTGACTAGCATGTAGCATGTTTGGTAGAATGTGAACTTCCTGTGTAGCATGCAGCATGTCTGAATGGAGCTTGGCTTAAGCAGCGACAGAGGCCTCATGGTGGTTAGAGCCTGGCTTTTCAGAAACATGAGTCAAACTCCTCTTGTAGTAGAGAGCTGAGAGAGACTGACAGCTTGTGTTGGTTTGTTTATTTTTGTCGGGTGGAATAAAGGCCTTTAATTCTTCAAATTGACACATAAATCAAGTTGTATGGCATGCAGTAACTGTCCGTGTATGCATGTTATATTCAAGCTGTTATATCTGTGTAGTGTTACACATGACTAAGACAGTCCCATGCTCAGGAACTGTTAGAGACTTCTTACCCTTTGTGTGTAAAGGTTGGAACCTGGGTCTGATTGGGCTTCACCAGAAGTAGCATTTGAGTAACACAAACAACGACAGACTCCTTGTACTCCCAACGCCCTAGTTCACCTTGGTTTCCAGGAAGAGAATACTGGATCTTGGCTTCACATGCCCAGTACACTTGCTGGAGCTGTTTCCATCATGATCCTTTTCTGATAGGATGTCAGGGCCAGGGGCCCAATGGCTTCTCAGGGGTGAGGGTAGGAATGGCATCTTGCTTTTTTTCCCTCTACTCCTAAACCTGTGCTCTCGGTGGCTCTGTCTCTATCAGAGACTGTTGTTCTGATTATGGCCTGTGCAGATGGGGAAGCAGGGAATACACGAGTTTAACCCGTCTTACCCAGTTCCCTGGATCATCCACAGGAGGACCAGTCTATTCGGGAAGGAGCACAGGGGCACAGGGATCTCTAAACTTAACATTCTGGACATGGCTGTCCGTGGGGTTGCCAGGCGTGGCTGAAGGTCTGTGTGTGGTAAGGATGAAGTTACAGACAGGGATTCTCTGAGATCAGGTACATAGAGAGCATTGTAGACTTTGCACTTCAAAGACCCAACCATTTTCTGTTAGCGCCTGCTTACCAGGGCCTGAGCTTGATGAGACCCTGATTTTCCTAAATTTCTAAGCCCAGAGACGCTCAGTGGGTTCCTTGTTAAACGTTATTAGTAAGGATGCACATGAAAATGAGCAGCAGCAGAATCCTGAGTACTGCCTGCCTCGTGGAGTAGAGAAGCTGCCTTTAAATAGCGGAGCTCGGTTTCCATTAGCAACAAGCTCTGGGAGCATTGCGCAGTGTAGACTGACTCGATGTCACCCTTCAGCTTGCCTTGCATCTTCCCTCTTAGGGGCAGCTTTGCCATCTTAGAGGCTCAGACCAGATCAATTCTGTTGTGTTTAATAAGAAAATGTTATAAAGTAAGAAATAAGTTTTATATGGTACCATGAATATTTGGGTCAATTGGAAAATGGAGTCATAGTCCAGGGGCTGTTAAAAGGATTTTTGTCATGAGAGAGGCTAATGGCTGTGTGTGTGTGTGTTGCACTAAGCATCAAACCCAGGGCCCTGTACATGGTGAACAGGTGTTCTATCACTGAGCTCAAATCTTATCCATTTTTTTGAGACAGTCTCTTAGGCTGGCCTTGAACTACTAACTGTACTATATATCTTGAACTTAGGATCCTACTGCCTTGGTCTCCTGAGTTCTGGTATTACAGTTGCCTACTAACTCACCTGGCTATGGTTGTTTTTCTTTCTTTCTTTCTTTCTTTCTTTCTTTCTTTCTTTCTTTCTTTCTCTGTCTTTTTTCTTTAAAACGTATCTTCAGAGTACTGTAAAATGGCTCAGAAGTCAGTTTTCTTTCTCAGCTAATTTCATAGTATTCTTTTACCTGGATCACACCGTCCTAATATAAAGGTAAGAATGCTAAAAATTGGTTTGTACCCATCAGGTTTTCCCAGAGTGTGAAGAACATACGTATGTTCCTTTATATATGAGGATGCTTATCTCATGTGTATATCTCTTCTCTGTTTCCAGGCCTTCTGCCTTATCTAGTAGCCCGACGTATCCAGACCTGCCCTTCATTAGGATCTCCCCACACCGTAACCCCACTGCAGCTTCAGAGTCCCCCTTCAGCCCCCCACACCCCTACATCAACCCGTATATGGACTACATCCGCTCCTTGCACAGCAGTCCGTCCCTCTCCATGATCTCAGCTGCCCGAGGGCTGAGCCCTACAGATGGTAAGTCTCAGACGATTCTTCCATAGATTCCCCCGACATCCTCCATGTCCCCTGTGGCACTGTGTAGGGAAGATCCAATATATGGTAAGGTTTTCCACATGACAGGCAGTGGGACAAAATTCAAGTTTAATTCCTGTTTGCAGCACTGTTTCTGTGGGTGGCAGTGTTTATATTTTCATGTACGGATAGCAGTTTACAGAGGAATTAAGTGACTTGGGACTGAAAGTAAGGTCTTACTGCCTCCTCTCTTTGCTGTTACACACATCTCTAATGCACTCCACATGATGAGACAAGCCCCTCAGGTAGCCCATGCTTGTATGAATTCTCTGAGTGCTTTGTCCTTCTCTTAATGAATGCTCTTGTGTTCTGTATGTTGGAAAGACACGTTGATATAGATTTGTCTCTGAGCAAGAGCTTGACAAACTCTACTGTGCATTCATCATCTGGGGATCCTGATAAAACTGATAGATCACAGGGCAGATCATGTGGAGTGGGAGACCTGAGTCCAAATGATGTTAGTGCTCTTGGTCCATGGTGGGCCACACTGTAAGTAGCAAGAGCTGCGGGGTGGAGGGCAGTATTATGTGTGCCTTCAGTCCTTGAGCTTGTCAAGTAAAACTAAACAACGGGCAAAGAGAAAGAGTTAGACTTTATTCCTGATGCTCATTTTAGGCTTAAAGTGTAGATTTCATTCTTTGGTAATAACTTTTCACATAGTTTTGTAAAATTGGAGTTGGTTGTTCATATCTTCCTACCGAGTTATAACCTATTCCTTAAGACTTGGGGGAAATATTCATTGTATCTTCTATGTGTATATGAGCCTTTGCCTAAAATTGCTCAGCCCTGCCTTAAAACACAGAATTGCATAAGCCTTAGTAATTGCTGATGGGGGCTATGCGTGTTTCACCGCATATTATAAGTCACTGCTGGTGGTTGCAAAACAAAGAGATACCATGCGATTAATTTCACTAAACTGTTTGCTGTGGCTTCCTTGCCTCTAATTCTAACATTGAAACCATATTATGAGGCTGTTTGTGCCCAGTGGCAATGTGTATGAAGTTTCTGAGGAATCATGCCTTCTCGTGTATTTCTAGGAATATCCGCCTTCTAGAAACAGTTAGCACCCCATCTGTCTTCTTTTTAAGAATTCAGTGTAGTGAATATTTTTAAGGTACCCAAGGGATATATTTTGTCTTCTGAGCAATATTCATATTTTAAAAACCTGCAAAAAGTGAAACATGGTTAATGACTTTGCTTGGAATTTGATTTTGTAATGAAAGAATGGAAGGTGGTAGAAATATCCATAGGAGAACAGATGAAGAGAGTGAGGAAGAAGCTCAGGGTGCAGGTGGCTTGTAGAAATTTGATTGACTGAGGACATGGTATTGTTACTTTTTGGAAATCATGCTTGTTGCCTGCATTTAATGAGTGTGAATAAAATACCCATTGACTGATTGGTGGGTCTACCTTCTCATTCCTGCCTCTCAGTACTCTGTTAGTAACTGTCTTAATTATTTTTCTGTTGGTATGAAGAGACACAATGACCAAGGTAACTTACAGAACAATTCATTGGGGCTTGCAGTTACATAGGGATAGAGTCTATGACCATCATGGAAGCAGGCAGGCAGGCATGATAATGGAACAGTAGCTGAGGGCTTTTTTATCCTTAAGTAGAAGGCACAGAAAGAGTCATTAGCAATAGTGTGAACTTTGGAACCTCAACTTCCATCCCCAATGACACATGTCCTCCAGTAAAGTCAATCCTTCCCAAATAGTTCCACTAACTGGTGACCAAGCATTCAAACATGCGTGCTATGGGAAGGTCATTCACACTCAAACCACCACAATACCCAACCAAATAATTTCACTGGTATTTTCCTTTTGTTGTCTGGTACTTTAAAGATACCCATTTTTTGCTATGTATTATGCATAAAAATGTATTGTGTCTGGATACAAATTCAAAGTACCGATTGCCAGGATTTCTCTGCCTGTGACTAGTCAAAGTAAACCTCCACTGTTCAAATGCTATGCACTTTACAGACATTACTTTACTTTGGCTCCCAGATTCCTCATGGAGTCTCTGTGCATCCAGGTTTCTGAAAATCTAGAGGCCACCCTCAGAACTGCTAGAGTATCTTGCTGCTTTTGCATGTAAATTAGCAGGTGGAAACCAATTATTATCCTACTCATGTAAGGCTGCCTCTCGCCAGTAAATTGTTCCAGATTGATAGGTACATTTTTCCTTTTGATTTTGTAGTGGGGGAAAAAGAGGAAAAAGGGAGCTTTTAAATTCTGGAACCTGAAATTGCAGCCTATCATTTAGTTGTGTGTCATTAATGCTCTGCTGCCCTCTTTTCTTTCTGGTAAACCCTGACTTCTCATGATAGTGAGTGTTAACTCAGACACTCCTGTCAGGAGCCTAGGGAAGTATTTTGAGTATGTCTGGAAAGAGATCACAGTTGTCTGAGTTGTCTACTGTTGTGAGAAATATGAACATACAGTAATTGTCTATAGGCAGCTCATTTCTCTGCAGAAGGAGAAGTCAATCATGACCATCTACAGACAGCCATCATTCTGGCTCCAGCACTGGTACAAGTTTATGTATTTTGGACTCTCCATAAATGACTTTGTCTAGTTAACATCATTGCTTTCTTAGTATATCTGTGTCTGCTCTGTGATCCCAAAATGACAAAATTGCATGAATGACATATTTCTCAGACTATGTCCCGTCTTGAAAGATACATGACTACATATATATTTTAAATTTTAACCATTTTGAATTCATGTGAATTTCTTTAAACAAAGAACAGAACTTTTCTAATGTATTTGACCTTTTTAAATTCCTCTGTTTTTGCTTTCAAATAAAAACGTATACCAGTGAATGCATCCTTAGAAGAGCTTTATTGCACGGAGCCATAAACGAGTTGTGTTTGAAGGGTAAATGGCAAGTGGACTTGGGATGCTTCCAAAGAGAAAACTGGCCACTTTTTCCTTCCTGTAACCATCACCATACTGTTTCCTCTTGTAGCCCCCCATGCTGGAGTCAGCCCTGCGGAATACTATCACCAGATGGCTCTGCTGACAGGCCAGCGCAGCCCCTATGCAGACATCCTTCCCTCGGCTGCCACTGCTGGTGCAGGGGCCATCCACATGGAGTACCTTCATGCCATGGATAGTAAGTGAGGACTCTGGGTGATGGGGTCCTGGGAGGGTAACAGATGCTAGCTAGGCAATGGAGAGAAGGCTGCAAAGGTTCGGTGATGGGTTATGTTTTCAGTTCCACAGATGGAGCCAGCCTGAGATGACCTGTTGCCTCTCGGTGAACTAAGAGATGCATAAAATTGTAGTTTGGTAGCTATACTAGAAATGTAACTGATCAGCAAATTACGCCAGTTTCTTGTGATATGAAAATACAGGAGCAGATTTGCTCCCTGGATGGAGTTTGCATGGCCACCCTATGGTATTGTGGATTTCTTTCTTTAGAAATTAAGCATTAAAAAAAAAACAAACAAACAAACAAAAACCCAAGAAATTGTAAGACATGATTTATTTCCATTCACATATCCTTATATTTTAAAACAGTGTTTCATGAAGACCCTTTGCAGCTGCTAAAAAGATCATAATAGTTACACAAAGATGGAAAAAAAATCCAGAAACATTTCCAAATTCTAGTACATGGCAATGAAGGAAACAAAGATCACGTGATGTGCATGTCACTTGAGGGGTGCCCAGAGGCACATTAGGATTCCTTTGGGTCACAATGGGCCTATAATGGCCTTTTAGATGCCTCAGAGCTCTCATCTCTGACGAGGACATGTTCAGTGAATATCCTTTTGCAGGGTCTTGAAGAGTGAGGCTAAAACCCAGCTGCAGGGAAGTATGGTATTTTCTAGCAGTGATGCTTAACCCTTTTGTTTCCAGCTAGAATCTATCGGGAGTTACCCTGGTCACGGGTGTGCTTTGGGCCTCTAAGCCCCAGAGTTTGGAATGAAAGAGGATGATTGGTCCACACGGAAATAAAAATTGACAGTCTGGGTTCGCTAATCACCCAGGACCACATTGATGTACCCCAAAGGCTTGTGGCCTGGTCCTGGCCTCTATTGCACAGCTTGTTACCACACGCTTGTTACCACACACAAAGTAAAAGAACTGTGTTGCACTCTCTGTGGGTTTTTGTTGTTAGGCTCAGTAGCATAAAGAGCTTAAGTTTCAAATTCATCATAACCACATTTCAATTAGCAATTGTTGAGGGGGAAACAGTTCACCGTTATTATGCAAATTAGTTATTTGAAAATTTGCAAATAAAGAATTAAAATAAGAGAGACTCCTTGGAAGGTCAGCCTGTGTTACTTTCCCTATTTGATAAGAATATGTTTAGTCAGGCAATGGCGGTTTTTTTTTTTTTTTATTCAAATAAAGGATGAAGCTGCCCTTTTACTTTGTAAAAACTAATTAAAGGAATTTTAATTTGCCAGAGTATATGGTAAATTGACTGTCATTAAGTAGGAATTTAGATGTCCTATCATTCATCACATGAAAAGAAAGCTCCTCTTTCTTTGTCAGAAATTTTTATTAGAATGGAGAAACAAAACAATTAACAGAAACGAGGTTGGAACTCCCTGTGCTGGAGGGGTGCGAAGACTGCCTGGGCTTACAGCTCAGTGATCGAGTATTTGCCTGGCTAATACAAGGCTTTGGGTTCAGTTCCTACCTCTGCACAATATAAACAGGACTCTGGTTTCAATGGCAAAAGTACATGCTGTGACTTGTGAGGGGTGACTTTTTGACTTGGAAGCTAGAGTATTTAGTGTAACACATAGTCTAAGCAGGTATATCCGTAACTCTAATAGTTCCAGAGGTCTTGGGACCTTGAGCCTGTACTTCCTGTAAGGAGCATCCTACGGAAGAAGGGAGGGCAAGAGCCACTCAAGTCTATTCGATACATCGGAGCAGAAAGCGACTTAAACCAGTGCCATTCTGAGAGAGAGAGGCACTAAGAACATTTTCCAGCCAGACCTTTTGTGACCTGGGAGTTTGGTGGAAAGGTTTTGCCAGGGTGTATGGTGGATATAAGGCTTATGTTTCATAGTATCAGATCATATTATCTATCTCCTGCATCACTGCTAGTTAGAGAGGCCCCGTTTAGAAGGCTGGGGTCAATCCCGAGCATCCCTATAAAATCAGAGATTGTGGCAAGGATGAAGAATGTCTATCTTATCTTGTTTCCTCTAACTCCAAATCCAACAAAATAGTTTCATTAAGGGTTATGTGAAAATTGACAGTGAATTTGATCTGTCATTCAAGTTGTCTGGAAATGACAGATATTTCTCCATTAAACGCTTATATGATGAAATTCACATATTGTAGTGAGTAAAAATAAGATAGTTCTACTCAAGGCAGAGGGCATGATCAAAGCAAGGTGGTCCTTAGCTGCTAGACGTGTACACAGAGCTGGGGTTACTGTTCTGTACTTACATGCCCTAAGCTGTTCTAAGTGACCGAACCCATTTTTTTTCTTTTTATTTATTTATTTATTTATTAAAGATTTCTGCCTTCTCCCCGCCACCACCTCCCATTTCCCTCCCCCTCCCCCATCAAGTCCCCCTCCCTCATCATCCCTAAGAGTAATCCAGGTTCCCTGCCCTGTGGGAAGTCCAAGGACCACCCAGCTCCATCCAGGTCTAGTTAGGTGAGCATCCAAACTGCCTAGGCTCCCACAAAGCCAGTACGTGCAGTAGGATCAAAAACCCATTGCCATTGTTCTTGAGTTCTCAGTAGTCCTCATTGTCCGCTATATGTTTAGCAAGTCCGGTTTTATCCCATGCTTTTTCAGACCCAGGCCAGCTGGCCTTGGTGAGTTCCTGATAGAACATCTCCATTGTCTCAGTGTGTGGGTGCACCCCTCGCAGTCCTGAGTTCCTTGCTCGTGCTCTGTCTCCTGCTCTTGATTTGGACCTTGAAATTTCAGTCCGGTGTTCCAATGTGGGTCTTTGTCTCTGTATCCTTTCATCGCCTAAATGTTTTTCTTTGGGTTCACCTTCTTAATTAGCTTCTCTAGGATCACGCATAATAGGCTCAACGTCCCCTATTCATGGCTAGAAACCAAATATGAGTGAGTACATCCCATGTTCGTCTTTTTGGGTCTGGCTCACCTCACTCAGGATAGTGTTTTCTATTTCCGTCCATTTGCCTGCAAAATTCGGGAAGTCATTGTTTTTTACTGCTGAGTAATACTCTAATATGTATATATTCCATACTTTCTTCATCCATTCTTCCATTGAAGGGCATCTAGGTTGTTTCCAGGTTCTGGATATTATAAACAATGCTGCTATGAACATAGTTGAGCATATACTTTTGTTGTATGATAGGGCATTTCTTGGGTATATTCCCAAGAGTGGTATTGCTGGGTCCAGGGGTAGGTGGATCCTGAAATTCCTGAGAAACCGCCATACTGTTTTCCAAAGTGGTTGCACAAGTTTGCATTCCCACCAGCAATGGATGAGTGTACCCCTTTCTCCACAACCTCTCAGAATGGCTAAAATAAAAAACACCAATGATAGCCTTTGCTGAACCGAACCCATTTTAAATGTGACTGAAAGAAACAATTGAGACGGCCCCATGCTTGTCGTTCGGAGCAGTGGAACAATGTTACATATGGATGTTACTGCCGTCGTGTGTCTGGCTTTGAGATTAACTGTATAAAACCTTCAAAGTCATCTATTCGGTTTTATTAAATTATCTCAGAGCATAGTGGATTATTATCTTGTATGTGGTCCATCTCTGAGGTCTGTTGTGGTGATGTAACTTTTAATTCTAGTACTTGGGAGACAGGATTAGATAGTGGGATTGTCAGTTCAAGGTTGGTGGGAACCCCTTCAACTAACACATATGCCCGTGCACGCACACATACACACATACACACACATTGTATGTGGAGGGCAGGGAGAGACAGATTATTCCATCTCTGTTGAAGAAAATATTCCCATTGAATTTTCTGGAGATCAGTTGACTTGTTTTTTTTTTTTTTTTTTTTTTTCCTCTAAAGATTTGTCTACTGCTTTAATTTTCTGAGCAAGGCCAAATTGCCATGATCCAGTAAGGGGTCATACCCATGCCGTGAAACATAAAATTTTATATTTGTATTTAAAATTATTTAAATCGATGTGCTTCTTATCTTGCAGGATTACCTCTCGCCCTCTCATTAAGTCTAGTTTTATGACTTGACTTGTAAATTGATCTTCCAAAAGCAAGAATGGACCAATGGGTGGCATTCTCTACTATACCCTAAGATTCAGATCTTGACATTTAACAAGTTTGAGGGCAAATCATACTTAATTGTAACCCCTCAGTTAAAAGCCACTATATTAAGTGGGCATGGGTTTAAATTGGATTGTTAACCTTCAGATTAAGAGGCCATCAGAGAAGACTTTTCTTGAAGTCTAAAACTCTTAGTTCTTTAATGGAGAAGAAAGGTCTGTATCAGTATTTTTAGGGATATCAAGCCTCGCTGGCATGTGTGCACAGTTTATGCCTCCCGCCTTGGAAAGGTGATGAAGCACCATTATCGACCTCATGGACCATCTCTGCTTAGATGAGAAGGCTTTTAGGATAGGAATCCTCATTTTGACACCACTGAGTCCATGGCTCCATGTGATGGGACTGCTCTGTGCACTCGATGGGTTTGACAGTATTCCGGCCTCTTCCTTCTAGATGTATACCCTGAACTGTGGCCACCAGATGTTGTCAGATATCTCATGGGGTACAAAATCACCCCGAATTGGATTGCACTGGCCAGGGCAATGCTTTGTACATTGTTTTAGTAATGCTGTCAGTTTACTGGGGGAGCATTTGGCTACTGGAGTCATGTAGAGAGGCAGGCATAACTACACCAGATTCTTTATTTTAGCATGCTTTAATTCAGTTTTTGTCATTCAACTCATTGCCTTAAAATGGTGTGTGTTAGAGTGGAGAGGGCATTGTGTCGCAACTGTGGGAACCTCTGTCTTTGTCGCTTGTGGTGAATTAATGATGGGAATATCTAAGCAGCTGTCAGATTCATAAATCATTAGAAATGAGAAGGATAACACATAAAAGTCTCTCCCTTTTGTTGAGCAATTTATCATTTTGCCTGCGCATTAATAAACAGCTCTCCTCTGAGGTAAACCCCTGGAAGATAAATATTTTGCCCTAATTTCTTCAATTGTAGTCAGTAGATCACAAGGGGGAGGAGAGATGCTTGTCACAAGTCACCAGCTTCTGTCCCTCTCCTTTTGCACTGAGAAGTGGTAGTCAGTAACATATAGATTCTGGCTGTAGGTAATCAAGTTCTGTTTTATTTTTGTAACAGGCACCAGATTTCCTAGCCCCAGGCTGTCAGCTAGACCCAGCCGAAAACGCACACTGTCCATCTCGCCATTGTCAGATCATAGCTTTGACCTTCAGACCATGATAAGAACATCTCCTAACTCCTTGGTCACAATTCTCAATAATTCCCGTAGCAGCTCTTCAGCAAGTGGTTCCTACGGACACTTATCGGCAAGTGCAATCAGGTACGTATTTTCCTGAATCCATTATGTGTCTTTATAATAAAATGTCAGTGCTCGAATGAAGCAGTGAACCATTTGTGCCAGTGGTCTGAGAGGAAGAAAAAGCCACCAGGCTGCTGTACCCATATCAGGAGTCAGGTTAAATAACACAACAGTTGGCCAAAATTAATTTGTATGTATGCATTAGTTCTTATATGGCAATTACTCAGTTATGATGAAATCTACTTCATAGAGAAGGAGAATTTCAGCTCTTTTTATCCAGGTCTTCTCTTGGAACTATTCCTATAGAATAAAAACCGACTCTGCCTGCTTATCCAGCCTATGTACGAAAGAGGAACAAAAGCAAAACTGACCATAGAACTCTCAACAGAAAGGGGTATAGTGAGAATGAAAGAGTTTAATCAGTGCTTTTAATTCAACAGAAAACAAATGCAAATGATTTGGGGGCACCTACTGGGCCGTTCACTGGTAGATTAACAAGAATTAATTACACATTTCCAGCTTTTTTTTTTTTTAAAGAAAAAAAAAAAGATTTATTACATATTCAGTGTTCTACATGCAGGCCAGAAGAGGGCACCAGATCTCATTACAGATGGTTGTGAACCACCATGTGGTTGCTGGGAATTGAACTCAGGATCTCTGAAAGAGCAGCCAGTGCTCTGAACTTCTGAGCCAACGCTCCAGTCCCCTTCCAGCTTACTTTTAAAGATAAAGACTTTGGTTAGCTTTTCTGTACAAGGAAGTAATTTTAACATGCCCCTACATGAATGTAAGGAATATAAAAATGATTTTTATAAAGATGCTTTCTATTGCTAATGATCAGTTTTTAGACTGTTACCACTGAATATAGAAGGAGCTCAAAGAAGTCATGCTAAGAAACTGTGCAATGCTCACTTTTGTCAACTAGTCACATGATTTGAACTGTACTAGTCATAACTAAAAGAGGCAGAATCCAACAGTGTTCTAATGGTTAATTAAATAGTCCTGGCTCTAATCTTTAGCTCTTTTTTCCCCTACAAGTTTCACCATGGATTAAGTGTTCAGGTGCCAGGGATCTTTGAGTTATAGTTTTGCCGACCATGGGCGATCCCTTGCTTTGAAAGTGCATGCTAGTGAAGCTGGGGTGATGGCAGGGCGCTTGGGAAGTGCAGACAGGCATCAGGAATTCTAGGTCAGCTTCTGCTGCATGCCTATTTGACCATTTTGAGCTATTTGACGTCCTGTTAAAAACACAAACAAACAAAAACCCCAAGAACACAGTAAAAAGACTGTTTTTACAAGCCTTGCTTTAAATAAGTAAGAATGTATTTTATTTATTTTTTACGAATGGACAAGAACTCTAGTTATTAATTATGCTTTTCAGGGTGACTTTACATGTTTGGGAAACTTCAGCACTTTAGAAAAATACACATAAGCGATAGTACAGTCTCCATATGTATTAAGAATAACTAATACTATTGTTCCATAGAACATGTTCCAGTGAAGTTTTAATTATTTTCTAGTTCAATTATCTGCAGTTCTCATTGGCAGATAAGTTAGCATTATTTTAAATCATGATTCTCATTTTTTGCTCTTCTTTTCATATGGCCTATAAAAAGTGGAAACATGGAATGAAGAAAACACCTGCTTTTGTGACAATAATCAGTACATTGTGTGGGGTCTGGGGTATCTCAAGGTCAGCCAATGTAATCAGTCGATAGACTGGGGTCTGCAGTATCTCAGGGTCAGCCAATGCAATCAGTCAATAGACTTGGGTCTACAATGTTTCAGGGTCACCCAGTGTAATCAGTGGATAGACTGGGGTCTACTATATCTCAGGGTCAGCCAGTGTAATCAGTAGATAGAATGGGGTCTACAGTGTCTCAAGGTCAGCCAGTGTAATCAGTGGATAGACTGGGGTCTACAGTATCTCAGGGTCAGCCAGTGTAATCAGTAGATAGAATGGGGTCTACAGTGTCTCAAGGTCAGCCAGTGTAATCAGTGGATAGACTGGGGTCTACAGTGTCTCAGGGTCAGCCAGTGTAATCAGTGGATAGACTGGGGTCTGCAGTGTCTCAAGGTCAGCCAGTGTAGTCACAAGTGTAGGCTTTGAGCATCTGTCTGTAGTCCAATCTCAGCTTTGACTCTAATCTGCATATTTAACAGCTGCAGGTAAGACATCTAGTGTATTGGAACGGGTCATGTTTTATTAAAGTTGGTGATATGGTTCCACAGTAGAACAAAAGTTCTTCCCCATTGGATGAAATTAAACAGAAATAACCCTGACTGTACTTACAATAACACCATCAGTGATATTTTAGCCTGTTGCTCTCCAACCCAAGGCAGGTTGTTCCTGTTCTCCTAGCTTGTGTTCTTAGGTCATCTGCTACCATAAATTATATCTTAATTAGCTGATACATTGTAGTTGTGTGACTTGACTAAAACATCCACGTAGAAATTTAGAATACTGTGATATTTGTACAAATGCTATGTACACAGATCACTTTGTAGCTTTTGTGGGGAGGTGGTGGTGCCGGACATTGAACTCAGGACCTTGGGCATAGTAAGGAGGTGATCTACCATGGAACTATACCGCTAGCCCCAGAATGACTTTGTGAACAATTCTTTCTTTTCTCAATTATCCCCACTTGCTTGCTTTACTCTTTGCAGTGTCTTAGATGTCCACAGTAATGTCATTTATACTTACCAAGCATCCTTGTGACATCTTCCAGTTGCTCAGAGAAGCAGGTGCCTCACTTCAGAGCCTGGGTGGTACCCCAGCTTAATCGTTTCATTAAAAGTGGAAGAAGAGATTCACTTTAAAGACCAGTTGAGGTCTCAAAAGCTCCTGTGAAAGTCAGGTGACCCAGAACCATCACATGCTCATATTCTTTCTTGCCTTTCAGTAGGGTATCTCAGTCTTTGATATAGATTCATGGTATGTTAAGATAACATGCCCCTTCTTTTCCATTGAAGGATGCAATCCAGTATGGGATGAGCTGCCGTGTACTGTTATACTGCAGGAACTATCCTAATGGACAGTATCATCTCCACTTGCCACAGAGACTTCAGTGCATTTTTTTCCCTAGACCTAAATAAACCAACTCAGCAGTACTCACCAGGAAAGAGGCCTGTGAGCACCCTGAAAGCAGGTGCTGTTCTTAAGAGTGAAGAGTGCAAGAGAACTGAGCAGGAAGTACATTTGATGTCTGCCTTGAGCTAGATATGCAGATAGGTACGTGGAAGGAGGAAGCTGACCAATTTACTGTGCTTGGTTACTACCACGAATGTTCCAGGCTCCTACTTAATCTTTTACCCCCAGACACACCTGACTTTCACATTTGCGATTTTCTGTGGCCTACTTCACTATTAATATTGGCAGTACAAAGAGTAATTATGCCATTTAGGTTTGTAAGGCTGCAGTTACATAATAAAGCAGTTGCTTGGGTCCATTTTCCTGGAGTAGAAAGAGTACCAGACCTCTCCTCTCACATCTCTGCATCACTTTTGCCCTCTCCCGTTAACACAGGTGCGACAAATAGTTATTGAATGAATAAATTACAGAGGTTTCCATCCTCCAATGTACAATAAGAATACCCTTCACCCTTTTTTATTAGTTTTCCAAAAGTTAATATCTATTTAAATGTTATTCTACATCCCCTCAGATTGATTAATATATATGTATCAGAGACAAAGAAAGTAATGCAAAAATAAAAGAGTTAAAACAGTAAATATCTGTCTTGTTAGTATATTATTTTTGATTTCTTAAAATATTTACTTAATAATTTAGGCTCCTTTAACCATCATATAAAACAGATGCACTCAAAAGCCTGTTGCCATATTAACTATAGTGCTTTGATATGTCAGGCTAGGTGTGTTATCCTAACTTTTTTTTTAAATCTCACAGGTGCTGTAACTCAAAAAATCTTCACACATACTATAAAGTATTTCATTTAAATAAGTTGTAAGTTTTCTATCACTTGAAGGTTTTTACTGAAGACCACAGCATCAAGCAGTCTGTGGTCCTCAATTCATGGTTAAACCTAACATTGTAAATAGTTCATTATTTATATTACATTTAAAAGTTTGTTCTACCAATACCTCTACCCCCAGACATTAAGCCATCATAGGAAGAGAAGACATTTCCAATAATCCTTCTCTCGCCAAGTGTAAATGGAATGGAGGCATGATTAGTGAACGCATTCCCAGTGTACCGGGTGTAGCTTTTTCACTATCAATGTAGTGGTAAAATCTGAGTAGTGGTTTAAGATCTGGCATAGTTAGGAAAATCATCTCAATGAAAATGTTATTTCTTGTTCAGCTTTACAGATCACCCACTTGAGTTTCAAGGTCTCCAGTTTCACAGTTATTGCAGGTTTTTCTGTTGTCTGCACAGACAAGCCTAGCCTGGGGACTGTTGTGACTCTGTCCTCTCTGTACACCTCCCTGGTTCAGAGCCCTGTACAATGAGGATGCATTGGCTAGGTCCATGGATGCTGCCTGATGGGAGGTAGGAACCTGTGTAGTTCCACAGCTCTCTGGCTCTCTACTGCTAATGAGAGCAAATATATTGCTTATACTGGCAAATCAACACACACACACACACACACACACACACACATTAAACATACTGGAAATAGATGCCTACAATACCACATTAGCAGTATATTTAAAAATCTCTGATCCCGTCCTCTAAAATTTTTGAGGTGTCCTTTTTTTCCTCCTTAATATTACTAATAAGGTTGTTAATAGTATCCTTTTAAAAAGATCATTTTCTTTTGAATTATTCATTCTCTAAACACTTGAGCGAGTTTAACTACAGACTAGGTGCAGAGGCTGCAGAATGAGTAAGTGAAATCCTCACCTTCATGGAACTTACAGGAAGAAAAGCCCCCAAGCAGAGATGAATAAATGAGCAGGTGGTTAGCCGAGCTTGCTTGAAGGCTGGTCGTTACTGTAGAGAACATGACCCGGGTGTCAGGAAGCAAAGACCTCTAAGATAATGGGAATCCCCACAGGAGGAGCTTTCAGTGACTGTCCAAGAACAGTGTTGAGCATTTAGAGCCCGCAACAGGAGGAGCGGGGCATCTGAAGAACTGGCGCTGAACCAGAGGGCTAGAAGACTGTCAGATAAGGGCAGCCAGGGCTCAAGTTTGGGGACATAGACAGAACTAAATTATACAGTGTCTGTGCCCAGTGGCATAAGAACAGTGGAAGACTTGGGACACTCTAAAAGGCTGTTTGACTCTCTGACTGTGGAGACATGTTCAGAGGGGTTGGTGGGCTGCCAAAGAGTGTAACTAACACTGCTTCAGACTGGTAGGTCCTCTCATCTTCTCCTGTCCACCAGGTTGTGTTTCCTCTAGAAATCCTCGAGTGGCTGAAGCATAGCTCGAACAAGACTGGGAAACACCACTCACATGGGAGAAGTAAGACTAGCTGTGTTGCTCATATGAACATGATTTTTCTAACCATGTGGACTTGCTCAGCCCGTGTACTGCTTCGAAGATTGTTAGCACCTCCCAAATCAGAGTGTGCGCCACGATTCGTGTTCATGGCTGTTTGGTTGGTGACAAGTCGCTTCTTAATTTTCTACAGTAGCTTCGCAGTAGAAAGCCCAATGCACATTCCTCAAGGCTGCTCAGGCTGTGCCTACCAGAACATAAATGTTAGGACGCTTCCATTTGAGTGTGTGGGTCTGTACCTCCCTGTTCTTTCCTGCTGAGGCCTAGCTGGGTTTTCCAATAAATGTGCCTTAGGAATTTTTATGGATGGAAGTAGAAGTTTTTACTTTGTTTGCCCTCAATTATAAGCATATGTATACCTATATCTATACATGTATATTTAATGGAAGCTGTGAGGCCATTCTCTCCAAAACTGGAAAGAGTTGTTCTTTGAATAGCAGCCATTGTATGGTAAATTCCAGAGATGCAACAAGAAGTGAATGATTTTGTTAGCACAGAACCTACAACATGACTCGAAGTTGGGTGTGATTAGATTACAGTTTTGCCTAGGGTTAGCTTAGTGCTGCCTCGCTTGACATCCAAGTTCATCAGCAAAAGATTTAGGAGAGGCAGAAGTCAGAAAGCAAGCACAGCAGCTCTTAGATTCTTCTACCTTTAGGGAACTGGGCTTACCCTCCGTCCTGATTTAAAGGAGCATTCTGAAGTGTGATCAAATGAGTTGTTTTTCAGAATGCTTTAGCCTGAGCCCAGTGTGGTGGCTCATATCTTTAATCCTAGCACTCTGAGATGGATCTCTGTCAGATCGAGTACTATCTGGTCTACATAAAGACCTTCATTCCAGCCAGGGCTGACATAGTGAGACCCTGTCTCAAAATAAACAAATGCACTTCAAATCTGGAAGTTAGAAAATATAGATCTATTGGTAGCCACTGAGGAGAGTACAGCGTGCATTTAAAGCAAGACATTTCCTTCTAATCCAGAGGCGTCACCCCTTGCTCACACAAGGCACTGGAATTAGCTGTGCCTGTTTGACTCGCTCTGTCTTTACCGTCCGCTGCGGGGCTGCCGTGTAACTTAGTGCTCTCATTAGCTACTTTCCTGGCCAGCTCCGTACAGCCCAGTCCAGATCATCAAGAGATTACAGAGATGAACTCAGAAGCTGAGGAGGCTTTCTGCTGCATCAGTGTAGATCAAAGGTGGGGAGTACTTAACTGCCTACCTACCCATAAACCCCAGGTTTGTTGTGCTCTGACACATGAAAGAGAAAAAAACTAATACCTCCACTACCATCATGTAGGAATGGGAAATTCTATGGGAACTATAAGGAAAAGCAGTTATCTTCAGAGAAAATGCCGCTTTTTAAAAGTTACCACACAAACAAGAAGTTTCAGTATAATACTTGGTGTGACTATGATTTAGTAATCCAGCTTTCCCCTTTGTTTGTCCGGTAGCTGGCTAGTGTAGACTCCTCCTTCTTTTCATCTTAATGTAAAAAGGATCAGCTCTTCCAGGGTAAAGGATTGCATCAGTCCAAACCGTGTTGCTTTATTGATGGCACAATTATTAAGAAATCTAGCGTCACCCTTCTTACCTCCCACTGAGAAACTAAAAAACACATAATAGGGTCTTCTTGTAAGCTCTGTTAATGGGGTTTTCCATGTGATTTGAATACAGTGACTTTGAAATGCCTGTTTATAGTAGGGCTGATTAAATGTTTAATGACTTATTTGTACAGTATAACCTTTAGTGTCTCATGTATTAGTCTGTTGCTCTAACAATTAAATGCAAATGTGACTTTCTGACTGGCCGTAGGAGAGAGAGCATTCATATACCTTATGGTGAGACAGTTATGTCTCCAACAAGATTAGACGTTTTAAAGCTTTCCATATTGATGATTAACATATAGTTTTCTGGCTAGAAATAGTAAGACATATAGAAAGTTCTCAGTTCAAATTTCTGGAATTAATGAATGAGATGTGTATAACTAATGAGAATTAACTGTTTTATATATCTTCTTTCTGCTGCCATCCCCAGTATTACCCAGCGGGGAGGATAGTTGGTTGGATTCCAGCAGCAGATATATGTATCGGAAGCTGTTATATTATTTATTACAATATGAGAAATAGTCAAATTTACACTTTGGGGGAGGTAGCAGGAGCTGAGAGTTGAACCCAAGGCCTCACAGCATGTTATAAGCACATGCTATACCGCTTACCTGAACACTGGAAATAAATCTCAGCATAAAAATCTTATGCCTCTGATTTTTGATAAAGTATACATATAAATCAGAACTTTCAGGCTCAGATTTTGAAAATCTTATTTAAATGTTTTATTTTAGATAAAAAAAATGTATGCGAGTTTTTTTTTCTTGCATGCATGTATGTGTACCAAATATGTGCTTGATGTCCATTGAGGCCAAAAGAGGACATCGGATTTCATGGAACTAAAATTTTGTTGTGAGCGCTAGACACTGAACCCTAGTCAAGTGCTCTTAGCTACTGAGCTGTCTTTCTGGCTCGAAAGTCTTTTTTTTAAGTCGTTGGGGAAAATGAACTGCTTTTGACACTGAATTTCAGCTCAGTGCTGTGTGAGAGATGAACCTGACCGAGCAGCCCTGACTCAGCTTTGTCCAGGATTCTGCTCGTAAGTCACGCCAGCCAGGACCCTGTTAAACAAACACTCCAGTAATATAAACTGGTGCTGATCAATCAACTGTCTAAAATCCACATTTTTCTGCTTTTTTTACTCTTCTAAATAAGTGAAGATCAATTAGTACTTACATTAGTTATTTGGGTGATATAGCTAGTAAATATGTATGACAAGGAGTACTGGTCTCTAGCTTCTGTAAGTGTTTGTGCTGATCCATCTTTGTCAAATTGACATAACCTAGGCATCTATGGGGAGAGGGAATCTCAGTTTAGAAATCACCCCTATTACATCAACTCTAGGCAAGTCTATGGACCATATTCTCTCTCTCTCCCTATCTCTTCCTCCCTCCCTCTGTCTCTCTGTCTCTCTGTCTCTCTCTCTCTCTCTCTCTCTCTCTCTCTCTCTCTCTCCCTCCTTTCTTAAAGAATTTTTTGTACATTTCTTGATTAGTGATAATCTGGGAGGGCCCAGCCCACTCTGGATGGTGACAGCCCTGAGCTGGTGGCTCTGGATTATATAAGAAATTTTAATAATATTGATATATTGTATTTGTAGAAAATGTCGAATGAATACATGTACTATTTTTCAAGGACCTTTGAGGGGGACTCTTTAAGGACAATTGACCTTTTCCTTCAATTTTGTCTTTTGTGATCAACAAAACCTCTGTTGTGTTACCCATAGTGGGGAAAGTAAAGTTAAATGTTAGCTTTGATGCCTTACTGTGATTTGCTGCATATGATGTCTAATTGGAATTTCCAGAGGAAGATGTTTTTTTAATATGGCTTTGTTGTTTGTTGTTTCTTTTTGAAGTGGCAGTAGTCTGAGGATACTAGGCAGAATAATGGCCCCAAGGAAAATCATATCCTAACTTGCTGGAACCTGTGAACAAATTACCTTATCTGTAGATGTGGTTGAGCTGCAGATCTTGGTTAAGCTGCAGGTCTTGATTTTATTTTGAATTATCTGTGTCATTAAATTAATGACCAAGGTCCCGTGAGAGAGGAGCTAGAGTCAGCCAGAAGAGAGAGCCAGATGGAGCAGGGAATGTGAGCAGCCTCTAAAAGCAGTGGGCGAGGCAGGAGCCCAGAGCTTCATGCTTAGCTCTAGAGGTAGAGGGATCTGGGTAGAGGACACGGCAAGTCCAACTTCGAGAGTGGCCACCTCTGTACTGAGAAGCCAGAACTTCATAGATCAGCACTTCCCCTTCCATGGCCCTGTGCATGTAGACTTGGTCACATAGGCTTGGGCTCCCTGGCTCCCCCTCAAGAACTCAGAAGGTCTCTACACTTCCACCATGAGAGGACACATGGAAGCATCATTTACCAGGTAGTATATTCGGTCTCTAATGCATGGAACTGCCATGTCCAGTCTTGCTTGGCCCATTTTTCTACTTTTTCCTTAAGAACACAGCCTGAGAACTCTGTATAGGCAATGTTCTGAGCAGCACTGACTGCAAAACCTACAAATATGGATACTGTGATAGAGCACAGAACTTTGTGCTTTTTTCATTAGATTCTAAAGTGGTCTGTGGTCTGGAGTTGAGCAGCCCTACTGCAGCCTGTCCTAGGAGCTGTGTTAGTGGCAGCAGGTAGGGCCGAACATTCGGTGTTCATCAAAGGCATCTTGGAAGTTTGCAGTATCTAGGTCTTGGCACACAGAGAGGAGGTCATCTGTTCCTGGCTTATAATGAGCTGCAAAGGCTGAGAAGTCATTGGTCTGTCTGTCAGCCCCGCTGCCTAGTAGTTCAAGTAAATTTTAGAGTGTATTTATTTCAGCTACCTGGTTTCACTAATGAAAAGTAAGCCCCAATGAGAGCTACAAAAGTGTGCTGGAAATCTCAAACTTTTAGGTACCCATAGGCAAGAAGAACTGTGTGCTAAGGAATGTCTATGGGGATGCTGAGCCTTGATTAATCTGCTCTGTTACTTTTAAAATATATATCTCTCTTGTTTGGCATTCCGCATACAGTGAATTCTCTTGTGCTGCATGTATGTAAAAAGTAAGGTCATTTTCTGCTTTATGAAATTATATTCTTTCGTAGCCTTGACTCCTTATCGGGTACTCCATTCTTAAGCTGAGAATCTGATGTCATCCACAGTTTGAAGTGTCAGTGGCCTCTTCCTGGGTTTCCTTCCTTAGCTTGCTGGATAGTTCAGACCCCGAGAAACTGAAATGTGCATAAAGGGTAACGCAGGGGCTGTTGACGTTCTAATTAGACCTGAAGTGGGGTCTTTGAGTTTTGTTCCTTTAATGAGTAGAGTAAGGTAGTTACACTTAGTAATACCCATTCACCCAAAGGAGGGGAAGGTGTTAAATCATTGTGGTTTTTGATGAATGGCTTGTACACCGAAAAATAAATTGGACAAACTGGCACAGAGCTCAGTGAACATGAAATCAGCTATTAGAAGAAAGCTTGTGAACAAATTCTGAGGTAGATATGCATCTTTTGATTAATGCCCTATCAATCATCCACACAGCTACCTTAGGTGAGTCTTGCTGTAATCATTCATGGTTGCTTACAGAAATACAGGCAGGAACTATAGCACTGCAGAAACACAATATTACTACTGATTCTTCTAACTTACTGTGAGCAATCACTGTTTTTACCACGTTTCTGCTTCCCTTTATTAAGGAAACACAATGTAAAATGAAAGGAGAGTCCCTCAAAGCCCGCTGGGTTTCTCCAAGGGTATTCTTAATGGTATTCAGTCTTACATGGGCAAGCTATTGTAAAGGAAAACTCTCTGTAGGAACAGTAGTAATGAATTCCCATTGAAGCCGCCCTTTTATGGGTTATAGTCAAATAGACAAAAATGTAAAGTCACGTTAATAAAGGGAGTATATCTCTGATTATTACTTAAAGTCGTCGAAATGGTTTGGATTTTGTTATTGTAATTATTTTATTCTCAGTTAATGTGTTTAGCAGCAATAGTAATTAACCCACCAGATTGGAAATTTGCATGAATTCTAGCTCTGATCATATGAGAAACCCTAGCTCTTTCTGGCTGCCATTACAGTTGTGCGGGTGTGTGCTCTCTCGTGCATGAGTGCCTGCATGTAAATTTATTATCGGATTATTTTTTTTTATAGAAGAGAGTTTTCCGTGTAGGCAGCTTTTAGTTCTCTATGCATTTTTAAGGCGCTGGAAAAGTCCTCCAGAGTCCGCTGTTGCTTTTAGAGGGTTTGATTCCTCTACTCTGCTCACACAAAGAAGCCTCTGGCCACTGGCCATTGGCTGGAGTGTCCTGCTATATAAGTAGCACTTCCTGGGAACCAACTATGGCCTGGGATATAGGTGGTAAAATGAAGTGATGACAGGCATTAGCATGCATAATGGGGTGTAATAGACACTTATTGCCATTTTGCTGGAGGAGGGAGCTGTGCTCTCCCATTGGAATATGCAGCCATCGAAGCCCATTGATCACTGATTTCAGTGGGGAGAGGTTAATCCATCAGCTCCTGTAACCAGACGGCACTGATGGAAATTCTTTAGGTGGCATTCTGGATGAACCAAGCTTTCCATCTTTACAAACAAATGAGTGATATGACAAGCATGGTGTTCAAAACACATTTAACCAATTGATTTTCTTTCCTCTTGTAATAAGATCTGGAGACATATGAAAGCGATCGGTGGAGCTAAGATTAAAGGAATTGCTCCATGCACAGGAACAAGTGGAACCCAGGGCACATAAAAGTACTATAAAGCACGTAGTCACCCATTCTCTCTTTTATTAAAAGTTTGTTATTGCAATAAATAGTTATTATTGAGCTGATGCCCCTTATTTCCACTTTCTAGCATCTGACATCAGGGCTGTGATGTGGGAAAGCTGTGCACACATGTCTGCTCTTAGAGTTCTGGTTTTTCTGGGAAGTGTTCGAGACATTTGACAGTGATTGTGTCTAACTTCTCACCGCAACAGATAGACTTGGTGTGATTGGGTGGCTGCAGTCGTCAGCATCCTTGGTTTGTGATAGTTTCTGATGTCAGCGTGAGTGACACTCTTTCTCTTTGTCTTCCTCCTCAGCCCTGCCTTGAGCTTCACCTACCCCTCTGCCCCTGTGTCTCTCCATATGCACCAGCAGATCCTAAGCCGACAGCAAAGCTTAGGCTCAGCCTTTGGGCACAGCCCTCCACTCATCCACCCTGCTCCAACATTTCCGACACAGAGGCCTATCCCTGGGATCCCGACGGTTCTGAACCCTGTCCAGGTCAGCTCTGGCCCTTCTGAGTCCTCACAGGTGAGTGACGCCGCTTTGTTTCATCTTGGTCAACAGAGGCCTTGTCATCACACTGGCTCTTAGTGCCATGGGGTTCATCATTGTCGAGCCTTTGCATGGGCATCTTGTCTCTCTCAGAAGGTCTATTCAGTGAACCTGAACAGATGAATGTGAACTAGGACATCTTATATCAGAGCCGTTTGCTTGTGACTTAAAAGTAGACTGCCTGATACGACCATATATAAACTACGTCTGTTGATAGTCGATGTGTGTGGACTCTCAGCCACTGTCCAATCCCTCTACTACAACCAGGCTACTACTGAGCACTGTATGATACTCTTGAGTAAACATAGGCCTCCAGTCTCTCTACTTTTTTGCCAGCCTGATGTGATTTAAAGAAGGATCTAGAAGATATAATTGAAGAACTTCGCTAATAGTTTGTACTGATCTCCCACCCAAACTCAACTCTTTTTTTAAAAAAAAAATATATATATATATCTTTATTTATTACATATACAGTGTTCTGCTTGTATGTATACTTGCAGGCCAGAAGAGGGCACTAGATATTATTATAGATGGTTATGAGCCACCATGTGGTTGTTGGGAATTGAACTCAGGACCTCTGGAAGAGCTGCCAGTGCTTTTAACCTCTGAGCCATCTCTCTAGCCCCCAAACTTTTTTGGAATTAGCTATAGCTCGTTAATATCTAGGACGCTCACACTATTCTTCAAGCTTTTAAAGTCACCAGCAGTGGATACTCGGGTGTTGGAAGTGAAGAGTGCAGCATGACGGCACTATCTAGCTTTGGTTGCATCGGCTGGACTCTCCTATGGGCAGCTGGCATTGTCTGAATTATTGCCCCATTATCAAATAAGCTTTTTTGTTTTTAGTAGCATTTTCACTTTTGCTCTGGTTATTAATCAAACCTAATTTTCCTTTCCCCCTGCAAATATGACCAGCAGAACAAGCCCACTAGTGAGTCTGCAGTGAGCAGCACCGGCGATCCTATGCATAATAAACGGTCTAAGATCAAACCCGATGAAGACCTCCCCAGCCCAGGGTCACGGGGACAGCAGGTAAGATACCCCGGTTTTACAAACCAGCTTTGACTACTCTCATGGAGATGTTGGATCAGGCCCCCCTCCTCCAGACTTACACACAACATTTTCTTACCCACTGTATGCTTGACGTTGGTCGTGTGTTTGAAAATGGGCTAATTAGGGATTGATGTAATTCATTTCTCTAGTTCAAAAAATAAGCACCAGCAAGGAAGGAGGCTATGTAGGGTGTGTGTTCTTTTTTTTTTTTTTTTTTTTTTTTTTTTTGGTTTTTCGAGACAGGGTTTCTCTGTGGCTTTGGAGCCTGTCCTGGAACTAGCTCTTGTAGACCAGGCTGGTCTCAAACTCACAGAGATCCGCCTACCTCTGCCTCCCAAGTGCTGGGATTAAAGGCATGTGCCACCACCGCCCGGCGAGGGTGTGTGTTCTTGATAAGTGAGATGGCGTAGAAGTTTTAAGTCATCACAGTCCATAAGTCGCTGGTCAGACTTCATCTGTTAGCGGACACAGATGTGACTAGGCTTCTCATCCCTGACTTTGAGTCAAAATTACTGAATTTCTGACCCATGCCTAAGCTGAGGCAGAGTTTGTAAAATTCTCTCCACTTTTCTAATTTTGCTGCTTCTCACAGGAGGGCTCAGAGAACCAAGAGAAACTGAAGTACAGCCATATAGATTCTGGACTGCCTTGCTGATCACTTAGGTCCGGTTCCCCTGAAGAATGTGTATCCAGATTGTCATTTCAGATGCTCTTGAGCCAGACGTGAGGAGTTTCAGCAATGCTATTCTCCCTCAAGTCAGAGCTGAATGACAGTCCAAAGGTTCACAGGATCTGAACCTTGCTTTTATCAGTATGGTTCAACCCACACTTTACCAAAGTGTGGTCCCGTCTCCCTCAGTGAGAACTTAGAGGGGGGGATAAGGTTGTGATAGGGCATTCTGAAACCATCCTTCTTACAGTTGACTAGACAACAAACAGCCTTGCTGTTTATACCATGGTGTGTACATAAACAGTTTATCGTATAGCCCTAGATCAAGACTCAAATCTACACATCTAGATATTGCCTAGAATCCTGGGGATTATTTGAATTGCATTCACTGTGAGGCTATCATAGAGGACTAGAAGAGTCTGTGTGCTGAGCACCAGGTGCTCTTTCCCTGGCCTCTACCGTGCAGCAGACCAGCATCTCCCTGAAGACCAGAGGCTAAACCAGGAAGGCATGATCCTGAAAGAAAAGTTCCCAAAGTGCCCCTCACATTATGGAAAAGAACTAAGAGTATTCAAGAGCCATCTGCCTGCATTATAAGATATATCAATAAACATAATCGAAGGGAATCAAAACAAGCAAACACAATAGGGCCAGTTTGAGGGAAGGCAAACACGTGCTACTTTTATGGGTTTTGTTGTGCTTATTTTTTGCTTAGGGTTTGTTTTTTTATTGTTGCTTTTTATTTGTTTTTGTTTTTAAAGATGTCAGTTTGGTTTGTATCCCAGGAACAACAGGACCTGGTATTCAGGATTTTTTTTTCCTTTGTTATAATTGGGCTACTGTCTTACATCACAATTTAAAATAATCTCAGAAGGTATATTCAGAATATCAGAAGCAAAAATACGTACAAATGCTGGACTTCTTCATTTCACAAAACCCAGCTGGTAGTCCTGGCTTTCTTTTATTTTCCTGAAACGTCAACTTTAGAGGAAAACAAATCTAAATGCAAGATCTACTTTCTCCTGTCTTCCTTGCCACAGTGCCTGATTTTCCCTCTCTGCTTCTTGCCTCCCCCCCCCCCCCCCCCCCCCCGCCCCCACAGGAACAGCCTGAAGGAACAACCCTAGTCAAGGAGGAAGGGGACAAAGATGAAAGCAAGCAGGAGCCTGAAGTCATCTACGAGACAAACTGCCACTGGGAAGGCTGTACGAGAGAGTTCGACACCCAGGATCAGCTTGTGCATGTAAGTGACTGGTGTTCGGGGACGTGGCTTCCCAACTCGGCGACCTTTGCGTGAGGTCAGCTGCTCTGACCCTGCACGGAGTCAAGTTTCTTAGTTGGCAGCATTGAGAACTGGAGAGGGCTTTATGATTTTTCTGAGAATAAAGAAAACTCCGAGCCACAGTGCTTGACCTGTGCAGTCAGCTAAAGCTTAGTGTAAAATTCAATAAAGTCTTCAATAGAGAATGTAATGACTCTGATCCTGTAAGCCAGAAAACACTATTTTCAGTCAGAGGCTTTGATGGTTATTGAGTAATAGTAAGCTGGACATGAATTATTATTAACCTTTTAACTAAGTTTGATTCCCCTTCCAAGACCCAGTAACAATGTAAAAAATTACAGAAACAGATGGTTCCTTTTCTCCTCTTGCAGACTTCAGAGTTTAAAGAGCTTCCTATTATTGTATGTCGCAATTGGTGCTTTAGTTTAAACCCAGAGACACATTGTGGGTTAAAACTTGCATGGAAAAGAATTGTGTTTAATGATGAAAACCCCGCAGTAGTCACCCTGGGGGCACCTTTTCCTTCTCGTGCCAAAGCAAGGCCAGGTATCTTTTCTTCACTTTCTAGTGCTGTCTCACAAACACAGATACCTACAGCTCCTTTGCCAAGGCTTCATCGTGCTTGGAAGTCTCAAAGGAGAGTAGAGTCTTCTTGTTGAATGGGACCAAGAACAACTGATATGGAACTGCATTTACAGTGTCTAGAATATGAAGACGTGGACTCAAGTGGTTTCTATAGAAACACGGGATCTCGTTAAGGCACTAAGGGTGGTTTTACGAAATAGGGCAGTTTCTTGTGCTTCTCCTGTGATACATGATCCGACAGAGTGTTCCTGTAGTGATTGCTTCTTCCTCTTGCATGAGACACACTCGTACTCATCTGTTATCTTACAGTATCTTTGCCTCCTATATGATTCATGCTTATTGGAGCCCCCATCTATTTTGACTAAACACTAAAATTATAAAATCACTGTGCTTTATATGTTGTGTGAGCTTTTCAGTGGTTATTTTCGGAGCTTTGATTGTTCTATGTCATGTATCCTGCACAGTTACCTAGTAGCATTAAGTTCTGCAGAACAGGTTTTGAGAAATCTGTTGTACAGAATGTTAGATTTCACATCTCACCATCAGGGCCTCCTTTACCCTTTTCTTTTTAAATTATATGTATCACATCGTGTTTGTAAAAGTAAGTCAAATGTTTTTAATTAAGGTATATTTTCAGATTTTTCCATACTTGTAATTTGATAGGCTTTTTTTCCCCTCTTTAGTTTTATTCAAGTATTAATTTTAAACTAAGTCTGTCTTAATGACTCTATTTGTGCTGAATTTTTCATGGAAAGCACAAAGGTCTTGTAATCATAAGAGGGGAGAATTTGGATTTTCTTTTTTTTTATTACGAATTGTTATCTAAGAGTAGCTAGCATGTGCCAGGAACATCCCAGGGAGGATGAGGGTATGGCAGTACCTTAAACTTCCCACTGCCTAATGCACGTAGGCTGGTTTGGGTTTGGGTTTTTCCCTTTTTATGTTGTAAAGGCAGTGACTATTGTAGTTATTTTCTATAATCTTGATTCCAATATTCCCCTGATGTCCTTATGGGTCAGAATAGTTTTAAGAGAAGGCTACTGAAGCTGCAGCTTGAATGGACATAGTATTTATGGTTACATAGAACCTGTTTTTATGTGTTATGACTGCACACACAGAGAGAATGGAACTTTAAAATCATAAATCAGACGAGATAGATTGGCGTCGGGATTTAGTCAAAGTCCACTGTGTTACCTCTATGATGATAATTTTATTCTAAACTAAATTACAAGAGTAAGCAAACTGAGTCAATAAATTTAGAGTTGCAGCTTACAACATGAAACCTCCCATTCCTATCACTTACATTCCTTCTACAGCGCAGGAATTCCACATGTGCGCATTTCGTTTGCCTGTTTGTTGCCTTTCCACAAGTATGCGTTCCTACTCTGGGTGCTGCTGCAAGCATTAGTGGTGGCCCATTCTGAATAGGTGCCTTCTATTTTGTTGATTAAAGTAACAGGTACTTGGCATTCACCTAATCGCTTTGGTGACAGATGGAATATATACCAGTTGCAAAGCTCGTTTTTAGGGAGGCATTAACCATTTTGGTTGTTACCACTTTCCTTGGAGAGCAGACGTTTTCTGATTAGTTGGATTTTCGTGCCACATACAACCAAGCGGCAAGGTGTTAAACCATTCTGTTGCTCTGCCTTATTTATAGCCATGACCCATTCTTTCCCCCCTCTTACAGTTAATAGAAAGATTCATGATTCTTCATGGTTGTCTATCTAGTGTCTGACAGTCCCGACTGCCTGCTAAAGCAAGTCACTATCTATAATTGATATCCTGCCGTGGAATAGGGTGCTGGCTGCAATTGAAGGGCTTTGCTGAAAGCCCTTAAATCCTGACAAGTTCTCCCCTTGTTCTGCTTCAGTCGCTGAGCTGCAAAGTTGGAATTCCAGAGCTATTTGAACTTGGTGCAGAAGAGAGACATGTGTTTCACATTAGCAAATCGCAAAGTTGAAGAAGAGAATTAGGAACTGGCTGACTTAGCCGGTAGTCTCACTTCCAGTGCGGTGCACTCCGTGTTCCAGGGAACAGATGACCTCGTCTGTTACTGTCTGAACAGATAGACAGAATATTGCTTTTTCCCCTCCCCTTTTATTTCAAGCCCCTTGCCTTTCTGAAATGGATGTTATTCTAGGTGTGCTGCTGTGGGATCTATTATCACAGCGATGTGTAATTAATTTCATTTCTCAGAAAAATAATTATAGCCGGGCCTAGTTGCTTTCCAGCTGGTATTAAATTTGTGATAAATTTACTTTTATTACCAGAAGCTAGGAAAACAGACTTGTATTTTTGTTCACCAGGTTTTTGTTATACTTTGTCCCTTTCTTGGTATCAGTTAAATTAGAAAGCCACAAAGGCACAAGAAGAATATGTGTTGAAAAGTTAATTACTAGTACTTGTGACTGATTGCATTTCTTATTGATTTGTCAAGATCCAAGCCTGACTTCTGAACATAGTCTGCTGTTTCAGGGTAAGCTGAAAGTCCACACCTCTCTTCCGTTTTGAATTAGCCAGGCTCTCGGCTAGCGTGCCTTATATTACAAAGGACCCGCATTTTAAATGTAAATGTGTTTCTGAAGTTGGGCAGAGTCAGCTCTCAGTCTTTGCTCTTCTGCTGCTGTTTCTTACTTACTTGCCATAGCTTGTGTTTTGGGAAGAGGCCCAGCCTGGCTTCTAGACTTTGCTGACCTCTGCTTCTTTCTTTGAATTTTCTTCTAGAAGTAAGTTGTGTTTTACTTTGGTGGTAGAAGCATTTGAAATTCTCATAGCATGAAGTTCAAGGTCATCTCGTGTCCTCTGAAACCTGTACATTTCAGTGGCATATAACAGTCTCCACCAATGCATTGCAAGGCTTTTTTTAAAATAGAGGAAGAAAAGGAATAAATGCCAAAATAGTACATTTTTCACCCATGCTTGAAAGCATCCTTGTTGGCATCTGAATGAAGAAAAATGGTGTAATCACCTCTTCTTCACCTGTTAGGACAGCTTCCACTCATTGAGTTGTTTAAACAACTCAACTCTCTAGTCTTGTTTAGTAATCGATACTAAAAAGATCGTTCCCAACAGTCTACAGCGAGTCAAAGTGTTTCTTAGCAGTTTGTTCTTCAATGTCATCCCAAACAGAATGACCTAGGACAAAGGTTCCTTAGCAACTACAAATGAGGATGGCGCCTTAAGACTGCACATCAGAGACCATGAGATATATTTATGATAATATCCAGCTTCAACTAGGTGGCATTTAAGTAAATGCAATCCTCCGTTTGGATCTTTTAAACATGGTGTCAGTTTTTTCCCCTTTTTGTAGAGTGGTTAACCATCTACCTGGTCTATAAATGCTTTCATGTGTGGCAAGTTTTGATCTTCCAGAGCATGCTGAAGTTCCCCTCTAATCACTTTTGCTGCCAGTTGGCAGCATCCTATATGTTTGCAGCATAAAAATCAAGGCTTTCACTTCAGTATCAGAGGTTTGAATGTAGAGAAAGGTCATGGAACTTGGGGAGAATCGTATCTGTAAAAACACAGCCTAGTCCTAAATTTGCATTTCATGCTTTCTGTTTAATTTTTATCACTGTACTAGAGCTGCATTGTACATCCTTACCTAAGAGAAAATTAGGTTTAAGATGTGAGAATGGTCTCAGACATGAGTCAGAGATTAGTTCCATGTGCACACACACGAAAAAAAAAATCTAAAATGCACAAGTAAAGATTTTGATCTAGTTTCCTTCTTTGTGGAGTTGCTAGTTCGTTTTCTTGCTCTAATTATTTGGAAACACGGCATGTAAAATACAGACTTAAAAACTGCAGACTTCAAAGTCACTCTGCCATGATTTTGCCTTAAGGGTTATATTCTTTGTGAAGTTCCTGACCGAATTTCACCTGCAGAAAGTATTTCCATAAAAATATATCCAAGAGATTGGTCTGAAAGGTCAAGAAACAAGGGCTTTCTGACCCACTGCTAAAGCACCCCTCGGGCCCAGGTAGATTCTGAGTAGCGGCCTCATCCCTGCCCTGACTCGGAATGCCTTCCCAGACACCATTTGACCCTTCCAGACATTATTTTCTCACTTATCAGACTGTGAAACACTCGTGAAAATAAATACTGTCCCCGATATCCAAGGCCAGGCAGAGATCACATACAGGGGGCCAAGTGAGAAACAGACATCAGGTCAAATGAGGCAATCCTAGCTTGCGTTTGGTTTTTGAAGATTGGTTTGGGGGGGATGATGCGATGATTCTGTTGGCCTTTGGGGCGTCAGTGTCAGTTCCAAGACTTATTTTCTGTTCGTTGTTGCTGGACTGGGAAATACATATGACTGGAGCCAGTCAAATGCTGTATGGGCCACAGAGAGTGCCATATTCTTAGTACTCAGTTCCAACACTGGCATGGCTACATTTAAAAAAAAAAAGCACTTAAACTCTTAAGGAATGGAAGAAGTAGATATGGAAACATAAAACTTTTACCTTCCCCTATCATAAAAATCATCCTAAATATAATGTTAGTGATCCTCCTTATAAAAGAGAAAAATAGAAGGCTCTTTAGAGGTCGTTATACCTGTTAGCTTTAAATTGCTTTTAGGTGGTGTCCAAGTAGGGATATTAGCGTGAAATCAGTATCTAAAACTTGGTGAGCAGAACCCCGTTCACAAAGCCTCCTCAGAGAACCTGAGAGGGCTCTGCCCCCTCCCCTTGCTTGTGTAATGCTGACCTTTAGAGGCTCTTTGTATGTTCAGTGTCCTGGAATGCTTTTGAAGGCTCTCCTTAGGGTACCACTAAACCAGAGAGCCTCGTCCTCAGCTCTGGAGTAGATCACTCGCTGTTGTAGACACTATCTTTCATGCTAAGAGATGTTGAAAAGCATTCTTCCCACTGAGTGCCTGTAACACCTCATCCCTCACAGGGCTAACCAGAATTGTGTGCATTACACGTATTATCGGCTGTAGCCTGGAAGGCTAAACAGCCTCTATTTGTCCTCCAAAACTTGCAGCAATTAAAGAAAAATCCCTCCTACTTTGTAATGTTCTGTTTAAAAAGTAAGGGTGGGCTAACCTGTTTTGAAAAATCTGAGACCATCAAAACAAAAAATCAAATGTATGTGTGGGCAAGTGGGAAGCAAGGCGAAGGTTCCTATTTACCCATGGGCGGAGCATCTTGGAAATGACACTTGCTGAGGTTGGTCGCTCCGTAGTTATCAATAAGACGTACTGCCAGCCAAGCCTCTCATCTCTGTGAGAAAAAAAAAATGCTAGCATTACTTCTGCAGACCCAAGGAAGTGGCTCAGACTCCAGCCTCTGAAGTCACAGTAAGTGGGGTTGGAGATCACGTGCTTTGACAAAAACCAGCTCCAGGAGCAGGAAGTCATTTCTAATGTAAAGACTTTGAAGATTCAGGGACATTTATGTTTTTCTGAGGTTAGCCAAATGCTTTCACGGATGAATTATTTTTTCTACAACAATTAATGTCAGCAAAAAAATGTATAAGAGCCTTATCCTCAAAACTCTCTATATGGGCCAAGGCCTTAAAATGTAAGTCAGCCTACTCCACCCTGCCTTGCCCAGTCACCTCAGATAAATTCTGAGAGCTCCAGATAGTGTGGTGGAGATGTCGTTCCTAAAGCTCTCCCAGACATGTTCGTCCCATTGCCTGCAGTTCCCATTTCTCATCTGTAAAGCGGGGTGGCATTCAACCTAGTCAATTTCTTCTCAAGTTTGATTTTGTTTGGGGGGATTAAAACAAAATAGGATAATTCAAGTAGCATGGGTAGTAGGTTTTATTTAGAGAAGAAAAACTGAATCTGTTGGAAACAGAGTTAATAAACTCAAGTAAAATAAATGATTAGGCCAAGGAAACCTTTGACTTTTGTTTCATTAAACAGAAATAGTAAGTAGTTCATTCATTGGGTAGTGCATGCTTCCTGTGTAGGCCACCGATCCACCACCTGGTGATCACTGTGCACATTGTAGGCACAGTCTCTAGAAGGAAAAGCTTCTTGGAGTGCTGGGACTGAGGACACGCTGGAGAGCCAGGCCTGCAACAATCATCTTTGTGTCTATATTTCTGGGCAAGAAGCCTCGGAGCAAGTTGTTTTGAAGTATTATCGGTGTATAATTAGGATGAATGGAAAGCAAAGTGAAGGTGCCGAGGAAGAAATGGAAGGTCTTATGGGGGCTGGGGGTAAGCATTGTCTTCAACAAATAAGTAGACTCAAAAAGGGAAAGATTGATGGATATGCAGTAAGGTGTTTAGTACTCTCTGTTAAGAGAGCGGGAGTGTAATAGAATTTTATCCATAGGAATACCTAATGCACTAAATGAACATTTCCTTGGCTTTGAAATAAAATCGCAAAGTGGTTTAGCTTATGCATTTTGGACAGAGTGGCAAGCACCAATCTTCATGAAGAGTAGAAGGGTGGCAGGAAAGGAAACTGAGGAACAAGGGGAAGAGATTGCAGGGCTAGAGGTCTTGGTTTCTGTTCCGGGTGGAGTAATGAGGGGAGTTGCTTTCATCTCAGAGACCTTCAGGAGGTCTTCAGTTGAGCGTAGCTGTGCAGATAAACTGAGTCCTTCTCTTAAACTCATGCTTATGACTCAAGATTCTGGGATTTTTTTTTTTAAGTTGGTTTATTGGAGATTGTAAGAACAAATGATTGTTGATAAGACTTTTAGCAGCTGCCTACTCTAGTGATAGTCAGTTACATTTTTAGTGCAAATGGGGGTTTCCAGGGATTCTGATACGTTACATTTTCTATTGCTTCTCTTCTTGGTGTGCCCTGTTTCCCAGTGTGAGCTTGTAACCTTGAGTTCTGAGACTGTCTTACGGTACCGCGCAGGATTCTATTGATGTCTCTTAAGGACTCTGACCGTCTCCTGCTACCCCACACTGGGTTTAGTTTGTCACAGTGTGGTGTGCCTATTTTCTAGAGAGCACTACATAGCAGACAAGGAAGTGTTCCTGGCTCGTGAGAAACAGGTCTTCCTGGTGGCTTTTCCTCGAGGTGTTGCGTGTTCTCACACCTTGCTTAGCGCAGCTTCCACCGCAAGATAAAGCAGTCAAGCCACAAAGGAAACGCAGCCTGATGGTTCTCCTCCTTGTGTTTAGCAGAGATAAACTTCAGTGGGGTCTCAGTGCTGAGCCATTTGGTTTCTGCCAGCGGCTTTAATTGGTAAAATGCAGATTTGATTTTATTTTTCTTGATCAGGAGGGGATTACTCTTGTTATCAGCGCAGAGCATCTTATTTCAAGATGAAAAGCCTTTACGGAATTACAGATGCCGGTGCTTGTATAAAGGTTTTGTTGGCGATTGACAACTCAAAGAGAAAGTATGATTTATTAGCCTATAATGGCTAACCCTAAGCAATGGTCTAGGTCCTACAGATTGTGAAATTGCTTATGTGAACTGCCTTTTTATGCCACTCAAGCCCCAGGTTACGCAAATAAATGTGGAGTCCACGTTACGCGAAATAGCCTAAAAGAGGAAGAAAGAAACGGAGGTGGGGGTAGGAAAAAGGTGGTTTCTAATATCCATCTTGGTGGTGCCTTTTATAGTAGTTTGGCTGATAAGCCAGCAGAGGAAAGATTAATAACGAGGCTTGTTGCTATCAGTACCTGTTTGTCGATTCTCTGTAACAGGGCTGTCTGTCCAGCATGGAAATTATTGATTAAATAAAAATTGCTATTAGATTGTGATGTGATCCATAATCACAAACAATGGTGGACATTCCTCTTTCAGATCCTCAGCCATGCATCAAGTTGTTGCTTTTTCCCCCTTACTGTAATTTATATTGTGCTGACATTTGGGCTCATTAGGTTTATCCTTTCTGCTTGAGGCACAAGCAGTGTGACTGCTGGAAGAGGGGGAGGAGGAGGCAGAGGAGGACCAGCCTTAGCAGAGACCTGACTTCTGTGTTCTCTGTCCTAGCGTGGGGCTGCTTAAACTTCACTCTCAACCCCTTTTTGTCAAGAATTTTTTTATGACCCTCAGATATACAGGTATGTGAAATAAGTATACAAATCAATATTTACTGACAATAAATCATAAAGAAATTTATATTAAAACAATCCCTTGATACACATATAATTTTACCACTTATTAAAGAAAAAAGTAAATTTGCATACTGATGAAATATTTATTTTTTTCCGTGATAAATTCATCTTGGCTGAATATTTGAAACTTGCAGGAGATAGAGCATCTTCAACGTTTGATACTTTGAATTTGTAATAATCAACCCCTGAGAATCCACTTTGCATTACCATATAGTACAGAAAGAGTTTTGTTCAGGGCCAACTCAGACGTTGTTGGAAATTCTGTCTTAATCCCGAACCACATCTGCTTAATAATATTTTTATGAAATTCAACAGGAATTATTTTTATTCAGACATTCTAATACAATATTACAAAGATACAATTTGCTAAAAAAAAGATAGTAGGAAAATGTTTCAAAAGTTTTTAGCTTTTATAAATAAACCATTCTATTTCTGTAAGAAAGTTTTGTGTGTGCCATAAAAACACTAGTTCATAAAATGCAGTACTCTCACATCTGAGCTGAGGGGCTCCGGGCAGTGTGCTCATTGCAGGGGCTCCGGACAGTGTGCTCATTGCAGGGGCGCCCGGCAGTGCGCTCATTGTGTGGTATGGTGTGGCCTTGTGCTGTGCCAGTTGAGTGTTGTCTGTTCAGAACCAAGGCTGCAGTTAAGTTGCATGATGGGACATGGGTGACCACAACCAGAAACACACCATGAGTCTTAGTAGTTTTAATTAATGTTCAGTGATTTCATATTACAAAACTTTTTGTGTTGCCAATATTTTGTGACCCTCACATTCGATTACAGAGTTCAGTTAGGAGGGTGCCTGCTGGAGTAAAAACAGAGCAGAGAGCCCTTCGCCTTGTCAATCCAGTGGCATTCCTTACATTCAAGTGTTGTGCACTCATTACTACTGTTTACTTCCAGAACATTCTTGCCACACTGCAAAAATATGCGTATCTACCAAACACCTCTTAGTCCGTTCTTCCCGGCTCCTGAAAACTCTGTTTCAGTGGATATTTATTCTGAATATTTCATTTAAATGGATTCATTTAACACATGAGCTGTGTCTGGTATGTTTTGTTTTGGTTTTTACGTAGAATAAAGTTTCCGAGGTTTATTCATGCCATGGCCTGCATCACTGCTTTATTCTTCCACATGACCAAAGAATATTCCATCGTTTGGCTCTAAACGTGTAGTTTTAATGCATTTTCTTGAGATGGACATTAATGTTGTTTTCATTTTTTGACTATTGTGTTGTTACTGATATTTTGGAGCAAGTTTTTTGCTTACATGTCTGTTTTCAGTTTTTTTTTTGGCAGTAGCCTTCAGAGTGGGAGTTACCTCAAAGAACTGCCAAATCAATGGCAGTCTCTAAACACCCTGCATTGACTCTGCCTTCTCGGGTGGTGTCACTTCCAAGGTCATTAGCCTCTTAGATGTATTCTCAAGCCTGCCTCCCTGACCACACACTTCCTGGGCAGTGGGCCAGGTAAATTGTATTGAACTTGTATTGATGCAATCTGTGAACTTCTAGGCATCATTCAGCATAAATCTCGACATGTTCACTGCAGCCGCTTTTCTTAAAACAGGGATGAGCTGCACAGAGAAAATGCAAAGAAAGCATTCAAGTTATTGGACATAGTGGACAGAGACAAATGAACTAGACCAGTTCAGTGGAAGAATTTTGTTTCTAAGTTGTGATTTGGTTGAGGCCTTGGGGGTGGAAGTGTTCATGCTCTAGTCAGTAGAAGTGACCATAACTTGCAGAAACTAGTTTGTATATGTCCCTCAATGAACCCTAATTTTTGCACCCTTCTCACAAGAGTAGTGAAGTCTAGAAAGTCCCCTAACTTGATAGTGAGTGATTAAAGTTAAATCTTCATTCATAAACAAATCATGTTTTATTAATATTTAGTTATTTGTTTATTTTTGGTTTTTTTCAAGACAGGGTTTCTCAGTGTAGCTTTGCAGCCTGGAACTCGCTCTATAGATCAGGCTGTCCTCGAACTTACAGAGATCCACCTGCCTCTACCTTCTAGGTGGTGGGATTAAAGGCGTGCACCACCATCGCTCAGCAATATTTATTTTAATATACTATTTATTTATCAAGTTACCAATATGGACAGTCTAGTATGGAACATCACAGAAAACAAACCAACAAAATGGTAGTCTGCTGCCTAGCTCAGAAAAAAAGACAAACAAGATGGCATCAAATGTAGCCTGAGAACTGAGTAAGAGTAGAGCAGTAAAGATTCTTCACTTCCATTGGGGTTTTAACTTCTTGAATTATCACTGTTTTATGATAAAAAGTCCGGTAGTTCACCCACCAGTGTCTGTGTGTTTCCTGTTAGGGATGAGGGCATGCCATCTTTCTCAGTCTTCTGTTGTGGAGCCAGTCCTCTCTGGTAGACCTTGCAGGCCAGCCCTAGTCTGATTTGAGCATGGGGAGAAGGTAGTTGGGTCCCAGGATGCTCTGATTAGTGAAAGATTGTGTGTTAGAGCCCAAAGCCCCTCTGTTGGTGGCACTAGAAGGTACATGTTGTAGGAGAGGCTGCTCGTTTGTTCCCTGCTGCTCAGCCCCAAAATAACCGCACAGAAACTGTATTAATTAAATCACTGCTTGGCCCATTAGCTCTAGCTTCTTATTGGCTAACTCTTACATCTTAATTTAACCCACTTCTATTAATCTGTGCATCATGACGTGACTGTGGCTTATCTGCAAGGTTTGGCATGTGTCTCTGGCGGGGCTACATGGCTTCTCCCTGACTCCACCTTTCCTTCTCCCAGCATTCAGTATAGTTTTCCCTGCCTAGCTCTATTCTGCCCTATGCAAGCCTAAGACAGTTTCTTCATTAACCAGTGGTATTCACATTATACAGAGGGAAATCCCACATCATGCACACATACTATTTTTCCAGGACAATTCTAATCTTCTCAGAACTGAGATTCCCATGGTTCTGAGTGAGAAAACGGAGGTAGAAATTTTAGTCGTAACTCTTATGAGACCATATGCAGAAAGTACTAGATTTGATCCCAAATCCGGACTGCCTTCCTTGTATTGTCTCCAGTGGATGCTCAGTACAGATATAAAGATTTGCCCCTTATACTTCCTTTGCTACCAATGTGTGTGTTCTCTGGATCCCCATTTCACTTCAGGCTGCCTCGGTTTGCTATTTTCTCTGCACATTTATTACAAATTGTGTTCCATTGAAAACAAATAGGACCCTTCCTCACATACCCAAGAGCCTTTTAGCAAAATACAAGTAATCAAAATACAGGCTACTTTGTGTAGGACAGTACATGCTAACTCTGGCTAAGAAAGCATGTGTGTCCTTGGCTTTTATGAGGGTGTGTACTACTGAGCACATCAAATTTCAGTCTGAAGTGACATATGGGGAGGGCAAAACTTATGGAACTTGAAGCCCTGCTCGCGGTCTCAGACTCCACTCCCTCTCTCTGCTGTTACTTGCCAGGTGCGCTTTAAGCGCATCACTTGGAGAGAAGCTAAAGGGAGGGTTCTCCTAGCCCATCCTGACCACAGGGCATTATGTGGCATATACCACAGCATTTCAGCTAAGAGTCTAAGTACAAGCTTCCTAGTGGGCTGCCTGGCTATCAAGAAACCTGAAGGAATGCACTGCAAGGGAGTCGAAGGGTGCCAGGAAGGACAAAGTAGGAAGACATTAAGGCCCAGTGCCTCTGTTGTGATGAAAGGATATAAAGCATACATACAGGGGATGGAAAAGTGCATACATTCAAACGAGCAAGTGGCAGAGCCTTGTTCAGCCAGAGCGGCTGCACTACGAGAAGTGCTGCTGTGGGATTTCAGAAGGGAGCTGGATCCTTGGGAACCTACGGACTTCTGTGAAAGCAAAGGAGCTACTTCCTGCCCCACTTTCGTCTTTGGTGTTCGTCTGGGTGGACTTGGTTCACTCAGAACAAGAACAGGGTACAGGCTGTCCTCTTGGGGCTCGTCCTGCTTCCCGGGCATAGTGCTGAAAGGAGGCAGAATGCCTATCCTGCTGAGACAGGGATGAGGTCCTTGACGGGCAAAGGGCATCAGAGGCATTTGAGCGGCACACCTCCTCTCCGAAACAGGAATCTTCTGTGATCCCAGATTGAGATTCCTTACCAAAGGAGCCATGAGCCAGTGTCGGAAGATTCTTAGCAGGCATTAACAGTTGGCACAGTGCTACAAGAGAAGAGGCATTGAGGTAGTCTCCAGGAGGAATTTGATATCCTGCTATCAGATAAAATAGCAACCAGTAGGTCCTTTCCCGTGTTTTCCAAGAAAAATCGACACTAGACCTGGTTCATGTTTTCTTTGATGACATCATGAAACTGGTAGGTCAGGAAAACTTAGTAGATATGGTGAATAGCAGAGAGGTTATATCAGCCGCTGTGGTGTAAAAGGCAGTGAGTGAGGAGATGGGTTGTCGATCGGATGGTAAGGTTCGGCCTTAGCATTAGCTGAGAAGACTGTTTTTTTAGAAGACTGTTTTGACCCTCAGCGCGATTTTGGTGGGCAGTTTGATGTGTTTCTTTCCAGGTTGAAGTTGTGAACATAATTATTGTTATTTGTGAGAAATCTTCATATCCAGTTAACAAGTGAATTGGGGTCCTTAAAGGGCTTGAAATATCAAAACACTGAAGTAGCTCTGTGGTTAAAATTTAATATTGCAGGAAAGGACCTTGAATGAACTCTGCATTCAGTATTCCTAGGCAACCAGATATTGCACCTCAGCTACCTTGTGTGATTCTCAGTTACAAACCTAGAAGTGTGCCACCAGTCACTTCCAGGCAGTTTCTAGAGTCTAGCAGCTCACATTCTGAAGGGATACTGACTTACGGTTATTGGGTGAGTTCAAGAAGGCCAAATAATGCCTGGTAGGTGGATTGATTGAAAACAGGAAAGAAATTTGAGATGGGGTTGATAGTGGGCATGCTAATTCTCCCTGTGTTTGAGCCCTACTGGTCTACATGAAGTTGATCTGCATGGCTTCCAGCATGTGAAACATAGGCCCAGTATATAGGATGGTTAAGGAGACAATTTTAGTCTGGGGGTTGGGAATTAAACACTGAGTGCTGTTAACAAAGCTCTCCTTAGGGCTGGGAATATTCATGTACTGGAATCTGAGATGTGTAAGTTGGCCACCCATGGGTGTGGGATACTTTCAAGTAATGCTGGGCACATAGGGCTGCTGAACTCCGTGAACTCCCAAACAGGGATGAAGTTCTTTTATCCTGAAGAAGTTCCTTGGAAGCCCATTTACCTGCCTGTGTTCCAGGAGGGACAGGGTGGCATTGTCCTGTTTATAACATCCAAATGGCTCCTTCTGTCTGTGGGTTTGACCACCCATTCCTATTCAAGTCTGTTTCGTTGTGATTACTATACTGATTAGCTGAACAGACGAGATGTGCTTTTTACAGGGAAGACCCTAGGTGCCTTGGGAAGAACCTGGGCACTCTGAGGCCTCTGCTGCCCCTGGGGCCTCCACTTTTCTCACTTTATTTTGATGGGATTTGTCCTACTCCAGCCATTACATTTAGGAACTTCTCTTTGAAATGATTTTAAAAATCAATCTTATATACTGAGGATTTTTTTTATAACCTAAATAGTATGTCCTACGAGCCTTTCAAAATAAAAATAGTGACCTTATTAAGTCCATGAATTCATAATGCATTTAGAATACTGAAAAGGGGGCTTTTTTCCTTCTTATTTCATTTCTTTATTGAGTTTGCAGTGTGGGTAAGAGTTTAAAGTTATGGGACTTCCAGGACATACTCAGTCTAATACAATTCCTTTTTCCTTTTCAGATTGCAATCCTTATCAGCGTATGCTTCAGTCTTGCTTTCCTATTTATTCAAACACACTCGGAGTTACAGCTTTAACTCTGCTGAACTTGTTCTCTTCTCTTTTATGTTAAGCAGTTTTGAGTTTCCCTCAAGAGACACGGATAAACCAGAATTAGCCCCAGATAGTACCGGCAGGAGACCAAACAAAATGACTCAGCACGTCTGCCTAGCGACCCCGTGAGCTTATTGGCCTTGCTGACAGGAGCATAGGTGGAAGGTGGATTATGGGAGCATGGGTGACTGAATGGAGCTGCACGGCCAGAAAACCCACCCCAACATGGGTGATAACTCAAACTGCAACCCTGTTCTCCTCGTGCCTTCAGCCAGCCAGTCTCTTCCCAGCAGTCGCCTAAAGCTTTATCAATTGGGGAGTGGCCCTGTTAATCCCATAGCTTTCGCTGGCTTCCTGAGCCTTGTAAGTTTCATTTAGTTCTTGAGTCTTCTTGCTCCTTCCTCTTCCAGGGAAGAATGCTTACATTCTGAGGACATAGCTATCCAACAAGCAACATGAACTTATTTTGCTTCCCTCTCTGTTCTTTGTCTTTCTTTCTTTTCCTGTATGTGTGTGCATGTATAGGTATGTCCATGGGTGTGCATGCCCACGTGTGCATATGTAAGGCACCCAGACATCGAAGTCAAACTTGGTTATCATCAGGTGTCATCCACCAGCTAAGCTAGGCTGGTCGGCCTACGGATCCACCCATCCTCTTCCCCAGTGTTGAGATTGCAGACAGGCAGCACTACACCTGGTTTCTTTATGGGGGTTCTAGAGGCTGAACTCCTCAAGTCCTCACATTTGCAGGATATGACAATCACTCCAAATGTTTTCTCCCTTTCTCTCTAGATCCCTCCCTCCCTCTCTGTCCCTCCCTCCTTCCTAAGTTTTTTCCTATTATTTTTGTAATAAATAATTTCTGTCCATTTCCTACTTTCAGGACAGAGCTACACTATCTCAGGTCCTATTAGTATACTTCTATGGCTAAATGTCCTTCATTTCCCTTCTTTCTTTTCTGGATAGGGGGATGAGATTGAGTGTTTGGATGTTTCGCTTTGAGGTAGAGATAAGAACTTTTTGCAACACTTCTGCACCCCAAGAAAAGGCTGGATACCATCATCACTTGTACGTTCTATATACATCCCATCATCATTCTAGGGATCTCTGAAAAGTTCAGAAACTGAGAAATGAAAGATCAAAATAACTATTTTTGAGGCAGCGTCTCACCGTGTAGTCCAGGCTGGACCCAAACTCAGACCTCTATCTGCCTTTGCCTTTTGAATACTAGGGTTAAAAATCCAGAAACCGGGAGAGTGTGGGGAAGACACACCTTTAATCCCAGCACTTGTACCTTTAAGTGCTGAGAATAGTCTGCCTGCACTGGGTAGTTGTTCCTTTGGGGGCCCCTTCTGGGGTTCTGCAAGTGCTAGGATTATCTATCTCTCCTGAGCAACCTGGTCAGCATGATGAGCCACATTTCTTGCTTTGGATCCTAATCTCCACATTGAGGAGTGTTAGTCCCTTTTGGGTTTTTCATGACTATTCCTGAAAATACACTGAAGAATACAAATGGATATTCCCATGTTATATGAATGTGATATGCTCACATATCTAAATGAATAATGAAGCTAACAACTTCTTAAAAAGATTCTTTTATACTTTGAATTTGTCTATTAATCCATGACTGTGGAGGCCAGGATTGATAGAGAATTCTTTTCCTTCCCAGAGTCCTGTGCAACTGTGTCGTTATCACCTCTCATTCTGACCCCTTTTCTTACCATACTGGACTCTGAAAAATTTAATAGATTCTAGCTTCTTTACTCCCTTGTTGGTGGAGGCCGCTTGTTTTTTTTTTCCGTTCTCCCAGACCCAAAATAATTACACAGAAAGTGTATTATTATAACAATCCTTAGCCTATTAGCTCATGCTTCTTATTGCTTAGCTCTTATATCTTAAATTAACACATTTCTGTTATTCTGTGTATTGCCATGCAGCTGTGGCCTACCTGTAAGGTTCCTTCCAGTGTCCATCATCTGTCTCCTGCAGCAGCTACATAGCTTCTCCCTGAGTCTGCCTTCTTTCCTTCTCTATCTGCTTGGAATTACCGCCTTGCTCTATTCTGCTAAGCCACTGGCTAAAACAGCTTTATTCATTAACCAATAAAAGCAACACATATACAGAAGGACTTCTCACACCATTTCCCCCTTTCTGTTCAAATAAAAAGGAAGGTTTTAACTTTAACATAGGAAAATTACATATAACAAAACAGGTATCAGACAAGAATTATAGTTACAATATTTATATCTACTTTATCTTTTATCATAACACAGTAAAACTATAATTATAACTATCTATTCTTCAACTCCATCAAAGACCCCAGAAGGATATAATATTACCTAAGTAAACAGGAAGTACATTGTCAGCAACTTCCAAAACTCTAGAATTGACAGAGACATCTAGCTGCCTGGATAGTCACTCAAAGTTCTTCTGTAACTTTGGGGCACCCATCTTTAGTCTACAGGTCCATAATACCTGGCAGACTTTTCCATGAAGCAGGAAATTTCAAAGACAGCTCCACCTATATAGGAACAGATTTATTCATTAACCAATAGAAGCAATACATATACAAAAGGACTTCCCACACCGCTCCCTTCCCTGTCCTTCAGTCACTAGTCCTTCGTCTTGCACACCTAGCACAGACCATGCCAGCTGGCTTTCAGTTCTGTTTGACAGGGAACTCCCAGCCTCCTATATCTGAGTGTTCTCCTTCTCTTCCTGTCTGGCTGTTTTTTTTTATGCGGGGGTGAGGTACATGGCTGGAATACGTGCAGTCTCACTGCAGCTGACCCCCACACTCAGCTGCAGTGCAGTAGTGAGGAGGTAGGCAGGATGTCTCAGGTAGTTAGGACTGGCTCTTTCAAGGCAGCTTTGCTCGAAGACACTGTCAGCCGGCCCGCCTCAGACGTTAGATTTGTTTTCTGTCCAACACACCTCTCCCCAGCGGGAGACTTGGGGTCGTGCTACTGAAAGCTCAAGTCTGACAGAGCCCTTTCTTGACTGAGGCTGTGGTAGAAATGCTCGGTGGGTTCTGGTTCCCCTGTTCCTCGGGTCCGGTCTGAGACAGGATCCTTAAGAGAATTTGCACCTCTGCAGAACTATCCTCTCTGGTGATCTTTTCTCCCTGGTGGTTCTGGTCACAAATGATGCTCATTAGTTCATTGTTGGCTAGATTTCCTCAGATCTCTCTTGTTTCTAAGTCCCACCCTAGACAAGTTAGGGAGACTTGGGACTCTGGGTTATCCCTGGGCCTATGAATCTGAGAACTCCTGCCCTTCCTGGGTTTCTAAACTCAGGAAAGCATCAAGAACCACATGCAGCCAGACCTCAAGGCTTGCAAAAGTGAGAGATTGATCTTAGCAAGCTTGTGTTTTGAGCTGTGATAGCAATGATATCCTAGCAAATCTGTCTGTTATATAATTTGCAGAATCCCAGGCTCACACACCACGTGTCTGCGTGTATGTGTGCATGCATGCATACATGTTGTAGGACTTGAACTCAGGACCTCTCACGTGACAGGCCAGTGCACAGCACTTAACTACAGTCTCATAGAATGTATGAGTAGGGGATGAGACAATAAGTTATTTATGGCAAAAACAAAACAACAGCAACAACAAAAACCAACAAACCAGAATTTGGTTCTAAGAGATGTCACCATTTTGTTGGTGTGACTTCATACTGCACTTGGGACTGTAGTATGGGAGTGACTTAAGGTGTGCTTCCTCCCTCTCCAGACACTCCCTAATCTCCTACTTCCCTTCTTCAACTTATGTTACAAAATGGGCCCCCCTACCTGATCCTGTTTTTTGACCTTGAAGCTGGATATGATTAGAGGAGATTGTTTTCAAAGGAATCCAAAGGCGCAGAAAGTCAATATTCTTATTTGCCTTTATCCCTTCCTGCCCTAGGAAGTGACTCTTGGAAGGGCCCTGGACAGTAGTAAATGGACAGGAGGAGGCCTGTGCTGGCTAGACACTGGGCCTTTCTCTAGCAGAGGTTGGCTGCTTCCTGATGCCTGCCAAAGAGTAGCTCTCCTCACTCTCGCAGCCTCCAAGACCGAGGGGAGGCCAGTCTGACAGGCTCTGATGGAGCCTCCAATCTAAAGAACATGGGAAATCACCCGTAGGGCACAGTTTAGAGCTCTGATGTCAGCGTGAAGTGCTTCTCCTGACGGTGACTTCTTAGCTTTCTGGCACCATCTGCCTGCGTGTCCCAGAAGTGAGCAATGTAGTGGCTCTTCACGAGTTATCCGTGCTGTTTCCTGGCGAAGGGCCTGTTAATGCAGCGAATAATTAGAGCAATGACGAGATCCTCGGTGTCCAGGATTTGATTTGGGGTCAGAGCTCTTGCTTCCTCGGGGTGCCGTTCCATCACAGTCAGGACTTTCTCAGACCTGTGATTTGGCTGTTGAGATCAAGTGCTTTATTTGGACTTTAAAGTGCTTTAAAGCCACTGACCTCCATGGATGTGTTTAAACTCGGTCAGTTGGCTTCAACATGCTGGAAACTTTTCAAAATATTTAATTGCCGTGCAGTGCAAAGTTTAAGAGGATTTAGGGGGAGTAATTAAACATATGCAATTAATGAACTATATGACGGCTTTTCCTATTAATTTTCACAACCCAAATACTTTTTTCTTGCATATACTCTCAAGCCCAGTGGTTCTCTTCACTGTTCAAGGCCATGCCCTCTGTGGGACCCTGGCACTTGCCCTTCCCACCGTATTTAATCATCTCACACAATGTCCACATGCTGCAAGCTTACCATAGCCGAGTGCTTCCTCACCAGCCTTCAGGAAATACCATCACTACCCCTTTCCAACTTAAACCATTTTTTTCACATTTTGTTTTATTGTACTCATCTTTGTTGTTCCGCAAGGCCATAAGCACTATGAAATTGAAACCTTGACTTTGGTATATTTTTAGGGCTGGGAGTGGTCTGGCATACAGAGGGTATTCTGTACATGCCATTAAATGAGTGTGTCCTAGTTAGGTTTCTCAGTGCTAGGATGACACACCATGACCAAAAGCAAATGGGGAGGGAAGGGTTTATTTCACTTAAACTTCGAGGCAACAGTCCATCACTAAGGGAGGTCCAGGCAGGAACACACATAAGGCAGGAACCTGGAGGAAGGAGCTGATGCAGAGGCTGTGGAGGGGTGCTGCTTACTGGCTTGCTTAGCCTGCTTTATATAGAACTCAGAACCATCAGAACCATCAGCCCAGGGATAACACCCTCCCCCATCGATCCCTAATTAAGAAAATACCTTACAGGCTTGTCTACAGACCAATTTTATAGAGGCATTTTCTCAGTTGAGGTTTCCACCTCTCAAGATGACTTCGTCTTGTGTCAAGTTGACATTAAACTATCCAGCACAAAGTGAATACTGATTTTTCTCGGTGTATTGGTTAGGCAAGCATACTCACGTTTAATTCAGAACGAAGAGTTTTTTCCTCCATCTATTACTTCATCTGCCCGTTGTTAAGATGGACTTTAAAGCTCCACACACTGAGGATGATGCTGACATGCAGATTAGAGCCCTTAAAGAGACCACACTCACTAGTGCATTAAATACAGGGAAAGGAAGGAGAATATAACCATAGCAACCAGGAAACATTAAACTTGGGGGGTGGGGTTTGCATTGTTTTATAACTCACTCCAGTTCTAGGGAATCTAACATCCTCTTTTGACCTCTGGGAGATCTAGGGAAGTATATCAAGACCAGCCTAGACAATGTCAATTTGGTTCTTACTTTTTAAATTTTTTGAGATCATAATATAATTATACATTTCTCCCTTTCTTCCCGCCAAAGCTTCTGTACACCTCTCCTTGCTCTCTGTCAAACCACGGCCTCTGTGTTCATTAATTGTTACCACGTGCATGTAGGGAGAGAGGCTCAAGAACCCAGAGCCAGCCTATGACAGTTCATTTCACATCATTGCTTTCGGGCTGCATGACCCTGGAAGCAGGAGGTGACCATTTCCCATCAGTCGCAGTATTCCTAATCATGAGTAAAGCGGCCGCTGCTGTGTCAGAACCATGATTGGGCAGAATGTGCTGATGTGGAAAGAGCGGGGGAGGGGGGGCAGGAAGAGTGGAGACATGGGTTAACACTAATGCTTAATTGATCTGTGAACCTCAAACACATCTGAGATCTTTCTTCCAGTCTTCAGTGGAGACTGATGGTGTCCTCATGCTATGTTTGAACAACCGTATGGTACCTATGAGCCATAAGATGTTTTCAGATGTCGAAAATAAAGTTTGATGTTTATGTGAATGTCTACTTTCTTGATCTGTTTTTGAACGTTGAGGCTGTCCTGGGTTGTTTATATATACTGCTTTCAGCCATAATCCCCCCTTTTTAGACTGGATCTCATGTCCCAGACTAATTTAATTTGCTGTGTAGCCAAGGATAACCTTAAACTTCTGTTCATTTTTGCCTCCATCTCCTGGAGTGCTGGGATTACAGGTGTGCACCACCACATGCATGCTTAGTTTATGGAAGCCAACGTTTCATGCATGCTAAGTATGCGTTCTACCAACTGCGCTAAGTCCCCAGCCCCTGGCTATAATCACTTAATCCTTGTCATTTAGAAAAAGGAATTCCCCAACATTTTTCACTATTAAAAGTAATAACTATCTTTGTCTAAAATGTTTGTTCCTAATGTTTGTTGTTCTCTACTATAACCTATAAGACATAATAATGGTTAATTAGTGATAGTGTTAACTAAGATTAAATGAATATACCACTGGGATTTTGCCTAGAGTATGATTCCAGTCTTAAACTGAAAAAGAAAAGAATCTACATTCTGAAAAGTAGATTTTTTTTTTAAGCTGGACAGATAGCTCAGTGGCTAAGATCACGGCTCTTTTTCCAGAGGACCTGAGTTTGATTTCCAGCACCCATGTGGTAGCTCACAACAGTCTATAACTCCAGTCCCAGGGGCTCTGACGCACTCTTCTCATATTCACATGGTGCACAGTCATGCATTCAAGCAGAACATGCATCCACAAAGATAAAAGTAGATAAATGAAGGAAAACACAAATTGAGTTTTCCATGTAATATTGGGCTAGTTTCAGGTATTGAGCTTTCTAGTGTATTACTTTTCTGCTTTCTTTTTTCCTTCCTATCTTCCTTTTGTCTCTCTTATCTGTTTTCAGTTTTTTGGTTCGTGGTTTGGGAAAGAGTCTCAGGTAACCCAGGCTGACCTCAAGCTCAGCAAGCAGTCGAGGACCTTGTACCTCTGTCTCTCAAGTGCTGGACTCATGAGAGAGCCGTCATGCCTGGCTCTTGCCTTTCCTTGAGAGTACTTTATTATCTTTGCCACTTCCCAGGCATTAAGCGTTTTTTGTTTTGTTTTTTATATGTTTTCTCTAACTGGTGTTTTGCTTATTTTGTGTGGGGATAGGACTGTGTGCAGTGAGCTTACTAAGTAATCTTAATTATTAGGTTCTGTATTTTATTACATTAGATTTTCTAACATAAATATGTATCTATTATTCATGTATGATGAGAACTTTGTCTTCTTTTGAATAAACACATACTTGTTTCTTACGGTATAGAATAGGGTTCTTGAAATAATGTAGGAATGACTCCATTACTTGGATTCAACTATGTTTTGAATCAGGATTTAGTGGGAATTCCTTTGACATTTAGCTTTAGATAATCTGTGTCCTATTCGTTTGAGATTGGTAACACTGGTACGTGTAAATGAAGTGCTCTTGTACATATTGCTAAGAAACTTCTAGGTTTTTTAATCCCAAATGATTGGTTACCCATTAACTTTTTGCACCTAAGGAGATTGCCACATGCCATGTGAGATTCTCAGGTCGTCTCTGCACTTCTCTGAGCAGGTGAGCTACTCCTGCAGTAGGTTGCTGAACTTTAGAGTACTTTGTTGATTTAGGATCTCACACTCTTACAACTGAGATTTACATCTGTGGCTCTTATTTGTGATGTTTTTGAGTCGAGGCTAGATAGTGTGTTTCTTATATGTGCACATATTTGAGTGTGCAAGCACCACAGTGCATGTACGGAGGTGAGAAGAAACTGTGAGGAAGTCAGTTTTCTTCTCTACCTTGTGGGTTCCAGGATCAAATTCAGGTGGGCAAGCTTGGTGGCAAGAGCCTTGGCGTGTTGAGCTATATTCATAGTCTCTAGATCTCTTTCTCTTCCTCCCCACACAAGTCTTCCCCTCCCTTCTGCCCTAGCTCCCTCCCTTCCTTACCCTTCCTTTCCCTTCCTGTCTTTAATGTTGTATATTATGTTTATATTACTGTGTCTTAGAAAGTTTTACATAGCAGACTAATGTTGTGCTCCATAAGTATTTGAGTAACATTCCAGTGAAACTATTTTGGTCAAGAGTTCCTGGAAAATAAAATCTTCAATAACTTTCATTTAAATTTGTTTTTCTAACTTTAGACATATTTAAGTAAAAGTTGTTTTTCAATCTTTTAGAAAATCCCCAATATTATTGAGATGTTCAGCTTCAGTGTTATCAAGCTGTGGTTGTGTAGATTTTTTGAAAATGGTTTCTGTATTTTTCATTGTTCCGTGTTCGTTTTTATTGTTTCTACTTTCTCCCATTTGTTTAGATATATCAGAGGCCTCTTACGGTCTCCAGGAATGTTATTTTAAATTAGTTACTAATTCTATTTTGTGTAAGTTTTAATTTCTATCATTGAAAAAAGTTTCTGTAGAAGTTTCCTTTGGCTGTAATTTTGCTTTCTTTATCATAACCTCTAAAATAATTATTTCATTTATTAAACTTATTTTTTAAATTTCCTATATACCCCCACACACTGTCTTTAGATAATTTTCCCCACTTTCTCCCCCTTTTAACTCTTTTCTTATGCCTGCCCCATCTCTCTCACTCTCAAAATTTTGGCCCTTTTTCTTTAATCATCATTGTTGCTTATGTGTGTGTGTATGTATGTATGTGTGTATGCTCACACACATACACACACACAGCCTGATGAGTCTGTTTAATAATGTTGTGCACATGTATATTGTAAAGCACATTGTGGATTACCAATTAGGGAGCTCATTCCTAGGGAGAACAAATTCTCTGTCTCTCAGCAGTCAGCGATTACCAACAGCTCTTCATCCAGGAGTGAGGGCCATACAATTTCCCCATCCCCATGGACATGTCAACTGATGTTGTCACGATTTGCTTCTTGTTTAGGCAGCCATGCCATTGAGAGTTCATAGATAACGACTTTCCTGTAACATGGAAGACACAGTCACGTAGCAGAGATACAGTTCTACTAGCTCTTTTTTCTTTTCCCCCTCTCTTCCATGATGTTCCCTGAACATGATTTAGGGTTTGCACTGTAGATGTATTCACTGAGTCCTAACACCCCAGAGTCAGTGAGATGCTCTCTGCGGTCTGACCAGCTGTGGCTTTCTGCAATGGTCTCTGGCTGCTGTAAAGTGTCTTTGATGAGAGATGAGAGCTACACTTACCTTGGGTATGAGGATGAGATTTCAAATGCAGTTAGAAATACACTCGCTTAGGAAAGTGGCAGTAGTACATCTTCCTCTAGGGTTCATGGCCTCACAACCACGGGTAGTCTTGCCATGGTGGTCATTGTTAGGTTTCGTAGGCATCACAGCTACATTGGACTTTTGATTGCTTCTCTCCCTTGGCAGCTTGCATAATCACCTGCAAATAAGGATATTTTGACTTCTTTTCCTGTTTTTAATCCCTTTAAAGCCCCTTTCCTGTCTTAATTGCTCTAGGTGGTGCTTTGAAGACTATTTTGAAAAAGAATGGGGATAATGAATGGCCTGATTTCATTCCTGAGCAGTGGGTTTGTTGTAAATTCCCTTTATTAGGCTGAGATGTGTTCCCTCCAGTCCGAGTCTCTCTCTAGGATGTTCATCATGTTGGATTTTGCCAAAATGATTTTCTGCAATGATAATATGTTTTTTTCCTTAAGTCCATCTATGATTCATTACATTTATTAATTTCTATGTGTTGTACCATCTTTGTATCTACTAGATAAAACCAACTTGACCATAGCGAATGTATCCTGCCTGCGAGCATATTAAGAATTTTTGCATCTGTATACATCAATGATATGGTCTGTAGCAGTAGTTGTTGTGGTTGACCAAATGTCTCTAAATAGTCCTGGCTGTCCTAGAATTCATAGATCCAGCTATCTTTCTCTCCCCACCCCCACCCGTGCTGGCATTAAAAGTATGTGCCACTATGCCAGATTGTAGTGTCTTTACCTGACTTTGGAATTTGGAAGTACTTCTTCTCTTTCATTCTCTAAAAAATAAAACTAAAAATAAACTAATTTAAGAACTATTGATTGTAGGTCTTTTGTGAGAGTGGTGGGATTTTGCTGTGAAAATATCTGGTACTGTTTTTGTTTGTTTTGTTTTGGAAGGCTCTTTAATCAGTGTTTCAGCTCTTGTTACAGGTCCATTTAGGTTGTTGATCTCTTTTTGTTTGACTTCAGGGGTTGGGATACTTCTAGAACCATCCATTTCCTTTAGATTTTCTAACTAGATGGAGTATAGGTTTTTAAAGTATTCCTTTATACTATTCCGTATTTCTTTGGTATCTGTTGTAGTTTTCCCCTGTTGGTTTCTGATCCAGTTAATTTGGGTCCTCTCTTTTAGTTAACTAGGCCAAGGATATGGCCCAGAGCCCAGGCTAGGCTGGAGATGGGATATATGCAGATGGGAAAAAGAGTATCCCAGTGTACCCAGCTGGCTAGTCTCTCACAGATGCCTTTGTCCAGGGCCATACCTGGAGTTTGGGAGTTGTGCATGCAGGGCTCGCCAGACTGGGCAGAACATGGAAAGTGCAGGCAGATACCATGGGCTGGGCTGACACAAAGGATTTAGCCCAAGTCTGTTATCAATTTATTTTTAAGTAAGTGCAGTTAAAGATGTTCATATACAACTTAATTCACTTCACTTTGGACTCTTAGAAGCATTTTGCTGGTATTTCAAGATACCCTACAGTTGAAGATTGTGATCCTTATTGGCTTATTTAGTAGGTAGTTCACTTCTTCTTAATTTTTAACAAGCAAGTGCTGTTTGAATCTTTGCTCTTACGCAGGCCTGTTCCCGGCTCTGGAGGTATGTCACTGCAAAGCAGCCAAGAGCCATGTCCTCCTAGAGCTCACTCTTTAGTGCAGGTGCAGCCTTCTGCTGAGAGCATCCAGAAAATACTGGATTTGGTGCCATAAACTACATGCCAGCCTCTGGCCTGCGGGCTCAGATCCATTCAGCTAGTCTACTCAGTAGCTCTCACCAAGGGTGTTAAGTACCTTGATCCATGTCGCATTGCCAGTAAATGACAGAGCCAAATGGCTTCTTAGTGACTATGTCAACAAGTACACTTCCTCTATTATAGCCCTAGATGCGGGAATTTAATGCTTAAAGTTTTAAAGTTTGTGTCTTTCTTTTAAAGCTTCTTCTTGTCCATCGAGGTTTAAATATTTTATCGAGGTATGTGTGTGTGTGTGTGTTTGTGATGTATGATTGATTGTATTTATTTCTTAAATTGTCTATGAAAAAGTCTAAGTAGAATATCAGGCATGAAGGATCTGTGTGTATCTATCCACTAACATGCTGTTCATGTTCTTTTTGTCTGTGTTTACTTCTTTAATTGCTCATTCTGTCAAAATTCGGTTCCAGTATGGTGACTCTCGTGTTTACACTTCTTGTGATTGTCCACATTTTCGTGGCTGTTGATGTATTTGGGTTTTCTTTGCCTTGTTAAAATTTACATTGTTCAAACAATCCTATTTCTATCAAGTGAAAACTAGTACAATCCTCGTTCCTCCACTAGAGTCCTTTCGCTAAAACCGAAGTGCTTAGCACCCCTTTCATTCTCACTCTGTGCTCCTCCGTTGCCTTAACAGTTTCTATCATGTTGTTTTTCACTGAGAACTGATCCCCAAGGTTTAGAGTTGTAGTTATTACCATCAGAAGGGCTGTCCAGTCAGTACCAGATTTGGGTCATTTTGTTATGAATGAATTTGTACGTGGCCTCAGTTTTTTTTGTGTGTGTTGGTTAATAAAAAATGAAATGCTGGCTGGGCAGTGGTGGCGAACACCTTTAATTCCAGCACTTGGGAGGCAGAGGCAGGTGGATGGATCTCTGTGGCTTTAAGTCTAGACTGGTCTATAAAGCGAGTTCCAGGACAGCTAGGACTGTTATGCAGGAAACCCTGTCTTGGAGGGGGGGAAAAATGAAGTGCAAAAACAGAGAAACAGCCAGGCGGTGGTGGCACACGCCTTTAATCCCAGCACTCCGGAGGCAGAGGCAGGCAGATCTCTGTGAGTTCGAGGCCAGCCTGGTCTACAAGAGCTAGTTCCAGGACAAGCTCTAAAAACTACAGGGAAACCCTGTCACGGGGGAAAAAAAAACAAAAACAAACAAACAAAAAAAAAAAAAACAGAGAAATAGTCTTTTTATTCCTATGAAATTTAATTGCTCCTAAATAGTCAGATATCACACAGCTATTGGTTTACTGTAAAATTTATTTGCTTTCTTTTTTGTGTATTTGTTTTGTAAAAGTCTCCTGGGCTTTTTTGCAGGAGTTCTGTCTATTCAATACTTACTTCTCTCATGGAAATGCAACAGGAAAAGCGGCATTAAGAACAACCTGAGTCAAGAAATTGTATTTCTTTATGAAGTGCATATTTTCTGAAATGTTTCCTGTACTGCACAGTTTTGCAGAGCGGTTGCTGGAGGCCAGGTGGGGAGGAAATTGAGATAGGTTCAGGCAGGCACTTGCTGCAGGATTTTATCCAGTTTTTTCCATGCCCTGTGGCTCCTCCAGGTGGGTGTGGTGAGCTCTGCCTCCTACCTCAGCCACAGAATCCGGTTGTTTTATTAGTGTGTGGAAAAATCATCTGAACTTGTGCTTTTCCTCTTTGAAAGGAAACTTTTTTTTTTATTAGGGTTCTATTTTGTTTCCTTGTGTTGTGTTTCTTCTTTCAGGATTCGGTGCCAGTCATTTGTCACTTTGACAAAATGCCTTAGATTACTAGAGGAAGAAGGATTTCTTTTGGCTCCTTGTTTCATTGCAGCAGCGTTAGCTGACTGTGTGGCTGTGGCCCTAAATCAAGGCTGAACCATCGCCTTGGAGGAACACTATTTTCCAGTGTGTGTCGGGGGGTGATGGGATAATTGTGCTCTAGGTCATACTAGCCCTGACCTGTTGTAACCGCCCTCCCATCCTTTCCCACCCAACATTAAGGTATCTTTTTTTTTCCTTTCTTTTCCCATCATGTCAAGTGTATGTTGCCCGACTGTCTTGGGAGTGCGCCTTCTCTTGCATGTGGTAGCTTTACCAAGGGTCTCACCGTGAAAGAAAACTGACTCTCCCAACCCTAACAACTTTGAAGTGCCAGTAGCTACTCTGCAGTGATGGGATTTTATCTTCCCCCTCTCACCCACCTATGCTGGCATTTTGTCCGGCTGGCTTGGTCACAGATTTGTGTATGCCGCCGCCATCACTGTCCGAGTCTATTTATATGACGTTTACATTTATTGATTCGCATTTGTTGAACTGTCCCCATGTCACTACAATGAAGGCAAGTTGATTGTGATAAATGATCTCTTTGATGTGTTCTTTAATTTTTAGGAGAAATTTTACATCTGTATTCAGCAGGGAAATTGATCTTTAGTTTTTTTCCTTTGGTCTCAGCATACTGGTGACTTCAGAAAAAGAGAAGCTTCTTCTTTAAAGACCAGGTACAGCTCTGCAGTGGATCCTTGTGGAGCTTTGGTTATTTTAACATGGAAAAATATTATTATTTATTACTGCAATCCTGCTGTTTATTGTAGATCTGTTTAAATTGTTTATCTCATCTTGGTTTAACTTTGATAGATCATATATGTCTGTAATTTGATCTGTTTCTTTTAGATTTTCTAGTGTAGTGAAATGTTAGTTAAGGACTGTCTCCATGATTTTCTGAATTTGTTTGGTATCTGTTGTTGTGGTTCTCTTTTCATTCCTAATTTTATTAATTTGGGTTTTTTTTAAATTTTGGTAAGCTTTCTTAAGTATTTACCATTCTTAGTGATGATCTTTTCGATGACCTTGGTATCCCATTTGTTGTGGTATATGGTTTTCATTGTCATTCATTTGATTATTTTCAGAATAGTTTTATTTTCCTTTAATTTTAACACTGACTCCTTCTTCATTCATTAGTATCCTATTTAATCTCCATGAGTTTGTGTATTTTCTGTAGTTTCTCTTGCTGTTGACTCTACTGTGATCAAATACAATATTAAAAATTAAATTTCAATTTTCCAGTGTTTGTTGATACTTGCTTTGACTCCAGATATGTAATCTGTTTCAGAGATGGTCTCCTGGGAGTCTGAGAAGAACATATTCTATCATTTTGAAATAAGTATACTGTAGATGTCTATTAGGTCTATTTGATCTGTGATATATTATGGTCAAGGTGACCTGTTTATTGATGAGAGTGGTGGTGTGTTGTAGTCACCCAGTATTATTATCTTATCTTACCTTATATCTATTAATATTTATTTTATGAAACTAAGTACACCCATGTTTGATGCATATATATATGCATACATATATGTTTAGAACTGTAATGTCTTTTTGAAGGACTGCTCACTGAACTGACCATGTGTCTTTGACTAGTTTTGATTTGAAGTCTATTTGGTCAGATATTAGAACCATGCATGACACTTGCTTGTTTTGTAGCTTGATTAGCTGGGAATAGTTTTCCATATTTTACCCTAAGGTAGTATCCATCTTTGATGATGAGGTATCTTGCTTGAAGGTAACAAATACATGAATCATACTTTGTAATCCCGTTTGCTAGTCTGTCTTCAAATTTTTTATTTTAGGCCGGGCGGTGGTGGCGCACGCCTTTAATCCCAGCACTCGGGAGGCAGAGGCAGGTGGATCTCTGGGAGTTCGAGGCCAGCCTGGTCTAGAAGAGCTAGTTCCAGGACAGGAATCAAAAGCTACAGAGAAACCCTGTCTCGAAAAACAAAACAACAACAACAACAACAAAAAACAAATTTTTTATTTTATTTCTTTGTGTGTGTGTGTGTGCCTCCACATCTAAGTGCCTGAACACACATGCAAGATGAAATGACTTACTGAGCCACCTTACCAGTCCAGTCTGTCTTTGTATTTGGCAATTAATTAATATTAATTTTTAATCAGTGTGTGTGTATGTGTGTGTTTGGTGATTTCATCTTTGGTTTAACTACTTACTATTCTAGTATTTTGTTCTTCTGCAGCCCATTAAATGCATTTATTTTTATTGTCAAAAGTCTTTCTTTCAGTATCCTGTAGAGCTGCCTTAGTAGTAATGAATTTCTTTAGCCATCTTTTATCATGGAAAGTTTTCCTTTCTCCTTCAAGTGTGATGGATATTTTTGCTGGGTATAATAGTCTGGGTCAGCAGCTCCAATCTTTCAGGCTTGAAATACATGTTTCTGAGTCCTTCTCAGTTTTAATTTTTCTCTTGAGATATTATGCTTTTCTGAGGCTCCTGCTTTTATGTGTGACTTACTGATGTTTCTCTCTTGCTGCAGCTTTCAGTGCACTTTCTTGTTGTCATGTAGTTAGTGTTCTCAACTGCAATATGTGGAGAGTTTCTTTTCTAATCCTGTATATTTAGCGTACATTGGTGGTCATTCTTCACCCATATATGAGAGGTTTTTTTCCTCTTTTCCTGAAAATTTCTTCTATACCTTTGGCATAAAATCATTCTCCTTGTGTTCCCATAATTTGTAAATTCAACCTTTTCCATGATGTTGAAAATCTTATGAGCTTTATTTGCATATGGGCATTCCTATCTCCTATTCCTGTCTCCTGAAGTGCTTTCTCATGACCCATTCTGTTGGTGAGGCTCCTTACTGAGCTGTTACAGTGGGTTTCTGAATCTTTCATTTAAGTATCAGTGTGGTTTTCTTCAGTATTTTTACCTCTATTGAAATGCATTTCCATACTTCTTTTCACTTCCTTATGTCATTCAGCCACTTGTTTTTTCTTGGGAGCCAATCTGGAATTATTTGTGTCCTCTGTAGTCTCTTTGGACATGTTAGTAATTCTTTGTCAAGAATTTAGTCTAAGTCACTCTCCCTGGGAGCCATTACTGTGGGATTGGTGTTGCTTTAGTTGTTCATGGTACTTGTGTTTCCACATCAGAATTTGCATGCCTGGCATTAGGTTGTTGATTGACTTTGTTTTTTTAAGTGACCTTTCCTCTTTTAGTGAAAAGGTTGCAATGCTTTAGAGGAGCTAGGCTGGATAGTCAGTTGAGGTGTTAATTTACTCCACTTCTGACACTCCCCTGAGACTAGAACGTTCTACAACAGTTACTATGTAGTGTTTGGTTCATTACAAATAAACTAATAATCAACTAAAAAAAATCACACCTATGATATGCATTATGTTGGTGAATTGCCACGTGCTTTGGAGTTTTTTGGACAGCAGACTCAAGAACTCAAGGCCCTCCCTTATTTCAGACTCAAGCATGTTTATGTCAAGGGCTCACAAACCCATGTCTTGAGACATGCTGGCCCCCTCGATCTGTAACAGAAGAAGGAAAAACACAAAACAGCTCAACAGTGAAAAACATAATATCTGAGAACAACTAGGAAGCAAATCATTGCCAGCAGAGGTTGCTATGGTTTCTCTCGTGGTATAGAAATGTGTGCGATGAGAACAAGAAGCTGAGAGCTCACCCATGGTTCCACGGTACAACTGCTCTGTTCTGACCAGGACTTTCAGTCAGGAACGCCAGCATGACTAATCAGTTTCCGCTGGATGCTTGTAAACCTCTAATTTGATGATGCTTTGTTATCTGTCTGCTGCTGCTCTGTTTGTTCTTTTACTTTTGCTTGCTGTGTACTTAGTAAACTCACTCATTCAGAATGAAAAGCCTGGATGTTTTAGATCGTTCCCCTGACCATTCAAAATACTGTAAACACCAGTCATTTTAGAGAGTGAAGAGACATTGATTGTACTGTAGGTACTGATATATTAGCTACTGTGGGTGTGAGTGAAAAGGGAAGGAGGACAGGAAGCAGAGTAAGACTGGTGATTAATATTAGGTTAACAGTGGAAGAATGTAAACAGAAGGGAAACTGTAGGAGTAAGACGGAAGGGGTAGAGGAAGCAGAGATGTGTGTGATGATGAGTTCTGTCGATGTGACACAGCCTAGAGTCACCTGGGAAGAGTCAGTGCAGGGTGTCTAGATCAAGTTCAGCTATGGGTGTGTCTAGGAGATTGTCTTCACTGTTAATGGATGTGTGAAGACCCAGCTGGAAAAGTAGCTACACCCTTCCCCGGGTTTGAGTCTGAATTGTGTAATAATAGTAAAAACGGTGAGCTGAGCAGTGAGTGTGCATGCATGCATTCATTCCTCTCTATTCCTGGCACGGATGCAATGGAATCAGCTCTTTCAAGTTTCGAGCCGAAGAAACTCTCGCTCCCTTACAGCTGCTTTGTGCCGAGTATTTTGTCATAGCCACAGTGACAAAACTAGAACAATATGCTGTAGATAACATAGGACAGGCCCATCTGCAGGGGTGAGCCACAGAGACCCTGGAAATGCATGCAGCCTGTGTTCTTTGCAAAAAGAAAACAAGAAAGTGAAAGAAGAAAGATTAACGAGGGATAAAAAGATTATTTGGTGTGAACAGATCGAAATGGAGCCAGGCAGCTAAAGTGATACTGGTTATTAAACACAGGATGAATGGATGTAGAGGGAAAGAATACAGTGGCTGGATACTGGCCTGGCTGCTGGATCCACCTCAAGGATCTCTGGAGTATATTCCTAGTTTCTAGAAGCCTGTTTAACTCCTGGCAGTTCTGCAATAAGCAATCCTCCCCTCCAGGCCTTCCTTTTTATGACTGGATGACAGATTCTGGTCCAGTTTGAGGGTGGGTCCCCGCATACAGCATCTCAGATACTTTGGACATTTCTCTCTTCCTTTATGGTTCTAATTGTGAATGTCGGTCCCACCCTTTTCAGCTCTTCCCAGTGTCCCAGGTGCCACTTAAAATCTGCATAAAAGTTGGGTTTTCGATTTGCTGAATCCTAAATAGCTCTGTTTCAAAATTCCATTCCTTATTGGAACAGTATTCTGTGGGCCTGGTTTCTTAATAGTTCTCAGGCAGTTGCTCCCAGTTTGCTGAGAGTATGCATCACAGGTCTGGACTGTCGACCAGATGAAGCAGGGAACTCTTTGCAGTGGGGACTTATTTCTGCCCTGTGGGTTGCCAGCACTGTGGAAAGGCCTTTAGCCAGCCTCGCTTGCCAGTGCTATGGCGCCCTGGTTGAGGCCTCTCCCCCAGCTGTTTAGTATCTGTTACCATTCTGTTGCTGCATTTCGGCTTTCCCCAGATTACCTGCAGCCTCGCTTGAATGCCAGTCCTTTTTTCTTTATAGCTTTGCTGTCTTTTTGCACATGCATTGATAATAATGTCCTCTCATGGAGTCACACCTAATCCAAAGTAAATAATGTGCTTGTCTACCCTCTTTTCAGCAAAAAAAAAAAAAAAATATGCCACCCACATGAATACTATCTTTCATGATTATCTAAATATAATTGTGGGACACTACTTTTGTGTGTATGTGCTTTTTTAAAAAAAAAAAAAGTATTGTTTTTATTGAGCTATATATTTTTCTCCACTCCCCTCCCTTCCCCTCCCCTCCCCTTCTACCCTCTCCCAAGGTCCCCATGCTCCCAATTTGCTCAGGAGATCTTGTCTTTTTCTACTTCCTATGTAGAATAGATCCATGTATGTCTTTCTTATGATCCTCATTGTTGTCTAGGTTCTCTGGGATTGTGGTTCGTAGGCTGGCTTTTCATTGCTTTATGTCTAAAAGCCACTTATGAGGGAATACATATGGCATTTGTCTTTCTGGGTCTGGGTTACCTCACTCACTATAATGTTTTCTAGATTCATCCATTTGCCCACACATTTCAAGGTGCCATTATTTTTTTTCTGTTGTGTAGTACTCCATTGTGTAAATGTATCACATTTTCCTTATCCATTCTTTGGTTGAGGAGCATTTAGGTTGTTTCCAGGTTCTGCTTATGACAAACAATGCTGCTATGAACATAGTTGAGCACATGTCCTTGTGGTATGAATGAGCATATTTGGGGTATATATCCAAAAGTGGTATTGAGGAAGGTTGTTTCCTAATTGTCTGAGAAATCATCATAGTGATATCAAATATAGTTGTACCAGTTTGCACTCCCACCAGCAATGGAGGAGTGTTGGAGGAAGCTTCTTAAAATACACCTGTTCATCCTACTCCATATAGACTAAAAAACTGTAAGAAAATGTATCTAAATAGGAATATGAAGGAGGTTGGCATAGAATAGTAAGCAAAGAGAGACAAAATAATGAAGGGCTTTGGTTCATATTGCTTACTACCTCTGTGTAACAGAGAAGTGCTTTTGCTGTTGATGTCCAAGACCCACAAACAATTTGTTGAGTAATGTAGAAGCAAAAATATCCATCGCTGAAGCATTAAGTCAGCTGTGTGAGTTTAATCTTGTCTACGCCAATATTATGTTAACGCCATCCAAAGTCCCTGCCAATAAAGCTAAGTCATTCTTTGAAATGCCATGATTCATTATTTTACTTTCTTCCGAAAAGTAACAGTTTGTACTTTATGGTCCAATGAGAGGTACTGGAGTTAAAATGAAATTTAATTTTCAGTCACTAAAGAAGGGGAAACTATTTAACCCATGGCTGTGGAATAGTGCCCATTAATGTTTCATTAATTTTTTTTTACACAAACTTCATATCCTACCACACTGAGAAACAGCTGTTTACTGCATACCTTGGGCATCTTTTGAATGGATTCTACAAATCTTTCTAGATAGCAAACATAAGAGCTATTTTTCACAACCATGCCTTTAAAACAGTGCCCTTTAAGACACGCTTGAGGGATTAACCCCTGTGCTGGGAACACCTCAGAAAGATATGCAGGGTGTGATGACTTCAGCTGTCTAAGTGTAGTCAGCACTCCACGGTTGCAAGTCCTAGACGGCTCTCTCCATCTTTCATCCCCTTCCCAAGCCTTGGTCTAGAGTGGTGTGAGTGAGTCAGCTTAGTGACTGCAAATGAGCGTAAAGCGCTCCTAACCCCTGTTTCTCATAAAACAATTAAATGATCTTTAAAGAAAAAATCCATGTGCTCATCAGGCCTGTGGGAAGTGTTGTCTGCCTAGAGGTCATGATCTGAAGCACAGGAATAAAGCCAATGTTAGAGTCGGTGGAGGAGACAGCCTTGCCCTAGCAGAGCACACAGAGCATGTTACCAGGTCACATTCTCCATCTGTGTTGTTACAGGGAACACAACTCCACAAGCACCTGCTAGTAGTAAACACCGTAAGGGTACCAGGGTAGGGAGATGTTGTCTCTACGATGGGGAAGCCCTGTAAAGGAGGCCAAAGCTATGCACATGCAAAACCCAAGCAGGATATAGAGTTGATAGCATTGCTAGGGGAATTTTTATGCCCTTGATCTCTCTTTCTGAATTTCTGTTTCACTGTGTGTGTTTCTCACCTTTGCTAGTCATATGAAAGAAGAAGAGTGGTGGTCTGATTCCCTGTGTTCTAGAATGATCCTTGGCCTCTTTCAACACTGCCAAATGGAATTCAGTTTCATAAAAGTAAACGTTGAAAAGTCCCATGTCACAGGCAAACCAAGTGTAAAGTTGTGAAGTTGGAAAAACTCCCACTTTTAAGAATGCTGTAAATTTTCTTCCATATCTAATATTAAAGAAGGGAAAATACAGCTGAACTACCCAGATGTCAAGTTTCTTTATCACTTTCTAGCCCTTCAGCCATGGATGCTTGCCAGAGAGAGAGAGACAGAGAGAGAATTAGGATCATGTGGGGAAATCTCTGTAGAAAGTATTTTTGCATAGACATAAAAGGAAATTGGTGCATCCACCCTGCACACAGCTGAGAACATGGCAGTGTCTCTCCCAGCAGATTTCCCATTCACAGAAATAAAGATCTCGGCTCTGTTGTCCACTGACTGCATGGCCTCATGGACTTGTACCAGATGTCAGCAAAGAGCCATGAAACACTGTCTTCAGAGCGCTCCGTTCCCTTACCATACTTGCCACATTCAGATGAATCAAATCAGAACAAGATGCGATTTTACTGAGAAACAAGCCTTCCGCTATCACGTTACTTCGCTTTCCATATTCCCCCGAGCATGCTTAAAATCCAGAAGACCTACAGTAGACTACAAGGGAGAATCTCTAAGGCCCCAAAGCAAGTTGCCTTACCTTTTTTGTATCATATTATATATACATCTTACAATTATGCCAGCAATTAAAGCATTGTCATGCTGCATTATAATGTGTTTTTATGTTTAGGATTAAGAAACTGTCTTCCACTCTTCTGCGGGTTCCTTTTATGTCCTACAGGCAAATCCTTTCTCTTGGGTCAGGATGTAATAATAAGGTAGGCTTTCCTCTCCGGGGTATTGTGTCTGTCTTGCTGTGTTTAAATTGATACACAAAGCTCTTTGGAGCAAACGACAGTATTTTCTTTGTATAGGAGCCAGCAGTTGAATAACACATAGAGGATTCTCTGTTGAGCATTTTAAAGATATAGTTTGCGCTGGGTGGGGATGCTAGTGCTCAGAGAAGTCCCTGGGGAGCAGGATTGGCTCTGGCCCTGGGAGTGGAGGCCTTTTCTGTCTCTAGTCTGGAATAGAAAACAAATAACCAACAACTTTAAAGAAAGGAAAAATTCAGAGACGTTACCGAGCTCTTTTTAACAGTGATGTTTTAGGAACAAAATAAAGAGGAATTTATTATTTGAGCTAGAGGAGAATTTTCCTAAAGTTTGATGTCTCCTTATAGACTATCAGTTACCAAAGGTCAAAGCCACTGTTAATGAAGAATCTTTTATTTAACCATTATAGTGTTGATTATTGGTTTTGAATATAAGTCCTGAGTCAAAGTGATTGGCCTGTCTTCAATACATAATCAGTATACTGTGGGTGTGGGTGTGTGTGGCGGGGTGTCTGTCTGGATGTTATAATTGTTATGGAGGGTTTTTTGTAATTGTTACTGTTTGTGTTAATTAGGGTTTTATTGCTGTGACAAAACACAATGACCTCAGCAATTCATAAAGGAAAACACTTAATTGGGGCTGGCTTACAGTTCAGGGGTTTAGTCCATTAATTGTCATGGCAGGAAGCATGATGGCATGCATGCAGACTTGGTGCTGGAGAGATAGCCAACAGTTCTCTATCCAGATGGGCAAGCAGCAGGAAGAGAATATGAGCCACTAAGCCTGCATTAACTCTTAGGGAAGAGGAACTGGCATGTCTCCTCAGAGGCAGAGTCTATTCTTTTAGTTCGGAACCAATGGCTTCCTCTTAACGGGCCTTCGTTGTTACTGTAAAATAATGAAATCGTAGGAAATTCCTTTCTCTTTCTGTCACTCCTTTTCGTCTGCCTTGTCTCCTTATAAGTACATGTCACCCTCCTTTGCCTATACATTTTTTATGATGTGTCACTAAAAGAAACTCAAGGCAGTTTCCTCTTCTGGTGAACTCCTTGGCTCAAATGAGCAGACTGAGTCTACCCTCTTTTCCCTCGTTCTCTATATGTGGAGAGTTGCGGTCTGGGTTCTATGCCAGGAGTTCATCACATACACTGCCAAATAGCCTTCTGAAATTCCTTCCTATGGGAGATAAGAAATATAGGAAAACTAGCCAGAGAAAGACATTAGAGAAACAGGTGAGACAGCAGACTTGGTGAGATCAGACCAGGTCCTTGGAAACTGAGACAAAAAACAATGACTGATATGGCTGCCATATTCTCTTGGTCCTGTGTAACGGATGGACATCAGTCCATTGCGGGGAGGAAGGGCCTAGGTACAGGGGTCACAGCCAGGTTGCCACCTTTCCCTAACAGAATGTTGTCTGCATATCTGCATTGTGTTTGTGCAGCATGACACATGAAATAACGCGGATGCCATTTATACCTAATTTATATTTAAAGAAGGATGAAAATAAATATCCTGTAAGTATTCAAGCAACAGCGTTTGGTTGTCTTGTGTCTGGTTTATTTCGTAAATGCATTCACTGTTTTCTACCCTGGATATTATAATTCACCACTATATAGCCACACTGTATAAATTTTTCTCTTTGTATGCAATGTGGAGACCATTATGAAAGCGTTCTGTATTTGAGTGCATGTGCTTGAAGGGTCAAAAAAGGCTCCAGTGAAAGCTTGAGAAAGTTGAATGCTTTACTAGGCAAACATCCCTATGAAAACAGGCTTGTAAAAGTAAGTTTGATGGAACCATACTCCAAATTAAAAACATATTTTTAGGAATAAATGGGGATATTCTTACATTGTTGAGGAGGCAATGGCAGAATAAAACGAAAAGACAGAAATGGCTAAAAACTAAGAAGTCACCCAACTCCAGGAATGATTTTGCCACATGCAGGTTGCTGATGCCCAGCTCAGGCGGGCTGCCCCGTCAGTTCTCTCGGGCGAGCTACATGGCACACAGCCTTCACTGCTATTTTTTTCCAGCTGTCAACTTTCAGCCTTGGCCATCTTCGACTGTAGCATTTCTATGTAAAGCACTTTCCTCCTTTGTTTCTCCAGTGGAAATTTATGCGACCAACCTTACTTCCTGATTTCTCCTTCTTCAAACATTTTAGTCATGGTGAAGCAAAATTTCCATGACATTAATGAGATTTCCACAAGCAAATTAAACAGAAAATATGCCCTTTGGTCTTTTGTATTTAACGGCACTGCGTAGAGAAGAATTCTTGAAGTAAAGCGTGGTCAGGATCAATAGCCAGGGGACAATGCCAGGGTAGCTTCATGCAAGTAACTGGCTCTTTTTTTCTCTCTCCTCCATCTAAATCTTTTAAATTATGCCATGACAAAGTTACTATAAAACATCAGATAATTTGCTCTCTGCTGCCAGCTGAGCATAATTCTGACGGTACAGACTCGCACTTCATTGCCCAGGCCCTTAGCTTCAGACTGTGTTAATATTACCATAGTGGGCACAAATAGATCTTAGCGTTCTTTTCATTGGTAACAAATAGGAGCTAAGTACGGTAACGGAATTGTGTCTTTCTGAACCCCAAATTTCATTCTATACTTGTAATATTAAAGGACTCTTTTACTGTGTCTCTGATAGAAGCTTTTTCAGATAGTGAGGAGTGCGACAGTCATGGGACATTGTCTTTCTTCCTGTGGCTTCTGGTTCTCCATGCACAACCCTATGGCAACACAGATTTGTAGTATTAAAGCTGAGAGCACATATCTCAGCACATATTTTTATTGAGCTTTTATTATGTGCTGGAGATTTTTCCTTTATTTTAGTTATCAGATTATAGAAACACTGTACCCCAATAAATTAGAATATCTCCTGGGTTCTCCCACTAGGAGAAGAGGAAGCCTAAAGTCTGGGGCAACCAGAAGTGTACCTATTTCCCAGAAAGAGATCTGCAAGTTGTTAGACCACCTTGCTGGAGGGCAGAACTGAAACTGCGATGGGTCAGTGGTAGATAGGATCCTTCCTTCACTAGAGACTGCTTAGATATGCATGACTCTAGCCGTCTCCCTAAACCACACCTCTCAGATCAGGACCTGAAGATGGACTCAGGGGTCACCGGGTCTTTTCCCGCCTCTTCCCAATGTGACCACATGAAATGATTCTTTTTTTTTTTTTTTTTGCCCTTCACTACTTAATTTGCCTCTTGTAATTGGCTTGCTGAGAACAGGTTACTGAACCTGACTTGTAGGCCCACAAGTTGTGGCCCTAACTCTAGTAACAGTTAGAATACATCACTTTAACAAATCAGCTAAAACCTTGGGATCCGCAGAAGCGGAAATAAGTAATAAGCTCAGTGAGTACATTAAGCTGCAATGTATTGCAAGTTATAGATGCTGTGGGTGAAGGGAGAGCAGCAGAGTAGGAAACAGAACTGCAGTGGAATGATCAGAACCAGGACCAACTAGGAAAAGTCTTGGTAAGAGTATAATGGAAGGTTTGAAGAAGCCCACGGAGAAGGTCAAATACTCTTGTCTCTCCAGCCTGCGGAGGGGCATCCTTAGCCACACTGGCTCCGCCCCTGGCTGTGCTCCGTGGGAATCACGGGCAGCATCTGCTCTGTGTGGTCCACTCTTTCACACCCAGCTTGCCCTCCCAGCTCTGTAGACAGCTACCACTTCCGGATGTAACACTGGACTGAATCCCATAGGCTTCCTGGGAGAAACAGAGAAACCTAAAATGAATGTCTTAGAAATAGAGTGCCAAGGATATCCGTGTACAGTTCCTTAGTGCCTCCCAGCACAGGGGATCTCAGAGTAGCCGCTGCCCTTCCCTAAAGCCATACGCTAAACGCTGCACATTTCCTCTTTGCTTCTGTGATTTCTCCAGACCTACTAGGACCAGGCAGCCACCTTAGTGTCTCGCTCTGGACCCCTGGGTGGATTGGAGTTTGTGTAGACCTGGGTCGTGCAGCCTTAGCTTCCTGTGTGTGGGCCTCCCAGGCTTGCACCCGTGCTCATAGCCTCACCCTCATCTTCTTTTCTTTCTGCTTTGCTGTTTTGGATCTGGTGGCACATGGTTTCTAATTGCTGACCCTTTAACCCATAGGCACAGTAGGCATAGATTATGGAATTTTGAAATCAGTTTTATGAAATATTTAAAATTCTCTATAAGTGCTTTAATAGGATCAAAGAAAACAAAGGGAAGGAAAGCAGATTAGTCTTTTAGAACATGGGGTTGGGGGATCAAATCAGGACCTTATTCTCACTAGACAAGCTATTTTCCTGCCACAGATTTATAAAACCTTGGGTCCATGGTTGTCTTCTCTACTGAGATGTTCTAAAGGCCCCTCCACTGTGTCTTATGCTCCAGATCTGCTGAATTTCTAATGCTGATATTGTCTTGGAAACTTCAAAACTAGAAATTACAGTACCTTTAAGTCAACATTCACAAGTTATTCCAAAGGTTCTCTCAAATCTAATGCTGACTCTCCATCTCCAAGGCCATGGATCTCTTGGGTAACAGAGCAGCTCCCCGAGTGGGTATAATGCCCTGGCATTACTCAGTCCCCCAGTGACGCTGCCAGAGCTAGTCTTTTAAAAACCATACATAGCTCATAACAACCTTAATTAAAATCTTGGTTGCTACAGCTGGAGAGATGGCTCAGCAGTTAAGAGTGTTTATGCTGTTCTTGCAGATGACCTGAGTTTGGGTTCCCAAGGCACACATTGGGCAGCTCACAACTCTAGGTCTAGGGGATCTGATGCCCTCTTCTGGCCTCTACGGCCATCTGCTCATGTATGGCATACACACAGAGGGATAGCTATATACATAAATAAAAATCACTTTTAAAATGCTTGCTTAACTGAGATCTAAGTATCCTAGGGCACTCATCACCCCTGTAGTTTCCCTATACTACCTCTGTAGTGTGTGCACACGCGCACACACACACACACACACACTCACACTCCTTCACATTATCCTTGACATCACTTCTTAGCATACTGTGCTCTTTTTGACTTGAGCCTCTATCTCTTTCCCTTCTATAATGTGCTTCTCTCTTCACTCTGGATTCAGCTTCACTCTGAACTCACCTCTGCACACTTTTTGTTTGCGCATTTCCCGCTTGGATTACTTGTTCACTTCAAGTATCATCTCAGGCTTTTGCTGCACTCATTTTTATTGTCCACAACACACAGTTAGTGCATATAGACTGATGGCTAAATTTGAATTCCTCCTATAAACTCTGACTTCTGCTAGGATGGTATAGAAAATTACAGTCTAATGATAAAGTTGGTCCATTACTTAAGGAATGTTATAAATCTCCTTGGATATAACAGCACTAACAGACTGAAACATTTAGGAGTGGTTGATGAAGAAGATAACTGGAAAATGCTAAGAGTAAGATTCCTACATGGTAAAAAGTGTGTGTGGCACAGTGTCCCAAGATCTCCCTGACCCCTTGATTTAATGACATGAACCTGCATAGCCCTACTCAGTAAGCATGCTCATTTCTCATGGGGAAAGGAACCATGCATTCACCCAAGTGTCTTACTGTTTACTTGCAGAGCATGGGTGTCTGATGCAAAGGCTAATTTTTAGGCAGCATTCCTTCCTGCATCCCAGTAGCCGGTCTCTGGTGAGATCCAGTAGGCGTGTCTTATTTCATCGTGCCTCTTCAATGCTTAGAATATAACTGCTGTGCCCTAAATAAACACAGAATTAATAGTGAGAGAATGAGTCAACACAATGGGAGAGGTGGGCAGGTTCCAAATAAATTTTCCTCCTCTTCCTGTCATTTATAAGATGTATCTGTTTCTATCATCAGTCACTGCCATCCTCCTGTATGTACACACACACACACACACACACACACACACTTTTATTAACTGCTAAATGTTTTCCCAACACTTTCCCGTGTGAGACTCTTTCAGCAACGTGATTGACAGACCACTTTTAGGAAGAATACTGTCCAGGAATGTGGTTGGTCTATGACTTTTGAAAATGACTTTTCAACCTCCTCTCTAAATAATTTTGCTTTTCAAATTCTTGGGCTGAGGAGATGGCTTAGTGTATATGAGTACTTGCTGTGTTTGAATCCCCCCAGTACTCATATGAAAAGCCAATTATGGCTGTATGTGTCTATAACTGCAGAACGGCGTAGACAGGTAGATACCAGGAGCTTGCTGATTAGCTGGCCTCACCCGAACAAAATCATCTGGTTCAAGACCCTTTTTCAAAGCAGTAGAGGAAAACATCATTGTCCTTTCGTTTCCATATCCCTGTAGAGGTGCATGTGAGCAATCTCTCTCTCTCTCTCTCTCTCTCTCTCTCTCTCTCTCTCTCTCTCTCTCTCTCTCTCTCTCTCTCTCCCTCCCTCTCTCCCTCCCTCCCTCCCTCCCTCTCTCCCTTCCTCCCTCCCTCTCTCCCTTCCTCCCTCCCTCCTTCTCTCTCTCTCTCTCTCTCTCTCTCATGCCCACCCCTTAAAAAGGAAGGAATTCTTGACTTTTCCTTAACTATTAGAACTAGATTATCCAAAACCTGTTGCAATTTTAACAAATCTTTCAATGATCAGACTAGGATAGAGAACATTTACACTGGTGTGTGAGCTCAAGGGCTGGTGGTCGTGGTGTCCAGAATCAGAACTCAGTATGGTAGAGAAAGCCTGGGTTTATAGAGCACTGGAGAAGGCAGCTGCCTGTTAAAAGCTCGTTTTTACTTTTTCCATTTATGTTTAAATTGTTCATTTTCTCATAACATACTCTGTGTTAACCCTCTTACGAGTGCCTGCATGCCTAGCTCTATGTGGATTCCTGGGGTCATAAAGTAAAGGTTAGTTAACATTTTGTGCACTTTTAGATAATGGAAGGCTTAACATCTTGCATTTCAAAGAGTAAAAGTTTGTAGCTATTTTTGTATTCAAGAAGGCATAATGTATGAATGTTCTCCGTTCTTAGAGCTAGTGTGTGTGTATGTATGTGTGTATGAGAGAGAGGAAATAAGAATTAAGCACTTTAAAATTTGAAATCCATGTCGGGCGGTGGTGGCGCACGCCTTTAATCCCAGCACTTGGGAGGCAGAGTCAGGCTGATCTCTGTGAGTTCGAGACCAGCCTGGTCTACAAGAGCTAGTTCCAGGACAGGCTCCAAAACCACAGAGAAACCCTGTCTCAAAAAACAAACAAACAAACAAACAAAAAATTTGAAATCCAAGAAGTGCTATTGTAAATTCTTTTATGACTTTCCAACTTTTCAAAGTTTTATAACAAAATAAGAATTATTTCAGTAGATATATGGAAGCCATATATAGAGAATCTCCAGTCACCCTTCCTGTTGGTGGAGAAAGCCACACAGCGTAGGAGGATTTTAATACTCCGGGACACTGTCATGCTTCTGAAAACTCGACCTTGGCATACACATGGTGTCCAGGTTTGGTAATGCTTCCTAAACACGCTGCATTTCTGGGCATAGTCCACACAAGTGAATGACGAGTTCTTCCAGTCCCTGGGAGAGGTTGCATTTTATGGCTGTTTTGCTGTCCTCTTTTGGAGCTGAACCAAGGAGCGGCTGGGGAACAGAAGGGAGACCTTTCTTCCACCTCTCCTATAGCTGTAGTTCAGGGTGGAAACCATGTGCCTGCTTGGTTTGTTCGCTACAAAGAGATGAAAAAAAGATCCTTTCAGAAGATGAATTTTCTAAGTTACTTAGCATTTCCATGATGATACAATTAATACTGTTCTCCTTCCTGCAGGTAGAGTATTCTTTTCCATCTAATCTGTGGTATTCAAGAGTACTCTTCAACTCTTTCAAGCTTACCCTGGCTCTTTTTGGGGGGGAGTAGTTAAGTTATAATAAATAAAGCTTGCCTGAAGATCAGAGAGTCCAACAGCCTCAGTGGTCAGCCTTACAGACCAGGCAGTGGTGACACAGACTTTTAATCCCAGTAACCATACTAGTTTGCCATAGAAACTGGGCAGTAATGGTTCTCACCTTTAATCCTAGCACTAGAGAGGAATATAAGACGAAAAGAGACAGCTCTCAGGCACACTCTCATTCTGAGATTCCTGAAGGTGGGATCTCCATTTCAAACTCAGGTAGAGGTAAGAGCCAGTCAGTGGCTGTCTGTTTGGCTTTTCTGACCTTCAGGTTGAACCCCAATATCTGGCTGCAGGTTTTTATTAATTGTGCTACAAAGCCCAGATCAGTTTTGCGTTAAAAGAGTTTGTGGTTTTGTCTTGCTACCTACAACAAAGAAAGAGGATAGGGTGTGGATAGGTATGTGCCCAGTGCTCTGCAGAAAGCAGGTCAAATGTTTCGATAACATCTTAATTGTATTTGGATATCGGCCCTTCCAGAACAGAAACTCAAAGTTTTTTATGTTTTAAAAGTTATTGTTGTTATTATATTATTGTTTTGTGATACATTCTCACTGTGTAACCCAAGATGGCCTCAGACTTCCAGTCCTCCTACCGCAGCCTTCCAGGAGCTGGAATTATAGGCGTTCTCCACAATGCCTGGCGAGGAAATTGAAAATGTCTTGTAGACCAGTCTCCTTATTGAACTGTGAGCGAGAAGAGTGCTGGATATGTTTCAGTAAACTAGGTAGGACTCACAGCTTTAGAGAAGAAAGGTCTGGGTCCTTAGCAGATTTACATCAGTAACTATTGCTCTGTATGAATCTAAGCATTCTTAAAATGAAGGTGGAGGATCAAATAGAAAAATTTTATTATGTATCACAGGTTGATACCTCCCTGGACATTTCATGATTTGAAGCAACAGCAAGCAGCCTGTGGAAATCTGCATTCACCGTGCTTGGGTGTGGTGCGGGGTAGAGGGGGTCTGTTTTTTCTAATTGTGCATTATGTCATAGTCTCAGTTGGAACTGCTGTTAGTTTGTGATATTTTGGGCTTGACTTTGTTAGCAAATCAAGTTTAAAATTTTCCCTCCGTTTTTCCCTACGATGTGGAAGGGAAATAAAAAAAAAACAAAAAACAAAAAAACAAAAAACAAGCATGATGTGATTCCCATGCAGTTTAGTTTCTAGGTTGTTTTCTCTCTTGTGTGGAAAGCCGCTCGTCAGTCCCTGGTCTCTACAGAAGAGAAGCCCTCGGGAAGTCACATACCACCTACTCTTTCTGCTGTGCTTTTCCTGTTTCCTCACATCCTCCTCAGATTCCGACACAGAGTAGATTTTTGTGATTTTTTTTCCTTTGTAAGTGGATGACATCTTTATTGAGATGTAATAAACACACTGTGTTAATTCGCCCATTTTAAAACATACAGCAATTTTGTCTGTTGAAGCCATTTTATCACCCCATACTCTCAGCAGCCATTCTCTGTTTTCTGCGTGGATCCCACCCACATGTTGCCATCTGCTTTCATTCTGCAGAGATCTACTTAGCCTGGTGGTGATGGGGTTACCTTGAACTGTTTGTGCTTTGCTCCGTAGCTTCTTTCATTCAGCGTGTCTCCAGCGTGCATCTGTGCCCTGATGCTGGCTACAACCTTACCCTTCCTTGTCCACTTAGATTCTACCTGTGAATTGTAACAGAAGGAGTGGGCTGCTTTTCATCCCGGCCCTTTGCTGTCTTACACTCAAAATCATCACACAGAAACTGTATTCATTTAAACACTGTCTGGCCCATTATCTCTAACTTCTTATTGGCTAATTCTTCCATCTTAATTTAATCCATTTCTATTAATCTGTGTATCACCACGTGACTGTGGCTTACTTGCAAGATTCTAACTACCATCCGTCTCAGGCAGGAGATGCATGGCGGCTGTCTCTCTGTACTTCTTCCTAGCATTCAGTTTTATCTACTCCGCCTACCTAAGTTCTGCCCTATCAAAAGGCCAAGGCAGTTTCTTTATTCATTGCCCAATGAAAGCAACACACAAACAGAAAGAACTCCTACACCAGTGAATGATCATGGGTTCTTGCTTCCATGGAAGCTGTATATCCAGCTCGCCTCGATCTTGGTTTGCAGGGAGCGAGGTGGGATTTGTCTTTTAATACCATTCATTTCCATTCTTAATGCAGAGCCCCTCATTCATAGATAATGTTCACCATGTTAAATAACTTTGCCTTTTTTAACCCATAAAAGAAATGATTATGTTGCATAATTGTGCTAGACACCTGCCGGTGGGGACTTATTCATTCATTTCTAACCAATAAGCACAGATCTCACCCAATACTTAACGTTCACAGACCAGAAATTGGAAAATTTAAAAAAATTTTTATTTAAAGTGCTGTTTTTAAGTTCTTGATGTTTTCCTGATTGGTTTTATAGTGTGTCAAACAGCTACGGGTGAGTCAGAATTTTTATTAGCCAGCTAGAACTGTAGCAGCCGTTCTGGGAAGTCTTTGGAGAAGACCCCTCCTACAGCAGGCTGCTGCAGATTGACAGGTGCCACCAAAACAATTTAAATTATTTTGTTTATCTAAAATTAAAGTGCATATTGATATATACGGCCTATTTCAGCCCTGATAGTTTGTGATTTGTGCCGTTTTTCTATTTCTGCTTCTTAATGCTTTAAGGAATCCAATCACAATGTGTCCCTAACATAATCCAAGTCATGACAGTCTTAGAACTTTTCAGAAATACTGCTTATCAAGTAATGCTCGCGAGAAGATGTCAGCTGAGCTCAGATGTAAAGTAGGAGGAATTCTCAGGGAATTTGCTTTTCTTTTAGGTAAATCATTTCTATCTCTCTCCCATACTGGTTTTACTGTGAATTAAATTTTAATTAAGTCTAAATCACTTTCTCCTTTCCCTCCTTTCCACAGATATCTCTGGGAACTTAAATCAAGAGATAATAGACGTATAAACCCAGGAAACAAATTGAGATTGAATTTTTTTCTTAAGATCGTTTAATTCTTTATGCCTCACCTTATGCCAGATAGAACGTCCCCCTATCCCTGTCCCCCGGGCACAATTCTTCACCAAACCTGAGGCGTGACGCTACCGTCTCTTCCCAACAGCCCCATTCATGAACTTGTCTGGCCACGGAAAGAGTCAGGAAGCATCAGATAGTTCCAGTTTGGCATTCTGCTGTAGATGTTTCTGTTTTACTCCTTCCTTTGAAAATAGAGTCATGGGGCAAAGTATGATGACTCAGAGCTGCTCGTAGGAGGCTAAGGCAGGACAGCTGCCGTGGGTTCCATATAAAATGTGATCGTGACATCTGAATGTCTAGATACAAAATGTGTGGCCAGAGCATTGACAGTAGGCAAAACTAAGGGAGAGTACGTGTTCCAGCCACAGCAAGAGACTGTGGAGCCTGAGAACTTCAGGCCCATGGTTCTGCTCTACTTTCTTTAGTATGTATTCATGGACCACTACTGTGTCAATCACTTTCATAAATCTATGTGTGAGGGAAACGGAATCACATGCACTTGTGCAGAAGAACCATATTGTATGCTTTCATATATACCAGGTACTGTGGAAAACCTGACAACACGCGTGTGAGAGCCTTTTAGCTCCGTGGAATTTGTGTTGTTTGGGAAACAGGTAGTGATGGGAAGACCAGCACAGTAGATAAGTGCCAGAGTGGCTGTTGTTTTCAGGGCTCCAGGTTTGCCTGTCTCGCTGTTGCTGCTTTCTGGGTGTGCTTAACAGGGATTGTTTCACGGCATCAGCAGGAGGAATTCGCTCCTTGCTGTCTGGATCCTGCCGGCTAGAGAAAACAGGCTTGGGAGGCAGCCAGTGTTTGCCTCCTGATCAGTGAGTCACCCTAGGCGGTAGGTGGGATGAGTGAACGTTCTGCTCAGCTCTGAAGAGCGCTTTAGCTTCCCCTCTCAGGGAGTTACTAAGAACGGAGCCTACTAATCTAGGGAGCCGTGCTTTCCAAGTGGAAATTGAATCTGGCCAAGAGAGAGGGAGGCAGAACAAAGGCAAAAGGCACCTCCAAGCTTCGTGAACTGATTGAATAGCAGCTTTATGCAAGGCTGTGTGAGCACCCAGAGTGACTGGGCCACATGTGTGTTTCAGCTGGAGGTTAGGAAAACGGCCTGCTCGGAACTCACGCACATAATGAAGCAAGAAGAAAGGACCCTGATTAGCTCAGTGAAGCCCATTGTGGGCTTCCATTCTGCTGCTGCTAAGGAAAAGAAATGCTTCCTCTTCCCTCTCCCTTCAGGTCTCTCTTCTGCCCCTCTCCAAATCTCCTTGGTTGACAAGTGGGGCAGAGCTTCCCAAAGAGAATCCCTTGAAGTAAAGAGCTGCCTTCCACTTCTCCCATGGGCAAGCAAGCTTTTAAGTTCTGCCTTTCTTTAGGCTATCACAGACCAGAGTGGGGAAGATGGAATTATGGGCCTTGCCTCATTCTGCTAAAGTCATGGTCATAGTCAGTAAATATTGACTTTTAGTTTGATCACTATGCAGGTTATATTAATTTCATCAACTACCATAGCCTCAGCCAGATGTGGTTCTAACTGGAAGTCCCATCGTTGGTCTTGGCTTTTGTTGGGAGTGTGCTGGTGCCCGTGTGCCCTGTTTATTCAGACAGGGAACATTTAGAGTGGTTCCCATACACAGCATTATAATTTATACCATCTATCTCTTTCTGGTTCTTGGGCCTCTGGCAAATTGCATGTCGTAGTGTTGGATTAGTATAGAATTTAATCATGCATTATTTTCCCTTCAATTAAATTATTTATATATTTGATTAACATTGTCACTGTTAGGAAGTCACGTTTTCAGCGAAACCACAAATAAACTCACAGCCATTGAATTTCAGGCCAGCGTCACAGGGAATCAGTCTGCCTGTTCACTGTCAATTGTCTATTCATTGTGTGTTACTCTCAGTGACCTTGGGTTTTAGAGAGAGAAATGAGTGCACTTTTGACCCAAACCCAGGAAAATGATGCATATACTGAGGTGTTTGTCCCTTTCGTAGACACTTGTTTTTTCTTCTTTTTCACTAGCAACCTGGTTTTTATTCCTTTCTTGATTCTTTTCTTTAGCTTGAAAACCTACCTCTTTCTGCTTATGCTTTTTAATGTTTGAGAAATAAACTGTCAAATATTAGTATAAGAAGGAAGCCTTCAAAAATCATCTCATTTGGGGGCAAGCAAATGACGGGTTCATGGGTCAGATCTAGACCACTGCCTGGTTTGCGCTCTCTCTCTCTCTCTCTCTCTCTCTCTCTCTCTCTCTCTCTCTCTCTCTCTCTCTCTCTCTCTCTCTGTGTGTGTGTGGCCCTTGAGCTGAGCATATCAGCTAGGCTCATTTCGATGGCTTTAAATAGCTATAAAGAAAACGTTAAGAAATATTTTTGACCGCTGTGACTTTGTGACATCTGTAAGTAAACAGCTCACATTCTCGCCAAGTCTGTACCTGGTGACAGAGGTACTTTTAGGACAGAGTTTGGTATTTCTGCCTGACTTTATACAGGAAAAGCCTGCTAGCCCCTTATATATGTAAATTTGTCACTATACTTTTACAGATGAGATCATTAAGGCCAGAATTGGCAAATGATCTGCCCAAGGCACACAGTGTGCTACTGAGGCCACCAGTGTCTTTCTGTCCATCTGAGTGTTCATGTGACTGACAGCAACAGAGACCAGGTACTCTCAAAGGAAAATAAGGTACTCTCAAAGGAAAATAACCATTTAAACCTTACAACCACATGGGATTTGTTATGATTTCTTAGAATTTTAATTAATAATTAATTCCCAGATCTTTAAAACCTCCAAAATGTTAAACACATTTGAAAATCTTACATGGTCAGAGAGATGCCTCTTTATTTCTTTATGGTAACTGATTACACCTTCTGAGAAGAGTCTGTTCACTTTCCTCATAGATGGTTGGAATTCCTTTATACACACAGACAGGTGTGCGCACACGCGCGTGCACACACACACAAGTGTAATCTATTAAGTCTGGATTAAGAACAGTTTCAGAAATACTATAAAACATATTGAGACTGGGGTAAGGAGACTATCCCAGGAAGCTAGTCTTGCAGAATGTGAAGTTTTAATTGGCCAGCACAAATCGTCCCTGCCCCTCCCATAGAGAGATGACAGCATGCTCAGTTGTGCATGCCCCTCCGACTAAGCAAGCACATAGTTGCGGTTCCCTACAACTGTATTCCTTCGCTTGCTGCTGGGTCTCCCTGCTCAGAGACAAAGCTCTCACTGTTATTACATACAGATTCTTAACTTCCTGGCCACTTTCAGTACCTAGCGTGTCCAGCTTAGACCCATTCCAGAGCCATCCTGGCCCTGTCACCTGCAGGGAATATCTGGGGGAAACTAGACGGCTGTTTTCCTTGCTCTTTCACGTCATACAAAAGTGCTAGGTCCCAGGTTGCCTCAGGAGACCGTTCATGGTCAACTGTGCTGATGGGTCAGCAGGACTAAGGGAGGTGAGCATTCATTATCTTTCACCCACTCTTGGCACCCCCGCCGCTGCTCCTTGAGTGGCTCCAGTTATTTTATCCTCTATGGGGGTAGGCATGCAAGGCCTGTATTGTTTGTGTACAGTCCCGCAACCTTGCTGGAGACTTGAAAAAGTCTGTGGCTTTTTTATTTATTTATTTTTGTGAGCCCTGGCCAGCTAGACCATGCCTGACCATCTCAGCAGTGTCCCCAATAACCCACGGGAAGCTCGGACCTTCTCACCGTGCCAAGCAGCAGCAGTGCCTGGAACCTGCCAGGGCTGCCTGTCAGTGGACGTCACCACCATCCTCAAAGACATCAAGATCTAACCTGCAGTGAGCGCGTCTGTGTCGTTTGTCTGCCATAGGCTTTCCCCTTTCTCCACGCTCAGCCTGACCTGTATACTAGAGGGGCTTCATTCAGCCTTCAGGTTCTGTTTTCAATGCTGTCTCATTCGAACTGACCCCTGATCCCTGATGTGGCACACTGATCTCGGACCCGTTATGTGTTTTTACGAAACCCATTCTTTCCCTTCATAATGCTTATCACAGCTGTAATTATACAGTAATTTAAGTTATTACCTGTTTTCCTCCAGGAGACTGTAATTTCCTTAGGGCGGGAATTATGTCTGCCTCAGTCCCCATCTCTGGGCCTGCTGCAGAAGGCTTTCTGCACACCACCCTGAAGGCATGCTAGGGGAAAGTCATTGCCATCTCTGTATCCCTTGGCTTCCCCCCGGGAAAGAGTGGACCATTCCTGGGTGTCTTTAAGATCTTTTTTTAATTCTTAAGAGTAATTCTAACAAAATACTATGCATTAAATACCAGGTGAAGCAGAGTTGCATTAAGATAAACAAGTGTTCAGGGCAGCGCCTTTTGCTCGTACTGTTTCCTTTATGCATAGATCAGGTAAACTCAACAAACACTGTGTAACTGCCAAGCACCAGGATACAGTCTGTGGATGAGTATATGAAAGTTAACCTGTTCCAGTGGCAGTCTTTCCTTTTCCTCTCTCTCTATTTCATCTGCCTCCCTCCATTGCTTTTCTTCCTCCCATGTCCCCCACCTTCTTTCCCTAAATTTTATGACAAGAGTCAATTTGTTAATTTCCAGTAACTGGAGAAAACTGAAACAATAGCAATTTCATGCTGCAGTCCTATGCACTAGTCATTTTTCTCTCTGAAAGACTTTATTTCAGAAGTCCTTTGGGCCACACCTAGGATTGTTCTGGGCAGTTTGCAGGCCAGTGTGATTGACTCGACTGTCGCTTGTAGGATGGGTTACGTGCACAGCTGTAATGTCTAGGATACCGCTCCCTAGGGCAGCTGGTTGATGATAGGAAGTCCAGCAGGAAAACAGTTCCGCTGTCACGCTGGTCCACATGATAAGATCGTCTCCATGTGTACTGTCCCGTGCTGCTCAGTGTTGGCAGTTCTTCAGGCATTCCAAGCTCTGCTCAAGGAAAGGAAGGCAGTGACTTCTCTGCCTTTATCCAGCTCTTACTTCTAGAAACAACACAGAAAACTATTTTTTCCATGCAAATTTTTTATCCTCAGGCAATCAGCCACCTAGAAGAATAATCAAAAAGGCCCCATTCTGGTGGCAGAAAATTACCATTAGGTCTCCAAGCTGGAACAGTCAGAGGCACATATCAAATGCTGTGTTGCCACTCCAACAGAACTCATGAGAACTGTAATTACTAGATGAATTCCAAAAGATGCATATCTGTTTATTTGAAAATGTGTACTTGGTAGCCTTAAAATGAGGCAAATACAACATAGCTTGGCTAGAGGATAAAAACAGGATAAAAATCTCTCTGATAGTCTAGAACTGGACATTTGAGTCGCGCACTAAACCTACTAAAGAACGACTTAATTGATTTTGGTGTTGAAAAGGTCTCGCTGTGTGATCTAGTCTAGTTTTCAGTTGGCAGTGTTCCCACTCAGGCTCCCAAGTCCTGGCATTGCCAGCATGTGCCACTGGCGCTTCAGGTAAGTTCAGTGTGGTTGTATCTGGAGAGCTCCCTTACACCTCCGCAGATATTGCTGTAGGTTTTTCATGTCCCACCATCGGAAGGCACTTCAGATGTCCTTCTGTTATTTACTTTTTTTTTTTCGAGACAGGGTTTCTCTGTGTAAGAGTCCTGGCTGTCCTAGAACTTGCTTTGTAGACCAGTCTGGCCTTGAGGTTGCTGAGATCCACCCACCTCTGCTTCCCAACGTGCTGGGATTAAAGGTGTGCACCACCACCACCTGGCTACATATCCTTCTAAAGATGTAGATTAGAGCTGACCCTAAAGCCTTGATTGGGGTTCACCACAACACCAGGAACTGTATTAAAGGGTTAGAACATTAGGAAGGGAACCACTAGCATTGTGGTTAAGAGCCCTTGTTGTCTTACAGTGGACACCAATTCTTTGGTTCTCAGCCATGACAACAAACCTGATTCCCTCTCTGATCTTCAGATACCAGGCACCCACATAGTACACACACATATGAGCAAAGGAAACAGCCATGAACATAATAATCTGAGAAAAACTTACCCTATCAATCTAATTCTACAGGTGGAAGGAAATAATGGCTGAGAAACGACAAGTCATCGGGCGACTGTCACAGATTGTCTTCCCTAGTGCCTGGTTCTCTGTGCTTATTATTCAGGAAGAGATTGTCCCCCATCTCAGCCAATGCTCTTTTTTCTTAGGTCTTGTTATGGAATCCTGGTGCATGTGTGTTCCTGGTCCGTACACACACAAGCACACACATGTACATGCACACACACGAGTGAGAGAACAGCCACACTCCTGTGCGGAGGACCAGTGGAGAACAGAGGGCACAGAGCAGCTCACCCTGTTTTACACACACGCTGTGCAACTCAGGCTTAAACCTGTGCTCTTCAGATTTCGGTATCAAGTAATTTTTGTGGATGCCAAGCCTACAGTCGTGTCACCCAAACTGGCTACGCAGTTAGCATCAGCAAGTCTATCTTAGAAATGTACATACTAGATTTTTTTAAACTGTGATGTCATGAAGCTGTTCATGTGTCTTCGAGGCTCAAAAGGTGAACACTGTTTCACTTTCTTTTGTTGCGTTGAGAATTGACTAATACGTTCTGATTTTCCTTCTCTTTCCCTCAACCTCAGCATATCAATAATGACCACATTCACGGTGAAAAGAAGGAGTTTGTGTGTCGTTGGCTTGATTGCTCAAGAGAGCAGAAACCCTTCAAAGCCCAGTACATGTTGGTTGTGCACATGAGAAGACATACGGGCGAGAAGCCTCACAAGTGCACAGTGAGTACATGCTTGGGCATCCTCAGTGCCCCCTCACACAGACGAGTGTGACGCTTCCCTCTGCAGGTCTTCTGTAGTATCCTCGGGTTCTGCAGGCTGATGACCCCAGGTCCTGCAAGGGTAGTTTGGGCAGTAGTGGGGAGAGAGATGGCGCACTGTCTAGGTCAAGTGTCCCGAAGTTGAGCTTCAGACAGGACATCTCTGCATAGTAGCAAGCGGGCATAAAGTGGGCTGGCTCCTTGTGTTCAAGGCTCCTGTGTCTGCCGTATCCCCCCCAGTTCAGCACACTACAGGACAAAGCACAACATTGATGTGTTTTTCAGTTTAATTCATTATCTGTGTATGTAGTGGAACTGATCCTCTCCTTGCACTCTCATATGGGCTTTGGGTATCAAACTCATGTAGTCAGGTGTACACAGCATGCACTTTGACCCATCTTACAGGCCCTAAGTTGGGCATTCTTTATCAAAAACAAAACTCAAAATATTAGGTTTGGGATGTAGCTCATGGGAGAGCACTTCAGTCCTACTTATAAGGTCTGGATGCTAACATAACATTCCAAGTAAAAGGCCCCACTTACAACATTTGCAGCCATTTGCAGTCACCACACAGGTGCACTGAAACTGTTGTACCGCATTATGATTAGTCTGTGTGCATATGGTGTATATATAAAACATAAATGAGCACATTGTCTGTCTCTGTGGTGTCTCAAAATGTGGATGAATATATTCTGAAATTTGAGAAAACTCAAGCCGCTTCTCATCCCAAGCCTTCGGGTAAGGCATATCCAGCTGCCCTTGGCTCTGAATTGTCCAAACTCTTTGCTCAGTCTCAGGAATAGAGTGTGAGCCTCTGGAGTGGGCCGCATTTTCTCTAAGGAGGTGCTCTGAGCACTGCACAGCCCTGGTACTTTACATCTTAAAGGCCCTTTACAAACATGATCAAATTCCATGCCTTTGTATAGACACAAAGCCATATTAATGAACTTTGTGCTGAATCTGAAATCAGTGGGAATTGGAGGAGATCAATGAACAGATAATGAAATTCATTGTCCACATTGAGCTGTCTATTAAAAAAAAAATAGGGAAGGAAAAAAAAAAGCCTTCGGGAGTTTTACAGGCACTGACAATGCTTTGTCTTCAAGGCCCCAAGCCACATCTGAATCCCAGTAAATGCAGAGTTTCGTGTTAGTGGAGTTTCTGTTCCACGGTTTTGAAAAGCTGCTGACCCTTGAAAGGTCAAGTTTTTATCCACTTGGAGAGGGGGTTAAGCGCTAGCTGCAGCTGCTGTTGTGTAGAGTGGTCCAGAGTTACCTGTTGTCCTCAGTTTGAAGGTTGCACAAAAGCCTACTCGAGACTAGAAAACCTGAAAACGCACTTGAGATCCCACACTGGAGAGAAGCCATACGTCTGTGAGCACGAGGGCTGCAACAAGGCTTTCTCCAATGCTTCAGATCGGGCCAAGCACCAAAACAGAACGCATTCCAATGAGGTAAGCCTCCTCCAAGGCTCCAAGGCTCCGGGCGGAAACAATGAGCCTTCTTGTGGAATACACATGGTAAAGGAGGTGTGCTCTGTTTTATTTTCTCCGGGCTGTTCTCACTATGAGTGGGCTCTGACCCTGCAAGTGAACGTTTGGGGCCTCAGACATGGACCCTGTGTGGAGAGTGATGCAGATGAAGAGGAAATTTTATAAAAACCCTCTGGGAACTTAGTTTCCTGTTGCTTGGAACTGCCACCTACTGGCCAGACAGTAGTAGCATTTAACTTGTAAATCAGCCTGCCTGCTTGGCCATGAATGCCCGAATCCACACAAAGTTGGGCTCTGACTAAAGAGATTCAGAGGCATCCCACTGGCAGGGGAGAGCTCACTGCTGAAAGCTCACACTCTGTCTTGGAGACAGAGGTATCGTCACACGCATCGTTCTAAACTTATTTCCGGGGAGCAAACAGCTTAAATAAAGTGTATAGACTTTAGATTCCATTCTAGATTCCAGAGGATTTTGGAAGATAGTCTTAGTGGCCCAGCTGATACTTAAGGCAGTTATTTAAGACACAGGGAGTGAAGCCTCATCGTACTAGTTGGTTTATGTTATATTGCTATTATTTTTAGGTAATTAGCCCCAGATTACTGATAAATGCTTAAAATAAAAAATGGTTCCAGATTTGGCTTTGAGTATGAATACGGGGCAATTTCACATCTACAGGGTTTGACTTGAGCTGGAAACCCAGGCTCTTGCAGTCACCCATCCTAGACAAGTCCCAGTACTCACTTGCAGTGATTTATTCTCTTACTTGTGCCTCCATCTTTTTGGTGAGCATAGATTGATAGCTAGTTATGTATCGAGCACTTTTGCCATGCTAGGTATAGCAAAGAATTCAACAGGGTAGACCCAGGGAGTAATTCCCATACGTGAAAGCTATCACAGCACGTCTCTGTCCATGACTTTGTCCTTGTGTCTTCAGGGGCTATGTAGCAGTGACCTCTGGAAGGACTCCCCATTCAGGTCATGTGACTTACATTCTTCCTGAAGCTATGTTTATGTCCATGATCAAGTCTGACCTCTCCTGAGCAGAACCTTTGCTAGCAACCCTTCATTTTGGCGTCTCCTTGTCCCTGTCTTTATTCATCAAAATCTTACTGTCCATTTTCAAGACCTAACTAAAGTGCTTCCTCATAATGACAGCTCCATTGGAGCAGGTGTTTACTTTGGGTCATGCACAGTTGCAAGCACCTTATGTACCCATGAGCTGGGAGTTAAATCCAGATTTTAACAACTGACCCCTCATCATCTCAACCAAAAGAAGAGTCTTCATTGCATCTTTAGGATTCACACTTTATACTGTAAATAATCGCATGGTGTGATTTTTTTTTCCTGCCAGGAAAGAAGATTCTGTATAGAGCATATAAAAGATTACATGAGAGATTATTGTATTTATCAAGGTTACATATCTTTGTGTACAGGGAATCTTGCATATAATAGGACTCATTTAATGTTTGGTGAAAAAAAAATCTAGCTGGCTCAATCCTGTAATCCCAGCACCTGGTAGGCTAAGGCAGGAGACTCATGAATTCACGGCTAGTATGGGCTATAAAGAAGAACTTGTCTTTTTTAAAATAAATAAGTAAATACATAAATAAATAAATTCTGTAGTCAGGAGAAAATGCACTGACACCTCTTCAATGGTACCTGAGTGTACAAGACAAAATGGTAACAATCATGTCAGAAGTTAAAGACCCAGGACATTAAAAGCAGACCGGTCGCTCAGAAAATCTGCCATTTGTCATGGCCTCATTGCATTTCATTGCTATCACCTAATTTCAAGATTCAACTGCATAGTTGTGTTTATGGATTTTATTTTAAAGCATAAACTTCCAGAATCCGTGTTCTTGTGGATTTCCATAGATAACTAATGTCATGTTCATATGCAGGGGTACATGGTTACAGGTGTGCTGATGTGCGTCATTGCTCTTGAAAATGCTCGTTCTGACGAACTTCTCTGTGGCCATTGCACATCAGCCTGTCCTCATTTCCAGGCTAGTCTTATATTCACATGCATGTGTGTCTAGAAGAGCGGCTCTTCCAGTATGTCCTGTGCCCCCTCCATGTGCCTCTCTCCCCGTGCCCACATATCTGCCTCATGCACTCTGCTGATGGAACAGCCTGTCCCAGTCCCATCGGTGCCCTGAGCAAGCACAGGGTGGATGTACAAACACCTAAAGGTAATGGCGCTGACTGTCAGAGCCATTCTTCTGGCCCTAATGCGTGGAATCCTGTACTTTCGTTTCATCATGTATATGCGGCAAATCGCAGAGCTCCTGAGTAGACATAATTTATAGTTAATGGAATCAATTCTGCCCAACTGAATCTTACATTCGAAGGTGAAGTCTCTCAGGATAATGTTCGAAATCTTCGCTTCTCTACATTACAAAATCTCAGCACTCAGTCTGGCCTTGGGCTTTTAGTGGAAAAGGGCATCTTTTAGACATACATTCTACAAGACAGAGTCTTTAGCAAGGATTAGAGATACATTATTTTAATCATGCTTTTATGATGATTTCTTATATACTAGCTTCCCTTCTGGTACACAGAGAGGGAGGTATATAGAGCCTTTATGGCATTCAGCAGATCATGCCCAGGACCCCTACACACATCCGAATCAGAGAATGTACAGGCCGCTTCACTAAAATGATGCAATATTCATAAATAAGCTCTCATTTTAGATTACTTCTAATGCCCAATACGGTATAAATGCCGCATAAATAGTTGCTCTGTTGTTTAGGGAATAGCAACAGGAACAAAAGTATCTGTTCGTGAGCATTACAAGTGTAAGATTTTCACACTACGTGTGTGAATTTAGTGTCCGTCTGAAACCGGTTGAGTTCATGTACATAGAGCCCTTGGGCAGGCAGGGCTGACTTCAGTCATAGCAACGCCCCATAACTGTATCATTTTGGAAGTCTGGCATTGGTACAGAACAAAGGAAGAGTTCTGTGATCTATATGAATATTTATTTTAAAACATCCCGTGTTTGTAACTATATCAGGAGGCAAGATCACCAACTAATATGAAGTAGTTACATCATGTGCAGATGTGGAAAGTCAGAAGAGCAGACTGAAAGTCCTGGTTTTCTGTAAACCATTCCCCAGCCCTGAGAAATGTGTGGAAAGGGTGTGCGAATGGTCTATAATGAGGCTGCATCTTTAGAGACCAGATTCTAAAATTCTGGGCATCTTCAGCTCTGAACACCAAAGAGTTGTGATGCTACCCAACGGAGCACATTTTAGTGAAACAACATGAGGACAGCTCTGGGCATTTGATTTTATTTCTTATTATTATAATACCTGTGTACAAATAGCACATTTGCCAAGCAAAAAATTTATTAGATCTCAGAACCAAGGTAAGATACAAAAAAAATTCTTCATACAAACTGTCTCCTGCAAGATGTATAAAATTGTCCTGATACCATCTTCTTGTAAGCCTCCTGCCATTATCCTCATCAATAGATGGAGAGCCATGATACTTCCTCCCTGAGCATAAATGCTTCCAACAATGTAAAGGCAATTTATACACTTTTACCGCTTTCGTGGCTCCCTGAAATAATGTGAAATAATGCCCTATTAAGCTAGATTCTATGGACACCGAGCACCGTCCAAATAGCCTTTCTAAGTCGTTAGACCTGAAAGGTGTCTGCATGCTCTAGAAGTGGTTTTGAAAGGATTAGAATTGTAATGAACAACTACTAAGTCATAATCACTTTTATAACCATCCGTCGACAATTCATTTGTGTGGCATTTGATAGAAACCGTATGTATGCAAAATCCCCGGCTGCACCAAGCGTTACACAGACCCCAGCTCTCTCCGGAAACATGTGAAGACTGTACATGGTCCCGAGGCTCATGTCACCAAGAAGCAACGTGGAGACATGCACCCTCGGCCTCCGCCACCGAGAGATTCTGGCAGCCACTCACAGTCCCGGTCCCCCGGCCGGCCGACTCAGGGAGCCTTTGGTGAGCAGGAGTTGAGCAGCACTACCTCAAAGCGGGAAGAATGCCTCCAGGTGAAGACGGTCAAGGCTGAGAAGCCCATGGTATGTCATTCACTCTCCTGTTCTCCCAGAGCTGATCGGGCTTGTTGAGAAAAATCCAACCGAGCATTTCAGGGGACAACACGGCCCCTCTTTATTGTACCTGGCCCCTGTGATTTGAGGGTCAGGAGCCCAGTGATTGAGATTGCTCTCTTGAAGCTAATCTTCTTAGACAATAACTTTGCTCAGAAGGAGTTTCTAAGATTCCTACCTGACTTTCAAAACTGCTCTGGAGCTGTTCCACTTGTGGCAGACAGACATGGCTGGCAGTCTTCTCCAAGGGGCTACTCTGTAGAGAATCATCTCTTAATAGGCCTTTCTACAAATACGTTTTCTGTCTTCCTTGCCCTGGTGACCCCAGAGTGAATAAGCTGAAGGACATGTTCTTTGGGGGCTTGCTTACAGTTCAGTGGAATCCACAGATTGAAAGACAAGTGCAATTCAGATGATGGGGCATAGACACATAAAAGCCTTCTAGAGAAGGAGAATTGCCAGTGGGCTCTGAGGGCAGAGGCCATGAGGACAGAGTTCAGTGCTCAGACCAGAGGGAACAAGTGGCTCCTGGAAAGGGGAGGGAGAGGAGAGGTGCCAGTTGTGGAACTTGCTAGAGCAAAGGGTTACGAGGCCAAGGGCAAAATTAGTGGGTGACTGATGTGGGATTTCCCTCTGTATGGTGTGAATTCCATTGGCTAATAAAGAAACTGTGCAGGGAATAGAGGTAGGCGGGGGGGGGGGACTAAACTGAATGCTGGGAGAAAGAAGGAGGAGTTAGGGAGAAGCCATGTAGCCCTGCCTGAGGCAGAGGCTGGGAACTTTAACCTGGTAAGCCATAGCCACATGGCAATACACAGATTACTAGAAATGGGTTAAATTAAGATATAAATATTGGCCAATAAGAAGCTAGAGCTAATGGGCCAAGCAGTGTTTTAAATAATACAGTTTCTGTGTGGTTATTTTGGGTCTGAGCTGCCCCTCCTCACAACAGGTGACAGTGTCAATGGCTTTAGTATTAGGCCTTGCAGTGCAGGTTAGTAACAGTGGAGATGGTTTCTATGTCACCCCAAACCACAATACCTCCCATTGCTAAGTAATTATTTATAGCAGTTTATCTCAAAATGACTTGACATGTGAACATTTAAAAACAAATTAAATTATAAGACTCGTACCCGAAGAGATAAAGACTGCACTGCATGTTTACAGGTGACAAAATTGAAGTTCCTTAAGGTAAACTATGGGGTCACATTTCCATGAGAGATGCTGTGTGTACATACACACATTTAAAAATATCAGATGCCTGCGAAGACATTTATTAATGAACATTATGTTACATTTCTAATATTATTTCTTTTGAAACATGTCTTTAATTTGGTTATCATGCTATAAATTAAATTCTTTCTTCTTTTTTCTTATTAATGCAACACCTCTTCTGTCTATTGCTCCCAAATGTCTTGTTCTCACTTCCTAAGGACAGTGGGTAATAAGGTGAGGGAATTTTGGCTTCTCTATTCTTTTTTTGTTTTGTTTTGTTTTCATTTTAACATGCAAGTTTTCTTCCCATTTCATTTTTCTTGTTCTTATGGCTTTGTGCTATCTTTAATGAACATTACTCAGCTCTGCATGTGAAAATGGGAAGTCAGATGATTAAACTCATTGTTACTTTTTCCTATTATTTATTGTTTTTCATAATAAATCACACTGGACCAACTAAGCAGTTGTTCCCAAAGTCTGCTTAATTGCTGTCCTGAATAGCATAAATTCAGGTGTGGGACCAGACTTATACTGTTTAATTTGAAGAAGACTTAGATAAATTTGTTAGCAACTTAACCTCCATTCTGTCGTCAGAGTGCATATAAATAGTGCCCTGGCCTTTTACATGCTCTCTGGAAGTGTGTGAGCATGCTCCTATCCACAGACCCATGTATTTATATACTCTGATTGTACTGTCAAAGAATAAAAGTTACCCAAAGCTTTAAAAATTCTCAATACCATTGGAAGAGTTGGTGTCTCAAGACTTTTCTGAGGCAAAAAACTTGAGCAAAAATTTACATACTTGTGATACATGTCTTCCTTAGCGTCACTTGGTTGCCCAGGGTAAAGTTACTGTATCATTTGGCGTTGCTAAGAAAGTATGTATTTGCTCAGATTTATATGCCGTGAAAGCAATAAATAAAGCTAAAGGGATCCCCAGAGAGAGTTACCTCTATGATTACCTTCTTCACAGCGTTGTACAACACACCTGAGAATACCTGAGTGAGTCTTTGACTTGCTGTTAGTGGCTCCAGTTTTTATCGGAACCCTGGAAAGGGTACCGCAGGAGCACAGATGAGCCATTTTGGGGAGTCTAAACATTGTGATTTTCACTGGCCACTGAACTTCTCTGAACATCACTTTTCTTGTTCTCACAAAGATGTGATACAGCCTTACATAGATGGTTGTGCAGTGTACCAACTAGCCTGTGTGCGATAGCTCTATTCTCATGGTGCTTCCCAGACCCTGAGATGCTCAGGCTTTTCACCTGCTATCCCGGAAGCCCTGGCATGGACTTTCTTTGTATGAGACTAGTCAATAAAATTAAGTTTCAAATAGTTACATAATTTCCTTTCAATGTCTACTCAGGATTTGGAGAACGCACTAAGAGAGGAATCAGTAAGGTCATTATATAAACTCAGGACCACTATCCATTGCGGCCTTTCTTCCCTTCTGAGTATGACAGAAGCAAAGTGATTGATGATTTACCTATTACAGCTGCCTTGACCCAAGCTCTGGCTGAAGGTCTATAATATCAGGAAAATATGGCAGGGAGGAAAAAGATAGAATAATTTGAAAACCCACTCTGAAGAGCCTAGAGGGACCCTTGTTGGAAGGAGATAATGTGCCCTATGGAGCATCCCCTGTATGTGTGATGAAACCCCGCTGAAACAATAAATACTAAAGCCTCTGACCTCATCTTTAACTTTATCAGGTCTTTATGCTTAGGTGCTCTCTGGGATTTACATTAATTTCCAGTAACAGCCCTTAATAATTGATTCCATTATCTACATAAAGACACTGCTGTGGTGGGTGGTGATGAAATTTGCCCAGAAATACTGTCCCGGAGATAAGAGTTGAAAATGAGGAAATATGCCTGCACAGCTGACATTTGGAACAGGATCCCATGGCTGATAACCATGATCACATCACATCTAGCATCTTCTACCATCCATCACCTCCCTTGTGCATCAGCCTGGTGGGCCATTATCGTCTTGACCCAAAGGCTACTTCATCCACCAGCACATAGTTCTTTCTTCTCATTTAACCCACTGATAGAACATGAACGTCTTGACTTGCATGAGCTGTCACTCTGGCTTCCTTTCCATTACCCTTCTTGATATCACAGTGTTCCTTTTTCCTTGACCCTGTAGACATCTCAGCCAAGCCCTGGTGGTCAGTCTTCATGCAGCAGCCAACAGTCCCCCGTCAGCACCTATTCCAACAGTGGGCTCGAGCTTCCTCTGACGGATGGAGGTAGTGTAGCCGACCTCGGCGCCATTGATGAGACCCCAATCATGGACTCGACCATTTCCACGGCAACCACAGCCCTTGCTTTGCAAGCCAGGAGAAACCCGGCAGGGACCAAATGGATGGAGCACATCAAACTTGAAAGGCTAAAACAAGTGAATGGAATGTTTCCAAAACTGAACCCTATTCTACCTTCCAAAGCCCCTGCGGTGTCTCCTCTTATAGGAAATGGTAAGTTCCACCTTAGACTACATGTCTGTCCGCTTGACACGGTTCTTTTCCTTTATGTGTGGCCAGCACATGCCAAGAGGACCTGGAGCCCTTAGTTTTATATGTGTTAGTTTCTTCACAGATCCTAAACTTATGCTAGACCCTATCTGTATTAATGTTGAACCATTTACATTGCTTTGCTGGATGGTTCATGTTTTGGAAATAATAACAGAATAATACTGGAATTAAAAATGTAAAGGATTTTGTTTCTTTGGTTTTTTGGGGTTTTTGTTGTTGTTGTTGTTGTTGTTGTTGTTGTTTTGGGTTTTTTTGTTTTGTTTTGTTTTTCAAGACAGGGTTTCTCTGTGTGGCTTTGGAGCCTGCCCTGGAACTTGCTCTGTAGACCAAGCTGGCCTTGAACTCACATAGATCCTGCCCTAGATCTTGCTCTTTAGACCAGCCTGCCTCTGCCTCCCAAGTGGTGGGATTAAAGGCATGCACCTCTACCACCCCGCTGGTCTCAGATTTTGATGGAGAAATTGTAACTTTGAATTTCAGCGGGACAAGAAAAAAAAAAAAAAAACAAAAAAAACTCAACAATAGGTGCATTTGTGGTTAGTGCCCAACTCTAGTTTCCAAAACATAAAACCAAGAGAATTTTATCTGTTTGCCCAGTTCAAGGAAATGACAAGCTAGTCGAATGCTTGGGGGAAGTGTCACACCTGATTTAAGACATTTTTAACTTTACGTCTCTTTTCCTCTCCTCCCTCTGTACCTCCCTCCAGGCACACAGTCCAATAACAACTATAGTTCGGGTGGGCCTGGGACCCTTCTCCCAAGCAGAAGTGACCTGTCTGGTGTAGACTTCACGGTGCTGAATACACTCAACAGGAGGGACAGCAACACCAGCACCATCAGCTCTGCCTACCTGAGCAGCCGCAGATCCTCGGGCATCTCCCCCTGCTTTTCCAGCCGCAGGTCTAGTGAGGCATCACAGGCTGAAGGGCGACCCCAGAACGTGAGTGTGGCTGACTCTTACGACCCTATCTCCACAGATGCCTCACGGAGGTCCAGCGAGGCCAGCCAGGGTGATGGACTGCCCAGTCTGCTCAGCCTCACGCCTGTGCAGCAGTACCGCCTCAAGGCCAAGTACGCTGCTGCCACTGGCGGTCCACCACCTACGCCCCTGCCCCACATGGAAAGGCTGAGCCTGAAGACCAGGATGGCCTTGCTTGGGGAAGGCAGGGACTCAGGGGTGACCCTGCCTCCAGTCCATCCTCCTCGGAGGTGCAGTGATGGAGGGGGCCACGCATACAGCCGGCGTCACCTGCTGCCTCACGATGCGCTAGCAAACAGTGTAAGGAGAGCCAGCGACCCTGTCAGGACAGTCTCCGAGAACATGTCACTTCCCAGGGTTCAGCGCTTTAGCAGCCTCAACAGCTTTAATCCTCCAAGTTTGCCTCCGTCGGTGGAAAAGCGTGGCTTAGTGCTGCAAAATTATACCCGGCCAGAGAGCAGCCAGCAGCCCCGGTACTTCCAAGCATCTCCTTGTCCTCCCAGTATCACAGAGAATGTTGCCCTTGAGACCCTGACCATGGATGCTGATGCCAACTTGAATGATGAAGATTTCCTGCCAGATGACGTGGTACAGTATTTAAATTCCCAGAACCAAGCAGGGTATGGGCAACAATTACAGAGTGCCATCTCTGAAGATAGCAAAGTAGCCCATGGGCCAGAGGACTTGGACCTACCAGGGCTGCCGGACAGCCATGTTGGCCAGCAGTACCCAGCTCTGGAGCAGCCCTGCTCTGAGGGCAGCAAAACCGATTTGCCCATCCAGTGGAATGAGGTCAGTTCTGGAAGTTCCGACCTGTCGTCCTCTAAGCTGAAGTGTGGTCAGCGTCCTACCGTACAGCAGGCTCGAGCCTTCGGGTTATACAACAATATGGTGGTCCACCCGCAGAATCCATGGAAGGTTGGGACTGGCCCAGCCGGGGGATATCAGACCCTCGGGGAGAACGGCAGTAGCTACAATGGCCCAGAGCACTTTGTGATCCATGGTGGGGATGGACCTGGCACCAATGGAAATGCTTTCCACGAACAGCCCTATAAGACCCAGCAGTATGGGAGCCAGCTCAGCAGGCAGCCACTGGCTTCTAGTGCTCTAGACGGTGCCTGTGGTGTGGGGATTCAAGGGTCCAAGCTGAAAGGCAACACCTTGCAAGAGAATGGGGGTCTGCTAGATTTTGGTCTGTCCGCAGCACCAAATGAATTAGCTGGCAACACAGTGAATGGCATACAAACCCAAGATCAGATGGGACAGGGATACATCGCTCACCAGCTACTCAGCGGCAGCATGCAACACCAGGGGACCAGCCGCCCCGGTCAGCAGATCCTAGGGCAGGTCACTCCTACCTCACATATCAACATCTATCAAGGGACAGAGAGCTGCCTGCCAGGGACTCAGGACAACAGCAACCAGCCATCGAGCATGGCAGTTGTCAGGGGCTACCAGCCCTGTGCCAGCTATGGGGGCAGCAGGCGCCAGGCAATGCCGAGGGGCAGCCTCACCCTGCAACAAGGACAGCTCAGTGATGTGAGTCAGACGAGCAGGGTGAGCAGCATCAAGATGGAGGCACAAGGGCAGGTCCAGCAGCTCTGTTCAAATGTGCAGAATTACTCTGGTCAGTTCTATGACCAAACCGTGGGCTTCAGTCAGCAAGACAGGAAAGCTGCTTCCTTTTCCTTTTCAGATGCCAACTGCCTGCTCCAGGGGACTGGCACTGAAAACTCGGAGTTACTTTCCCCAGGTGCTAACCAAGTGACAAGCACAGTTGACAGCTTTGACAGTCATGACCTCGAAGGTGTGCAGATCGATTTTGATGCCATCATAGACGATGGGGACCATACCAGCCTAATGTCAGGGGCCTTGAGCCCAAGTATCATTCAGAACCTTTCCCACAGCTCCTCCCGTCTCACCACACCACGGGCATCCCTCCCATTCCCGTCTCTGTCCATGGGTACCACCAACATGGCTATCGGGGATATGAGTTCTTTGCTGACCTCCCTAGCAGAAGAAAGCAAGTTCCTTGCAGTTATGCAGTAGGCAAGGAGGACCGCAAGTAGAGGGTAAAACTGTAGAACTTGAACGACTTCATTGGCTCTGTTTGGACCTTTTTTTGTTTTGTTTTTCTAAGTTCTATATGTATTTTAGCAATCTCATCTCACCTGACTGGGATGTGTCTCAAGTATATTCCTTTTATGGAAAAGGACTCTGAAAAAAACCCTAAGGTATTCTAGGGGAGAAACTGTCTTCCATTTCAGTTTTGAATCAGTATTGTGACATTCAAATCACCCTCTTTTTTTTTTTTAAACCTGTAAGCCTGCCCTCTTTCGAATGAACCCATGTAAATGTGTGATGTGCATGTTCTTCTAGAAGAGAAGTCATCAAATTCAAAGATCTGGCCTGCTTTTCTGATACCCCAGGAACTAGAAGTGATGTGCCTGTGACCAGGGGGTTGCAGGTTTACTCTTTTAAAGTTTTCCTTTATAGTACTCAGTGGCTTGCTTGTGTGTGTGTGTGTGTCCGTGCGTGTGCATGCACACGTGCGTGTATGTTTAGCTCCCACACTGAGTACAAGAATTGAATGAGTGGTGGGTTTGAAGATTGTGGGTGCTTTATAATTAGTATAAATAGCAGGTTTTTATGTGTTCCCCACCTTGATTCAATGCAGGGCATACTTTTAACAGCTGCACAAAAATGGAACTTTTGGGGATCCTACAAATGAAATAGTTTGCATTTCATTCAAAGAGTTTTCGAGGGTTAAATTCTTCTGTAAGTGTGCATCCCATGCATATGTGGTCAGTTCTCAGTCACCTCCTTTGCGTCCCCTTGACCTTTATAATATCCAGCATTATTTAGTGCTGCCGGGAGAGAGTGGACAGGAGTGGATGTGCAGACAGCCACTCTTTTAGCTCTTTGTAAGAAATTAGGCCAATTATAGATTGAAACAATTGGGTAGAATTAGCTTGAGAACTGTTTTGTGGACTTGCTATAATTGACTATTGGTCCCACCATTTTCTTGATTATCATAGATAACTGAGAATTGATTATATGTAGCTCTAAGTAGGTATGTAAGCAACCCACGACTGGATGTATCATTACCATTTATTAATTTCACTATCACAAGGGAATATGTCTATTCTAAGTGCCCTATTTTAAAAGATGTGTAAAACTTAGTTGTAAAAGGCAAAAATTCATATCCATTGACCTTGGGAATAAATTGGTTTAAACATTTTTAGCATTGGAGAGCATGAAAGATGATATTTAGTAGTCATGTGAATTCCAAATACCATTAGTCCTTAACGTGGATGAAGATTTTAAAGATTTACCCAGTGCAGTCACTCCTCGCTTGCAGCTGACACATGAAGTCATACTGTGTGTGCACAGAGCACACGGATTATCCAGCATATTACTTTAAAACTATGTAGATAATCATCTACATATAAAAGAAATGTCAACCCATCAGCCCCAACACCGAATTTCCCCCAAGTGATTCTTGACACAGTTGTGTGGCTTTCCTCTTAAATCCTGCATTAAAGTTAGGAGTAGAAAGATGAAAGCCAAGGAAGTGTTAGGGACTAGGAAGAGAATGTTCCCACCAGCCAATTTTACCCATGCCTGTTTTCTCACTGGAGCGCAGATTCCAGCAGGGAGGACTTTGTGCTAAGCTACCCAGTTTGCTTTCTCTTAGATATCCCCAGGTCCAGCAGAGCAATCTATACAATCTGCAGGCCTCTCCCAGGAGGCTTCTTGTAAATCAAAGGAGACCATAGACCAGAGGTCTGGGTTCTGGGGTGCAAAGCAAGGCCTCTCTGTTTCTCTAGCAGGTCGTTTTCTCCTTCCAGAACCACTAAGGGAGCCCTGAATTTCTCTGTCTGGTCAAAACTTTCTGGTCTGGGTCTTACCTGGCTTTGCCTTCTCGATAAATTTGGCCCAATCCCTTTATTACTTCTAGTTTCAGAAAAGGAGGCTCGGGATTCTCCTCTTTGCTCGGCAAGAAGAGGGAGCCTGGTTCCTGTCACATCCTTGCCTCCTCTTGGAGAGCCCTTCCTAGGTGGAATCCTTGCAAGTGACCTTGAAGTCTCAAGTGTCCTGGTTTCCACATTGACTGCCCTTCCTAGAGGGATAGACAGCACATAGGACCAGCACCGCTGCCACCTCTCCTTCTGGTTCTGCCTCTTTTATTTCTTCTTTCTTTAATTATTCATTTTCACCCTTATTTTCTAAGATGTTGCCTTTAGATTTGTAGGACCAGTGTTTCCACTCTATCAGAATTTTCTCAATATGAAATTTTCAGAAGGATACAGGTTTTAAAAAGGGTGGTGGTGGTGATGGAAAGTATTCTGTCCCAAGATAATCTGTCATGATAGTCCAGTCCAAGAAAGGTCATTTGGGCACTCAAACTATCCTGTGGGACAGGAGATCTCTGCAGGCATGGCATTTTCTGTCCAAATCCTGCTCACAGTCTGCAACCTCTTTCTGCTCTTTGGCTGTTGCATGGAGGAGAGACAACTTTGATGCTAGTGTCTTCTTTGCATTTTAGTGAAAGTACAGGCTCATACATGGTACTCTCGTTTAGTGTCTGTGTTAAAAGGTTTTTGTTTTTCATGCCTTTTTCTAAAGAATTAAATAACTCACTTCCCTGCTTCTCACATGTTGGCTTGTCCTGAGCCATGGGTTTTGATTCTTACGATGTATGTGCCTTATTTTATGTTTCTCTTGTCAATGAGAAGGACCAGTTGTTGTCGTCCAGTCAGCACTACAAGGCTGCATGTCCAGACAGTGTTACCAAGAGGCGAGCCCAGGATTGTAGCGGTCTGAACTGTCATGTGACTGATTTCCTGTGTTGTTTGAAGCCGATAGGAGGATGTTCTCCTCTGACAAGTTACCCTTGTATATCCTGCAAATGTGTAAGATAAACTATGTTTCTTTTCTCCACCTTTTTTTAGATTTTTAAAGAAGAAAATGTGTAATCCTTTTTAAAGAACAACACCTGTAAATATATTCAAGTACCGTAGGTGTAGAGTTGGTATGTGATGGCCTTGGGCCTTCCTCAGAAAAGCCTGTGGCTGCTCAGTGCTCATAGGCCACGGGAATGACAGCCCAGACACATGAACTCTGCCTTGGCTTTCAGAACCACTTAGTCTTTTTGTAACAAAGAAAAAAAAATAAACAAAAATAAATAAATAAAAATGTTTCTTACAGTGTCAATAAAAAACTTTGTACTGAAATATTTTACTGGATTCTTTTTGTTTTCTTACATTTAATCCCTATGAGAATAAAAAGAACACTTTGTTTGGAGAACTTCCCTGCCTATAGTTGAATCCATATTAGACATACAGGTTATATTGGAGTTCTCTAGAGTAAAAGATCTTGTAGAATGTGTATGACATATGTGTGCACACACACATGTGTGTGTGTGTGTGCGTGCACGTGTGTGCTTTATTAGAATGGCTTACAGGCTGTGAGCTAGTTAATCCAGCAATGGCTCCTATACACAGAAGGCTAAGGAACCCAGTAGCTGTTCGGTCCATGGGGCTAGATGTCTCAGCTGGTCACTAATACACTCCAAAACCCCAAAACCCCAAAGAAGTAGGCTCTAATGCCAGTGAAGAAATAAACTTGCTAGCAAGAACAAGAGGTACCCGAGAGACAGCTTCCTTCCGTGCCCTTTACAGAGGCTGCAGCAGAAGGTGTCCAGATTAAAGGAGGATATTGTATTGCCACCTCAAAAGAGCTGGGGGGGGGGGGGGGGCCCTGATTAGAAATATGTCTTCCCACTTCAAATAATTTAACTTAAAAATTCCTCACAGGCATGTCCAGTCATTTGGGTTTTAGTTAATTCCAGATGTAGTCAGGTTGACAAGAATAGGAATCACACAAGTTGAATTTACTGCATTCACTCACTAGATGGAGATGGAAATGCGGCTCCTTCACTGGCCGTGTGAGATGTGTGCGTACATGGGCTGTACAGAACATGCTAATGCTCCTTGTGTTTCTTATTTTCACTGCTTTGTCCAACTCGGGAAGGACGATGGGGTTTCACACCTAACAACTTGTCTCCCTTTTATATACTGTCCTTTTACCTAGAGATGTACTAACACAAGTGGAAAAGTCTGCCATGATAGAGATTTACTTTATTCCCCACACATTTTTTCTTTAATTTCCATTTTAGTCTATGTGTATGAGTGTTCTACCTGCATAAATGTTCACCATGTGCATGTCTGGAACCCACAGAGGCCAGAAGAGGGCATTGGATCTCCTGGAACTTGAGTTACATTCAGTCATGAGCCACCATGTAGGTGTTGAGAATCAAACCTCAGTTCTCTGGAAGAATCGCCTGTGCTGGTAACCACTGAGCCATCTCTCCAGCCCCTGAAGGCATACTTTTGTGTGCCTTTTAATGACTAGCTTCAGTTAGAGAAAACTATTTGTCTCGTTTGCTGTTTTAGCCAGTTATCCATAGTTCTACACATTACCATCAGAGATCTTCATTCTGTGTTGTCGGTAGCAGCACACTAGAGTGGTACTTCATTTGTATTTTAATACATAAAGTTTGCCTGACCGTCAAAAAGTAAAATTGCCCCACTGGTCAGCCTTATAGACCAGGCAGTGGTCACACACACCTTTAATCCCAGGAGCCACACTAATTGGCCATAGAAAGTGGGTGGTAGTGGTGCACACCTTTAATCCCAGCCTTAAAGAGGAATATAAGATGGCAGGAGACAGCTCTCAGACACAATCTCATTCTGAGGATTCTTAGAGACAGGATCATGATTTTTAGACTGAGTTAGAGGTAAGAGCCAGTGGCTGTCTGTTTTGCTTTTCTGACCTTCAGGTTGAACCCCAGTATCTGTCTCTTAATTAATCGTGTTACAGCACATCCTGGAAGCCAACAGCCAATTTATTGTTGCTGGAAAACTTGAGGGTGCTAACTGGGTATCCCAAGTCCTAGGATCAGAGCACCCCTTAAAGCACAGGCACACAGAAATCTCAACATGCCTTCCTGATCCCTAAGAAAATCCCATTGCTCCAAAAGATGCTTTCACAATTAGACTTCTCGCAAAAGGTGTCCTAATAAATTCAGGAAAAAATAATAAATCATGAATTTTCCTCTGTCCAGATAGAAATTATCAGCTCAAAAAGATGTGTGTCATTCAGGAAAGCGCTGCTAATGAAAAAGAGGAAGGCGGGTTGCATAAGAGGTGTCTGTTCTGTGTTAGCAGTGTTGGGAATAGCTCCCACCTTGGAGAGCCGGCCTTACGTCCAGTCAGAAGTGGTTGGTTGCTCCCACAACGTTTGTGCCACTCTTGAGTCAGCCGATCATGCTTTCGGGTGACTGTTTAGATCCCAAGGGTTGTAGCTGAGTTGCTAGTTCCCTTTGTCCTTCTTGTGGATCCTCTCAGCCTGTTCCCATTTCCTTGTGTCAGCCCCTGATACCTAGAACACTTTTAACTGGGACCTTCAGTGATCGCACCAGGCTGGGACTGGGTGATGTCCATTACAATCCCCATTCCCATCCCCAGCCCTGTAACAAATGCTTATAGGTGCCCCTCCTCCCATGATCCATTCACGGAGATGCCAACTCTCAGTACAGACACGGCATCCCCCTAGACCTTTCATGCCTGTGTCTCCAGATTATTCTTTGTCTTCAACCTGCTTAATAGGAGCCATTCCACTCACCATACCTCCAACTCCCTGGGAACTCCGCCTCTGGGTGTGGCCACGATCCCCTTAGCACTTTCCCACAGCCCCTCTTCACCTTATCTCCTAGCCCACCTCTAGTGTCTCTGCCACAGTGCAGAAAGCACTGTCTACCAGGGAACCCACAGTCACCACACTTTCCCTAAAATCCAAGGAATGGAACAGCCAATAAAGATAAGACCAGATAGCAACACCTAGAATCACCTCAATCATCACCACTCCAGACACCTAGACACCAATGCAAAAACCAACCTTAACAGACAATACAACATGTCCCCACCAGAACCCAGAAATCTTTGGTCCCAAGAGAGCTGCAAAGCACAGTGGAGAGACTGGGCAGAAGAGAAGAGAGATGTGAGAAAGGAGGGAAAGAAGAGGTCAATATGGTTAGAAACAGCATTTGGGTCAAGACACCGGGCTCCATGCTGGAAATCTCTTCCTTTTAGAGAAATGGCTGAAAAGGAGATTCAGAGCCGGGGCTCAAATGACAAATGATTCAAAGATGAATTCTGTGACTTCTTCCAACAGCATGCTACATTTCATTCCACATAAGCTGCTAAGATGCTGCTCAGTGCTGAGACATTACTTCATGTTCCCAATGTGAAGAGAAAGCACCACCAAACTAATTATCATGAGACGAAAACACAAATCTCCTAAAAATAAAAAAATAACTGCATAGTCTGAATAGTTACCAAGGTGGAGAAATGCATACTTGGCAGCTATGTATAGAGTGTGTCCTAAGAGAGAGTGGGTTTTCTTATTCTTGTTTGTTTCTTTCTCTACTTCCTCCTCCCCTTGATTCATCCCTTCCTCTCCTTCCTTTCTCTTCTGCAAGGGACTTAACTGTTAATTAGCCACTAGAAAAGAAGCAAACGAGAGGCATAAATTGGTGTTAAAGCAAGCAGAAAAATTATCAGACCTATGGCATGCCTAAGACAGCATACTGGTCCTGGGCTATGGGATTCTGGCCAGCTCCGAGAGATGTCCTGGATAGCACGGTTGAGTAGGTGCAAAGGCAGCTTAGACCTGTGAGGACAGAAAGCACACAAGGTGTCTGGAAGGCCACTGAACTTGAACTGGAGCTTTGGAATGAATGGAGAGTAAAGACGGAATTGAAAGGAGTAGAAAACAGCATGAAACAGTGGGTCTGGCAGGCAAGATTTGTTTCTTGTTATCTCTTTGGAGGAAGTGTTTAAAATACCATTGGTAATGATGGCAGATGGCCAGTGGTAGGGGCTATAGAGGAACTGATCCGGATCAGAGTGAAGGGGATACCCTTGGCTCCTTCAAGCTGAGTTCTTCCCTGTAGAGGCAAGCAGGGCAGCAGGCCGGAAGAGCATACAACCATACAGCCTGCCTCCTGCATGGCAGCACTGGGAAGAACAGGGCCAGAGACAACTAGTTAAGTCCGCAAGAAACTTGGGACATAATTCCATGTTTCAGTGCCTGTAAGTTATTGCAGAGATACTTTAAGAAAGCTGCTTTCCTCTTGGGAGGTTCTGCTTCCCCTTTCTGCCACAGCTCCGCGGGGCTCAGCTCACCCTCCTTACCTGTGCCTTGTTCCTGCTTGAGTAGGCAGTACGGGTACCTGAAGTGAGATTTGGTCTGGCCAGTAAGTAAACCAAACATGCAAGGAGCAGTATTGAGTCAGTCTCACCTGTTGGCCTTGCTTAGGGCATGAGGCTGGCTGCTATTTCTTTTAAGTGGGACCAAAGTGATGTTTGGGGTGGTAAGGATGGTTCCCACACTGCTTATATCTAATAGGGCTTCCTTCTCAAAGGCCAGCTAAAGAATGATTCACAACTAAACGCAGCTAAACCTTGATTGAGTCCCTGCTTTTGGAAAAGGTCCAGTCTCGGAATGTGTACTTCTCGTGCAGGGGGATACAAGGTGTATCTCAGTAGTCATGGTCCTCTTGGTCCTCAGTTTCCAAACCATTTCAAATAAAAGCCCTACATAAGCATGTAGGTATATTTCTAGTCCACTCTTGTGTTTGGCTAAGCCCTACCAGCTTACCAAACAGACCTTTTCCAAGGTCATTAAGGAGGAGAGGTGGGAGCCACATCCGTGCTTTCTTTTCTAGCCTACCTGTGAGACCCTCTGCTGCTAGGAGAGACAGGGAGAGCACTTTCTCCAGGAGCAGAGCAGCCTGGTCCAGCTTGAACGCTCCCTGCTTCTGAATTAGCACTCTTCCCCTGCAGCTGGGGAACCTCCTGGACTCAGAAATTCCAGGGGCCCAACATGATCCAGGCTCAGAAATTGGGCCTCAGCTCCTCGCTGTTGGCAGACACAAGGCTCCAACCCTCCCGGGCTTGTAGGAGCCAAATGCACTGTGGAGGTGTGATTCACTGAGTTCCCAGAGGAAGGGTACACAGCCAGCTGGCAGGGAATTACTGTTATGTCCAGGCCAAGGAATTCCATTGCTGTTAGCTGGAAACAAGCAGCCAGCTACCTCCCTTCTCTTCCTCGCTGGCTGATGCTTGGAACTGGAGATTAGCCAGGGATCCGGGGAGAAGAAAAAAAAATAAAACAAGCCCTGAGCTGCTTATGACCAAGATAAGTCTGTGACTGGGGTCCTCGGTGGTGAGTTAAGGCAAGAAGTATTTGTGTCTTTACTTAAAGATGTTTCTTATGATCACAAATATTTACCCAAATTATACTTGGCTACATTTTCAGCAGTTTTTTTTTTTTTTGTAAGTAGCAAATGGGAGACAAGAAAAAGAATGCGTATGCCATAGCTCTGAGACAGTCTATATTCTGAACGAGAGATTTTTTTCTCCTATACCTAGATTCTTTGGGGTCTCTAGGAGTGATGCTACAGATCCATGCTTAGCTATTCTTACTCCCTTTACTCTTAAGAGATTGTGGTATCCGTGAACCCAGATCCCCTGACATTTTCCATTTGACCCACGTCCTTCCAAAACTGAAATTACGGAACATTATGATAAACTTTTCCCTGATGTTTATACTAAAACCAAAGGCCCTGTCCACACCACCGTCTCTTCAAGCTTATATCGATGGTGCTCCTTGAATTGAGGAAACAGCTAAGATCTTTTTCACCTGCCTTTGCCTCATCTGAGGGTTCAATAAAAAAAACACCCTCTACAATGTATCCTCAAAGCATAGGGTGAAGAATAAGAGTACCACATTGGTCCACAATACAGAAGGTTAAGTAACAGCCTTTGCTTTCGGTTGACTTGAGCCAGGCTTTCTTCAATTGCTGTAAAGTTTTGAATAATTTAATATCTCTTTGCACAATTCCACCAAAGCATCCAAAAGCTTCCAGCATGGTGATGACTCCAAATAGTTTGAAATGCATTCTGAGGCTGTTCTAAATCAAAGTAGATATAACACTCAGCCAAAGCTAAGTTTTCAAAAACAAGCTGACTCTAATGGAGCCTTGCCAACTGCATGCACTAAAATCCTAGCTTCATTCAGTCACAGGGGTTTTCTCTTAAGAAAGAATGCAAAACAGATAAAGAAAGGGGTTGCTATGGTGTCAACCCCACTGATGTTCTGCAGTTCACTTCTGATACTAACCACCTGGAAAATAGCATGAGTGGGGACCCCACAAATTAAGAGCTCAGTTATCCAGAAGGCTGCCTAATGTTCAGATGGAAGCCACGAGTTTAGAGTGTCCCTGGTTCATTGACATTTCCCCAAAGCTGCAAATTCAGGGTTTTTGATGATCTTGTAGAGTTAACTGTTTTCTAGATTTATTCACAGAACTTAGAACAGTACCATCCTTATGTCTAATTTCATTTCAAAGACTACTAAGTGGCAGCCTGAAGTGGCATGTAGGCCAAGGTTGGAAAAAGTCCTCTCCTTGTAGAGTATGTCACCTTGTGGGCACATCACTGGGTCCACCAGCTAGAGGGCTTCACTTAGTTTTGTTTTGCAGATGTTTAGTGGGGTTTTATTATTTAGATATAACTGATTAAATCACTGGCCACGTGATCTAATGAAATTCCTAGTTCTGGCTTTTCTGCAGAAATAAAGCCAGCTCAACGTTTCAACCCCCAAGCACATACGTGGTCTTCTGGTAGCCAGGCCCTACTGTGATGCTATCTACATGGCCACTGTGAATCATATCACTGATATGAACTCGGGTGTGACTCTATGATCTTTCAATAGTAAAGCAGTCCTGCTACTGGGATAGTTGGAGGCAGAGGTAGAACCTCTCTCCCAATAGCCAAGAGTAAGGTCAGTCTTCATTCTACAAATGGGAATTTCTTCTTGAAAACAAACAAGTCCAGGAGCAAGATGTACCTGAAGCTCTGAGATCCCAAGTTTCTGATAAAGCCCTGATGTGGGCTGACATTTTTCCACGATCAGTACCACCAATAGCTGAATGCCAGGCTTATATCCTGGGGCTCCAGACTTTAGGCAAGGTTGCAAGACAGTAGTTACAAAAATGCTTGTCCATGTAACAAGTAAGACGTGCACAAGGGAAAATGTTTGGAGAATTTTTCCTCTGTCAATGGTTTAATTATAGATGTTTTGTTTCAAGGTCTCTCAGATCTCCCTATTTGATCCTATTACCCTCTTGCAAACTTCAACGGAAACCCTACTTCCTCAAATCTCACTGATAGTCTAACACTCTGAAGTTATCTATTTTATTTTTGTTAACATGGCTGAATTAAGGGTAATTTGGAATTTCAATGGCTTCTTTATCCAGTTAACTCTCCCAGGATAGTTTTTCTAAGACCTTTCCCCTCCCATTCCAGTCTCTAGTTCCATAGAGTCAGTGTGAAGCTAAGAGCTCACCCTTTCCCCTTCATAGCTCTTGAGACCCTAAAAATGAGTATGTGGGTCTTGAAAGGATAATTTGATTCCAATTAAAGAGACTGAGGAGTCATACATGCCTAGAGACTATCCAAGGAACTATTTGATGCATCCCGAGTCCCTCTTCTAAACCTCCATTCAGATCTCTAATAAAAGTATATGCCAAGGCAGAGAAAAAATACAGATGTTGGTGGAAAGTTTTAATACTCTTATTTGGCAGGTAATCTCAATTTTCCCGTCTACTTGGAGAAAATATATATAAAATCATAAAGTGATGCAAAGTCAGGACCAAGTGAAAGACCCAGATAAATCTAGACCCCTCTAGCAGAAAGAATAGAGCCAAATATCTAGCAGGAAAAATAAGGCAAATATCTAGCAGGGAGAGAAGAACCAAAAATCTAGGTTAGCTGGTTCAGTGACTCTGTTCCAGGAACTAGCTGACCATAAAGTTAGATTATAATCTTGAGAATAAATGGGGAGTTACCCCCTTGTGATTATCACTGGTATTTTTGGAATTTTCCTATGATGCCCCCCTACCCCCTTTGGGTTGTGGTTTCTTCCCCTAAATACCCCCTCTCCCAGCTACTCAGGGTCAAACTCCTCTACCCCTGTGTGGGAAGTGAGTTTAGGCCCCAGCTCGCTGGTTCCTATCCTGTCAATAAACCTCATGTGATTGCAGCAAGAATGGTCTCTTGTGAGTTCCTGGGGGGGTCGTGTTATCCCGAGACTGGAGTGAGAGTCTCCCCACTCCGAGGGTCTTTACAACTACTATGGTAATGGGAGTTCTGCATTCTTCTCTTAATGTGGGATTTGAGGCTCAAATTTTAGGATGAAAACCATAAATTGTATCTGTCTATCTATATGTTTATAACGATATGTATTTTATGGGCCTGCAATATTGTCCTGCTTTTTGGTGGTGCTCCAAATTAGCTAATAAATTTTGTTAAGGAATTCTGTTTTCTTAAGCTTAGAAAGAAATAAGCAATTACATAAATATTTCTATGTGAATATATAGGGACAGTATTGGCTAGTTTTATATCAACTTGATACAAACGAGAGTCATCTGAAAGGGGGAAACCTCAGTTGAGAAAATGCTTTTATAAGATCAGACTGGCCGGGCGGAGGTGGCGCACGCCTTTAATCCCAGCACTCACGAGGCAGAGGCAGGCGGATCTCTGTGAGTTCGAGACCAGCCTGGTCTGCAAGAGCTAGTTCCAGGACAGGCTCCAAAACCACAGAGAAACCCTGTCTCAAAAAACCAAAAAAAAAAAAAAAAAAAAAAAAAAAAAAAAAAAATCAGGCCGTAAGCAAATCTGTAGAACATTTTCTCAGTGATGATGAGGGAAGGCTCAGCCCATTGTGGGTGAGGTCATCTCTGGGTTGGTGGTCCTAGGTTTATGTGGGATTCCCTTCTGTATGCTGTGAATATGTTTTATTACCATTGGTTAATAAAGAATCTGCTTTGGCCTACCTATGGCAAGGCAGAATATAGTAAGGCAGGAAATCCAAACAGAAATAGAGGAGGAAAGAAGGCAGAGACAGGGAGATGCTATGTAGCTGCCCAAGAAACAAGTAACAAATCATGAACCTCATGGTAAAATATAAAATAATAGAAATGGGTGAATTTAAGATGCAAGAGTTAGTTAATAAGAAGCCTGAGCCAAAGAGTATGTAATTAATATTAAGCCTCAGAATGGTTATTTCCTAAGTGGCTACAGGAAATATTGAGTGGGACCTGGTGGGTGGAAATAAACTGATCTGGGTGACCGATGGAATGGAGAATATTTGTAGGTACACTAGGTTCTATAAGAAAATAAGCTGAGAAAGTCATGAGGAATAAGCCCGTAAGCAGTACCCCTCTATGGCCTTTGCATCAGTTCCTGCCTACAGATTCCTGCCCTGTTTGAGTTTCTGTCCTGACTTCCTTCAAGCTGAGCAGTAAGGTGGGAGTATAGGCCAAATAAACCACCCCCCACCCCAAGTTGTGCTTTGGTCATGGTGCTTCATTACTGCAATAGTAACTCTAAGACAGGAACCAACTCACATGGAGAGAGAGGATGAGAGGAGAAGTTCTCATAGGAAAACAAATATTGTTCATTAGGAACATCATCCACAGATGATGTTCTATTGAGACGCCCAAATATCTTTAGTCTGTAAAAGGGAAAAGCAGAAAAGAAGGTAAGTTTAACCTGGCATTTCTACTGAGCAGGTAACCTCGATTTATCTACTGGCAGTGCAAACTTCATATCAAATTATAAATCAGTACAAACACAAGGACCAACTCTTACATTAACTAGTGAGTTTTTCATTCCTCTCTTAATGAGTGATTTAGGACTAAGACAGGAGTGTAAGTTAATTTTCTGTTGGTATGATAAAACATCACAGCCAAGGTAACTTACAGAAAGAATGGTTTGTTTGGGGCCTAAAGTTCCAGAGGGATAAGAGTTCATCACCATTGTGGTTGGGAAGCATGGCAGCAGTCAGGCAGAGATGGTGCTAAAGCAGCTAAAAATTCCCATCCCAATCCCCAGATAGGAAGCGGAGAAAACACTCCGATGATATACCTCCTCCAACAAGTCAACACCTCATAATCCTTCCCAAACCATTCTACCATCTGGGTACCAAGTATTCAAATGCCTGAGACGTATTGGGGACATCTCATTCAAATTATCACATTCCACTCCCTGGCCTCCATAGTTATATTACTGTATCATAATGATGTTGAAGAATATTATTTTAAGGTATGTTACTTTTGTTTATACTGTGGAACATTTGTTTAATGATGTAAAGATGTGTTGTTTTTATTTATGCTGCATTCGTTTAACTCTGTGAAGCTGTGATTCTTTGCCTGTGTAAAACACCTGATGGTTTAATAAAGAGCTGATTGGCCAATAGCAAGACAGGAGCAAGGATAGGCAGGGCTGGCAGGCAGAGAGTATAAACAGAAGGAGAAATGAGGAAAACAAAAAGCACACAGAACAAGGAAAGGAGGACATCAGGGACCAGCCCCCCAGCCCCTCAGCCACCCAACCAGAAACAGAATAAGAGTGAAAGGAGGATATACAGAAGTAAGAAAAAGAAAAATGCCAGAGGCAAATGGTAGTCAGGATAATTTAAGAAAAGATGGCAAAAAAAATTAGCCAAGCTAAGACTGGGCATTCATAATTAAAAATAAGCCTCTGTGTGTGATTTTTTTGGGAGCTGGGTAGCAGGCCTCCTGAAAGGTGTAAAATAGGCAACATACTTCAGAATGCATGCAGGCAAACTTCTCAAGTTCCCAAGTCTTTCCGTCTCACCATTATTTTAAAGTCCAAAGTTTCTTCTGAACCTCATGAAAATATCTTAATTGTATCCATCTGTAAATTCAAAATGCAAATCACATACATCCTGTCGTAATTATGATCATGCTGGCCTGCCCTTTCACCTGGGTACCCTGTCCCTTTAAGAGACAAGTTCCTCCCCCACTCCCAATCACAAGCTGATCTGGATCCTCTTCTCTTCATTTCTCTCCCTCTTTGTCCATTCTTCTGAAGAAGCATCCTCTGCCTCCTCCTACCCCCTTCCTCTTACCCCCTCTCTCTCTGTCCCCCCTCCTCTCTTTCTCTCTCCTCTCCATAACCCCCCTATCCTTACACCTTCTTAATACCCAGTAAATAAAACTCTCCATACCCAAGCTCTCCCTGCATGGCATAACTGTCTGTCTCCCCCTCCCTCGCAGCCTCCCACCTGCCATGGAACCTTCCAGGGTCACCACTGCCATAAATCATAACGCTTTCCACAGACAAAGGCACAGAATATACATTACCATTCCAAAAGAGAGGAATCAGGGCACCATAAGGCAATACTGGATAAAAGCAAGACCCAAACCCAGCAGGACAAACTCCAAATCCTGCAGCTCCATGTCTGCCCTTCCTGCTTTGCTGTTTGTAACATACAACCAGCATCTCTCTTGAGCCAGCTGTATTCCTATGCGCCTCTCTTCTTGGTGTATCTCCCATGGCATCAACACCATGAACATCTTGAGGTTGCCAACACAATCACGCTCCCAGATTCCTGCTGTCTCTCACAGGGCTTTCAGACAAGGACTGTCCTGCCACAGATCACCTGACCTCAATGGTTCTCCATAGCCAAGGTGCAACATTTTACAATTCCTTCACTCAAGTACCCGTCCTGACTCCAAACCCACAAGGAGACTGTCCCAAGTGTGGGTGGAACCTAGCTTCCTTGGGTCACTTTTGTTGCAGTTTTGGTTCTTTTTTTAGGAGGAGAAAATTCATTAGGTCTTTTCACTAGATGAAAGGTTATCTGGGTGGGGTTTTGTCCTAATGGCACCCCTTCCTAATGGCATCCCTCCAATGCAGATCAGGCCTCATCTGGATCTCCTACCAGCTTTCAGCCTGAGCTCCAACATCACGTTTCCTGGTACTCTTTTTCTCTCCAAGCTGTATGTTTTCTATTTCCTTTAGCCCCACTTCCTTTTTTGCATTGTAGACATTCATTAAAGTGATCGCTCATAACCACACAGCAGAGTTGTTGTGATTAGGCTGTCTTGATCTCCTCCCACAACTAAATCAATCCATCCCTTTTCAATTTAAGCTTAGGCAAATTCTTATGAAAAGAGCAGAGGTCTCCAAAATAGTGCCGTAGTCTCAAGCCCAGTTGCCAATGCTTTTGCCCTCTGTCACCTCTCAAAGTGGGCTGTTACTCTCCTCATAGTTCTCAGCCTTACTTTCTTGTAAGCCCCTACTGGGATGTCCACATCACTCTGCTTACAGCATTCAGCTATTTTCCTATCCCAAAGATATTTGGAATCCAGCTCCCTTCAGGGTGCCAAGCACTGGGCCCCACCCCTGGACTTCCCTCAGCCCAGACTCTGCTCCTGAAAAAGCCTGCCATTGGCAGCCCACCCCACAGGGCATTAAAAGTCCTCACCTCTTGGGTTCTCCTCGTGGTTCTCTTGTCTTCCCTGGGGCTACCCAGGAATGCTTTGCTCAGATTAAACCTGGATTTATTAATTTGGTTTGATTGTCGTATTATATCAGCAGTGGCGGATTCCCCTTAATCAGGGATTTCAAAACTCAACAAAAGGCTCAAGGACTTCCTCATTTCCCCCAAAATAGCATGTTGGGTTCTTCGGGGCTGTGCAGATTTCCTCATATGTATGTGTTATGGGTTATGATGTGTTATGAAACCAGCAGGCACAAACTTAAGATGAGGAGAGTTGTGTTTTTAATATCTAATCAAATTTCCATGAATAACCTAAGTGTAGTAGTTAAAAGTATGAATTAAGTTTATATTAATGGACTTTTAAATAATCACCGTTTCATAATTTGTGTGCTCAAAACAATTCTCATAATATATTAATGACTTCCAATCTTAAACTTATGCCAAGTAGTAGATATTTAGTAAATAATTTAGATCATTTCCAGGTAAGGAACTGTTAAAATATTTATTGCTAGACATAAATCTAAACTTATATTTTTTTAACTTTTTCCTTTTACAGGGAGACTAAAAATATTTGGGTTCAGTTATAGAGTTTTCTGGCTATATTAAAAATTATAGAGAAATATATAGGCATTGTGACACAGAAGGATTATAAACTATGTTGTCCCCTATTAGAGTGCTGGTATCTAACAAAATGTCACAACACAGCCACTCATGTCAAGTTAAGGTCACTAATGACTGAAATGAATTTAGAAAATCAAATCACAAAGATCAATGAAAATGACATTCTATGAAAAGTATGCAACTCTTAGGTACATAACAAAGGACTCTAAGTTAGCATACCTCAGATGCTCACATTCTCCATCTATTACAGAACTATCTATAAAATAGCCAATATATGGCATCAACCCAGACAGTCACCAAGAGATGGACTGATTTTATATATATGCAGTCGAGTTTTATTAAGCTATAAGAAGAATGAATTCTGTGATTTTCAAGAAAATGGACAGATGTGGGGAGAGAGTGAAGTCCTAAGTGGATGTATGTTGTTGGTATTGTCAAGGACCGCAATGCCTCAGACCCATGAGAAATTGGCCAAGCCTTTCCCAGAAGAGACCCAGAGATATGGCAAAGCCTTCCCCTGGCTGAGTGCAAATGTTGGCGGTACGTACAGAAAATGTCCACCTTAGCATCTTCTTCTGGAGTTTTTATGGCCTGAAGCATGCTCTCCTGTAGATTACTCCTACTGAGATTAGCTAATACTTATTCAGCTGTGTTTACTAACCCTGCCTCCTTATTTACCTGTATGTAATAATACTGCATCCTTGCTCACGTATATTTCAATAACCCCTCCTCCCTGCTCAACTCTATGTAATAAACATTCTGAGCTTCTGGGATGCTGTGCTTCTTCACCAAAGACCTCAGACCACAAGATTACATTTTTCTGGGTGTCCATATGTTTGTCTCACCACCACAAAGACAGATTTTATTTTTTTTAAAATAATTCTTTGTCACACAGACTTAGTTGTGTGCCCAAGAGAACTGAGTCACCTCATTTTATGACAGTTTCTAAATTTTATGTTACCTCCTAAACTTATTTTTAAAATATTTTTGTCACTTTGCTTAAAGAGATAATGATGTATTATTTTATAGTGACCTGTGATACTATGCAGTCATAATTCAAACCTTGAGGTATTTCTGACATTTTGCTGTTATTATACAACACAAATATGTTGCATGCATTTTGTATATAGATATATTGACACCTTCTTTTCCCCAAATCAAGTTTTATCAAAATATTGATTTCAGACTAATTTTAGCACTTCTGAAAGAACCTCTAAAAAAAACCTTAAAATTCTCATGAGACAGAAGTCTTAAAACATAATTATACAGGTTCAACAACACAGGAAACATTGCCCAATAAGAGATGTACAATCTTCCTTAGGTCACATGCATACAGGCAAAATGTTAACAGTATATATGCTTCCAGAATTGTATTAAATTTCCCAAAGTTAAAGTGAGACTTTGAAAGGGAAAACTGGGAAATCAACCAAACTGTCCCATCTGTCTGGGGACATTGCTTCATTATTTAGAAGCACATTCAGCTCAGTGAGACCTCTCAGCTGGCTGTCCTCCTGATTCAGAGACCGCTGTGGGCTCCTGTCCTGGCTTCCCTTTTCTCTCTAATCTGTGCTCTTCTTTCCTGTACAGACCTCTCATCTCTCAGGCTCTACTTTGTGCCTTCTCTCTACAGCACTCAGCCCAGACTCTTATCTGAAGTGTCTTGAAGAGCTTGAAATGTAGAAGAAGTAGAGATCTTCCAAAGGGACCAAAACCAAAACCAACCAAACAAAACCAATGGTGGATGCCGACAATAATAACACATAGTCTCATTCGAAAGTCTCTGTCTAAAGGAGAGTCATGAGCTTCAACCTTGCTCCCACACAATCTGAGAATTCTCTAGTCAGGGAGGAAACTGATCTCTGACTTTGGGACACCGAGAGAAAAATGGTAGCAAACATCATTCAATTCCCATTTACCCAGTTTTTGCCTTTAGCCCTTTTGTTAGCACGTTAGCCTTTACTTCTGCTTAAACAATGAGAGCCTCATTCTTGAGTGCTCCTATGTGTGTATGAACACGCTGTCTTTCCTTCTGAGACTCTGTTCATTGTTGATCTCCGGCTTCCAAATTCTCAGACATAAAAGGGAGGCGACAAAGTTTGACCCCCTCAACATCGTTTGCCTATCTGTAAACGCCTAACAACTCTCACGTGGAGCATGAGATACAGAAGTGGACAAAAGCTACCGAATGTGTGATGGCCGTTTCTAAAGTTGGCAGTCATGGAAAATGTGCAGTGAGGTTGAAGGCTAAGCAGGGAAGATGGAGTCAAAAGAGCGCAGCCTTCAGAAAGAACTGAGTCCAGGTCAAACTCCGTAGGTGGCTCCAGTTCAGTTCCTGGGCTCTGCAGGAGACAGACAGGGATGTGTTCAGATGATAAATGAACTCTGGCTGTCGGCTTGTTGTGAGGACAAGATGAATGATCCATGCAGAGCCTAAGTCTCAGATCCCACAGCATGCAAGCGCTTGGCTGTTAACGACTGTTATTGTGAACTTGCTCTATAACCCTGAGCAAGCTAACTGAGCTTTCTGAGCCAATTTACCATAGTGGGGCACACACAGATATTTGAAAACGCAGTGGCAAAAATCTAAGCAAGGTACTGTGTGTTTGTCATAGTTTCTGCCAAATAACAGGTTCTCTCTGATTGGCGCTTTAAGCTCCACTGGAGATCATAAAGGCTAATGAGATGAGTTGTGTGCCGGGTGGAATATTCTCACAGAAGCATGGCACATGGCTCCTTTAGGATTCAGATGTTTGAGATGGCCTGAAAACCACAATTAAACTTGATTGTGATGTGTTAATGCTTTTCTTGACATGCTATTTTTCCCTATCAAAACCTGGTCCAAACTCCATCTCTCAGCCCTTCATTTCAGACAGGTTCATCCTGGTTGGGGAGACGGTGGCCTCTAATACCCAAGCTCACCATCAGAATTATCTGAAGAAACAGGTTCGTTTTTAGCTCTCCTGCTACAATTGCTAAGGGAAGGTCTTGGCTAGGTGTAGATATTATCAAGTCTAAGCCCAGGGTGTGGGAATGAATCATGCAAATAAGGCTTTGGCAGAGCCTGTCCAAGCACGGCCTGCGGGGAGAGACACTGCCATTAGCATACAGACTGAAACCAACCCCAGGGGCACATGGAAAGAGAATGAGGTCCCCCATTCTCTGAAAACTGGAGAAAGCTCCTTGGATCCTTGGATTCTTCCATCTGGCCCCGAGGGGACAGGAATATGCTAGGGCCAGGGCCATGGAAATTGCCTTTATTGGGGTATTGTCAAAGAAGTCTCTTTAATGTTTCTTAGTAACTTTTAATCCTTCAGTTCCCTGTATATTTAACATTCTCGGCCACATGGTTTTGAATTGTTCTGTTTACTTAGTAACCTCACACTGGAGTTTGGCTGCATCTATTTCCGTTTACAGAATGAGTAATTGTGAGTTCCTGGTAACAGGCAATGCAGGGAAAAGGGTAATAGACACCACCTCCTTTAAGAGCTCGGCTGCAAACGGGATGAACACATTACACACTTTGCATTTAAACTTTAATTTCACAAAAGTTGCATTTTATTAACAACATTCTAAAAAAGAATGAAGGGGGCTAAAGGGATAACTCAGCTAAGAACACTTGGTGTCTCTTCCACAGGACCTTCGTTTGATTCCCAGAACCTACATTGGGCAGTTCACAACCAATTGTAACTCCAGCTCCAGGGGATACCATGCTCTCTTCTGACCTTCAGGGGCTCTCAGACATATGGTGCCTGCACACACACACACACACACACACACACACATCTTTAAAATGAGTGAGAGAAGAGAGCAACAGAGAGACAAGAGAGGTGTATGTCAGGGGATATAGATTCACTTGTCCAGAACACGGATTAGGAAATGAAGTCCCGGCCGCAACTGGTCACGGAGGAACATGATGACAAAGCCACCCTCCATGAGGGCAAAGGCAAGCGTGCTAGTTACCCGGAGATGGATAGCTCAGGTCCTGTCCACTCACCTCCTCTTTAGCTGTGGGACCACGATGTGCCCATCTAATAAACAAGATGTCCAAGACAGGATGAATTATGTAGGATACCAGCAGGCATCAGGACCAGGCTGTACATTATGATTCCGATTCCAAGCACAGGGGAAGAGTTCAGCAAGTTAAATACTGGGACTGGACATGAGGACCTTCAGAAGATAGAATGGAGGGAAAGTCAAAGGGAACCGGCTGGCTAGAAAATGCACCCTACATCTAGGTGCAGGTAGGAAAGAGCTGTGCGTGGCTGGAGTAGGGGCTGCGCCCCATGTGCAAGGAATGACGATGACAGCTAGGACACACAGCCTACACCCACAAAAAAATATCTGGGCTTGGGGGCCAGAACTGGATTTTGGAGAGTAGTTAGCTGGGACGTATGCTTTGGAGAACGTGGGAGAAAGTGGATAGGAGGTTATGATGCCAGGTTTCAGAATGTAGCTTCCCTGGGCAACTAAGCCTCGCATGCAATGGTAACAGAACTCTTGAATCCAACGACACCGCCTGTTGCATGGTGTTGGCAGAAGAATCCTTCCGGTACCAGCGTTGACAAAAGAAAGGAAAAACAAAACCCATCTCCGAAACAAGCTACCATCACTCTCCACTCTCCCGGAACACAACTGCCGGTCCTCCTTCCGGACGACCCTTTGCACACCAGGGAAGCCCCCAACTCCCGGGTCGGCGAATCGCGGCTCATTTTCTGCCTTGCTTCTCTGTGCTGCTTCTGCCACCGCGCGGCGACACGCGGAACCGCCGCGCACAGGTTCGGGCTTTAACTTGGCTTGGACCCCACGGGCAGGATCGTACCTGTTGGGTGTTAGAGAGGACCTACAGGAGAGGAGAAGGAACGTCTTGGTTCAACTATTCCAGGCATGCCGCACTTAGGATCAGTATGAAGCTGCTTTAAAAGGGCGCCGCTTCGCTGAGAGGCTTTCCTGGATTTGAGCCAGTCTTTTCGCACGGAATACAAACAAACAAGGATTCCCGGGAGGCACAGGCTGGATTGGCCGATCGGTGGTGACGGGAGTGCTGCCGCTGACAGGGTGGGTCAAGGCCCTGTTTGGCGTCTCTACTGCGCAGCAGCAGCCGGCAGCGTCCCCACAGAGAGCCAATGCAACATTCCCAGTGTCATTTTTCTCTTCTAAGACAGAAGTTTTTTCTCTCCCTCTTTCTTTTTCTGCACAAGCGGTATGGCTCCCCACAGGCCCTTTTGGGAGGCAGGGCTTGAGGCCTGCCCAGGGAGCCTTGGGTTTAAGGGGAAAGCGGTTCTGCCTTGTGCAAACCCGTTCCCTCAACGTCACAGTGGAGTGTCTCTCCACGGAGACGGCGAAGAAGGGTTGAAGCTTCTTTGCCCTGTAGTTACTTCTGCTCCACGCGGCCCACCATGTTCCCTTGGTTCAAACTCCCTTCTCTGTATCCGGGGAACGTTTAAAACACGAATACAAGGACAGTCATGGCAACCAGAAGTAAACTACTTTACCGTCCTCAAAGCCAGGGAGGGCAGGGATTGTAGTGACCCCAGTGCCCAAGAAGGAGGGAATTGGGATCTTGAAAAGCAGAGAGCGGTCATCAGGTCCGTGTTGGCTTCTCTCCAGAGATGGCCAAGAAGGAAGACTACATCTGTGTGCGCTGGAAAGGCAAAGGACACAAAGCCGAAGGTAAAAACAAAACACACTTCATATAATTCAGGACTCCAACAAAGAGGATTTCCTCAATCTTAGCAAAGCTCCAAGCCTGGGGTCAAGCCACCCTGTACATGGTGCTATTTCTATTCTTTGCGGGATCATTTTTCCAGAACTCTTTAAAAAAAAGGAAAAAAAAAAACAACTAAAAAAATTTTTGTGCCGGGCGGTGGTGGCGTACGCCTTTAATCCCAACACTCGGGAGGCAGAGGCAGGCGGATCTCTGTGAGTTCGAGGCCAGCCTGGTCTACAAGAGCTAGTTCCAGGACAGGAACCAAAAGCTACGGAGAAACCCTGTCTCGAAAAACCAAAAAAAAAAAGAAAAAAAATTTTTTTTGATACTTTTTGTGCTTTTTTTCTGAAGAGCTGTTTGTGGTTGTTGAAGCTTGAACTGCAGACTGTATTTTCAGGGGTTGCTGATTTTGAAGGTGTTGGAGTTTGTACCTTCTGAGTACAGCATTAACATGTCCTTCTGCCTGGAATGTACTGGCAGGGGCACCAGAATTCCAGTTACCCTCAACCGGAACTATTCTCCTTACTCTCTTACCACATGGGGGGATTTTAAGTTTTTCACTTTGGGGGTCTTTATTCTTTTCTTTCTCTGCTTCTTTTCCTTTCTGGTAGGCTAGGATTGCTTATCTGAGCAGTAACTTGTATGCTGGTTTCAGTGGCTGGAATTGAAACAAAACAAACTTCTCAACAGCGTGTTGGTGCTTTAGCATTTGGTTAATGCACAGGATGCCATGTCGAGTTTCTGGTGTTGCTGATGAACTAGCGGTGTAGAAAGAAACTGCTCTGTAAGTAATTGCCACGGCTGTATTCTGGCTTTGTCCCTGCCTACTCCCCCCCCCCTTTTAGAGTGTATCAAATGTTGCAGTTTATATTGTGGAATAATAAATCCTTGGTCCTATTGTAAAAAAAAAAAAAAAAAAAAAAAGCAAAGAGCAAGAGAGGTGGAGTTAGCTGGCCACTGCCACATGCTTGGCCAGTGTGAAGGCACAGCCTGGGCACTGTCCAGACGGAAACAAGCCAGCAAGAAAGGGGTTCTCCTCGAGGGTCTAGATTCCAGATTCCTGGGCGAGAGAAAGGTCAAGGACAAAGTCTGGGTGAGGGAGAAGCTTCCAGACAGGACTTCAGGAGCAGAATCATTAGGGGAGGGAAGGAGAAGGGCCTGGCAAGAGCACCGGGAGAAAACTGACTTCCTCTGACATCACGTGCTCTGGGAAGCGAGTTCATGTGAACGGGAATCTTAAAGTCAGAATTATTCTCCTGGGACCCTGATTCAATTTTTAAAAATTGAGAATTTCATGCAAGGATATAATATACTTTCCTCATTTGCTCGTCTTCCTCTACATATTCCAGTACTACCCCTCTTGAATTTACATCTCTTCTTTTATAATTATTCTCTCTGTCTCTGTCTCTCTCTCTCTCTGTCTGTCTCTCTCTCTCTCTCCCTTCCTCCCCCACTCTCTCTGTGTGTTTGTGTGTGTGCACAACTTGCCAATTAGTACTGACCATGTGTTTATATCTGATTTAAGATCAGAGGCTCCTTCCTGAAAAAAACAGACAAGCAAACAAACAGGTTCTCCATTTCCCAGCAATCACTGATTGCCTAAAGCTTTTCATCTAGGTTTGGGGCCTGATGAAATTTTCCTCTGCTCACATTGACATGTTGACAAGCGTGCTCTTTGCACGTTGCTTTGAGAGCTCATGGCAGCAACAACAGTGTCCTGTCCTGAAGACACTATCTTGCACCAGTTGTCCTGGTCCTCTGGATCTTATATTCTTTCCAACCTGTCTTAAGAGATGTTCCCCGAGCCTTAGGGGTAGGGTTGTAGATGCCTTAATTGGTACTGGGAACTCTAAGGCCACTTGCAATCAGCTGTGGATCTCTCTAACAGTCTCCATCTGCTACAGAAAGAAGTGACTTTGTTGAGAGCTAAAAGTATCTATGGTAAAAGGGTAAGTATTTAGAGGACAGTTGGAAATGACATTAATTTAGTAACGTGGTAGTATCCACTGAAGCCTATGGTTTCTCCATCCGTCAGTTCTTGGCTAGATTTACAGCATCAGGTGTAGGGACATAGCCCCACCCATTGGGGGCGTGTTCGCCTCGGGCTAATGTTTACGGATAAATCTGCCGGGCATGAGCCCAGCAGCCCTTTTTTCTTTTGCTCCGCTTTTCCAGTACACCGCGGGAACCTGTGGTCCTGTAAGTTTATTTCCTTATTAAAGCTGTATATATCTATATAATCTGTCTACATTCATTTGCGCCACCACAATCAGGCGTGAGTTCGCTCCAGTTGAGCCGGCTTTAGGTTCCATTAGATAGTTGTTGGTTGGCCACAAGACACAAGTGTAACTCTGACACTACTGGAATGTCTTACTGGTCCGGTCGTTGCTGTGGTTAATGGGATTCAGAGTTGGGTGGGACTGAACTTTCATAGCATGTTTTCTTACTGTGAGAAAGAGCCCTAAGGAAGAGGTTTTCAGGTCAGTACCAGCCTCATTTCTGCAACTGCTCTGACCATAGTGGATGGTGTCTTCAGCAGAAAGGTCTTACCGTTGTTTATGACAGGCCAGCAGAAGCAAGGGCCAAAGTGCATATTGTTTGGGGATCTCCTGCCGCCCCGCCCCCACCAGTCCAAAACCTCAGAGAAAGAAATCACTTGCATGACATGTATTTGTTTGCTTCTTTTTCCTTCCTTCCTTCCTTCCTTCCTTCCTTCCTTCCTTCCTTCCTTCCTTCCTTCCTTCCTTCCTTCCTTCCTTCCTTCCTTCCTTCCTTCCTTCCTTGTCTTTGGCTTCTCTGAAGAACATCAATCCACCATTAAAGCTACATCTGTTTCTCTGTATACCTATCTTCTGCATATCATGACTTGAATAAAAAAAGTCATGGGTATTTGAAAACGTGGTCTCCAGATAGTGGCTCTGTTTGGGGAAATTTAGGTGACACAGCCTTGCTGGAAGAAGTACGCCACTAAGGGTGGGCTTTGAGATCAAAACGCCCCGCCTTCTTCCAGTTTACTCTTTTTGCTCGTGGTTCAGATGTGAGCACTCAGTTTTCTGCTCCTGCCCCCATGCCTGCCACTTGCTGCCTTTCACCCCCTGGACCTGTGAGCCCTAATAAACGCTTCCTTCTGTAAGCAGGCTTAATTGTGGTGTTTTATCATGGCAGCAGAAAAAGATGCAAACCACCTGTTTGTGTCTTCTATGATTTCAGCCAATTTATTTCATCATTTGTAAGGTCATTCAGGTGTTCGTTCGTGTCCTCTTCAAACTTAATTCATTCTTTGATCATCTTTACAATTGTCCTTTTGAGTTCTGCGAACTGAAGTGAACATTTCCATAGGACTGGTAGTCTTGGGGAGGGTGGCAGGCTGTCTTAGTTTTTTATATTCTTTGTGGTTTGTGGGTGGGACTTGGGTGTGTGGATCTATTTCACTGGTTGGGTGTCTGATATGGGATTCTATCCTGCCAACGTTGAGTAGAAGTTTTGTTCTGTTTTTGCTCCTGCCAAAACTTGGTTAACTTTAGGTTAATAGGAGGAGTGATCAGGTCAGCCTTTCAGATACTCAGTGTTGAGTTTTTGCCGGAGAGACTAGATCATTCTGGTTCATGCTGGTATGTCAGGGCATTTTAGGGGTAGTGTCAGTTAGGGTGAAGTCCAAGAAATCCCCCAGTGTGGATCCTAGCTGGGCTTGGAAAGGTAGCAAAAGAGAAGGGACCAGGCTGACTCACCGAGTAGGAACATGAATGTGGCTTACAGCTTGATTTGTGCTGGGAGAGACTGCTGAACAAGAGGCCTGGGTCAAAGCCACCCAGAGTGTGTGAATGTGACCACCAGCTGGGCCTAGACCTGTAGCAGTAGTGGGGGTGAGGGCCCTGGATCAGTGTTCCCAGGAGAGTGAAGGTATAAGGCCCCTGGCTGGGTCTGGGCCAGAAGGGCGTGGTGTCAGGTGAGACTCTTGGGTGAGACTCAACAAGGAAGCATGCAGCACGTGGGTGCAGCTCCTCACTGGGACTGGGCATTTCATTCACTTCTTAAAACTGAAATTCCTTACCCTTAAGGCAAAAGAAAAAGACAGAGTGGAAAAGAATAGAAATCTAATGGAATGTTCCATACAGGACTTGGTGTTGCTGGATGCTTCTTGTTCATAGATAGTTAGAGGTCTGCTCATCTTTGATTTCTTTGCTTTCATCATGCAGCTAAGAAAGTCTTCTCTTGTCATTAAGAATCACTCAGGGTGATACAGCCAATTTTATCATTAATTTCAGCTTCATCTCTGGAACCAAGTCTTGTGGGAGAGGTCCAAAGACCAAGGCATAGAAACAATGAAGAGATTTGTTTAATTGGGGGATGGAGGGGTGGTGGGTTGGAGGGGTAGAGGGCAGGTAAATTTCACTACCAAAGTGTTAAGGGAGAAGGATGGGAATGGTGGTTACACATTGCCCCCTGGTGTTCATAGGTGCCTATTGCACCCAAGCTGCCTCCTAAACACCCCACAGTGTAGACTGCTTTATTTTTTTCAAGGTGTTTGAACTTACAAGCGTTCTTCCTAATAGTCAGTGACTCGGACCAGTCTCCTAGTTTACTAACGTTCTTTGACACTTGCTGGCCACACAGACCCAGAGAGGAAAAAAAAATCACAGGAAAAGGGAAATAAGTTCGACTTTTTTCATTGTATTCTCTACTTCCTGGCTTCTATTGCAGTATACCAGATTATCCACTTGAATTGTGGTGAAAAGCTCTAAAGATTCATATGCCATGGAAGTATTAATTAATTAATTTTATTTATTGTCAGGGGCTTTGCAGACATCACTGTCTGTCATGTGACCAGGAAGTGTGCAAGTCCCTTAGCCTGACTGTGCTCCGTAACAAGCACTCAGTGCTCAGAGGACCATCTAGACACCATCTATCTGATCCCTAGTGCTGGGAGTGGGGTGAACGCCTCAAGCTTTGGGAATGCACAGCCACTGTGCCAAAGCTTTGAGAGAAGCCAGCACTGGGGATGCTTTAGGGGAGGGGGGCTGGAAAAGCTGTTTCGTGAGGGTACTCTGAAGATTAATGGGACACCATAGGCAAAGTATTAAGAGCAGTGTTTGCACAAAAGCAGCAGCCAATGCTGAGCACGGGAACCCCAAAGGGCTCTGCTTAGGTCAGGGGACAGGATGGAGGAGCGAGTGGCATCCAGGTGAAGGACTAACCAGAGGAGATTTTGTGGAACTACAAATGCACACCACAGTTATAATTTGACATTTTCCTACAGCCCCGTGAAAGATGTTTTATAGGAGAGAATTAATCCCCTGTACCCACGCATTCTCAACCGTGCAATCAATGGGAATGATTGCTTACGAGTACTTTGGCGTTTTGCATTTACACCATGTCTCATCTCACCTTGTCATGGGTGGGCACAGCGTTCCCAGGATGAACTAATCACACAGTTAGGCCTGAGTTTTAAAGGCTCACCTTGGCATTGAAAGGGGACCAGTCTTAAGCCTGTGCTAACTGGAGGTGCAGCATATTGAGGCTGTTAGACGGGAAGGTCTTAAGTCTTTGGGTATCAAAAGGCCTTCTGAGACCACAGTTTCAAAATCAACTGGCTACGCTTTACACAAGACTCTATTTCTTGGCCCTATTCTGTCCCAATCTTAGAAGACCATGACTCTGTATTTTGAATAAGCCCAATCGAAGTTTATCATCTCTGCTGGCTGGTTTATGTCAACTACACACAAGGTAGAATCATCAGAGAGCAGGAAGCTTCAACTGAGAAAATGCCTCCATGAGATCTGGCTGTAGGACACTTTCTTGATTAGTGATGAATGGGAAGGACTCAGTCCATTGTGGTGGTTACAGTCCTAGGCAGGTGATCCTGGGTTTATACGAAAGCAGGCTGAGCAAGCCATGAGGAACGAGCCAGTAAGCAGTACTCCTCCATGGCTGCTGCATCAGCTCCTGCCTCCAGGTTTCTGCCCTGTGGTGGGGAAGCTTTGTTAACCAATCAAGAGGTGGGACAAAGTTAGGGTGTGGCTTTTGGAACCCAGAGAAAAATGGGCGCAAGGCCCAGGTGCTCTCTCTCTCTCTCTCTCTCTCTCTCTTTCCCTTGTCACATAGCTGAGCTTGTACTTCTCATTCCTATTTTGTGAGTTTTCCCATGTAGTAAATAAAAATATAGTTGTTTTATCCTTTAGCTAGCCTTGTTATTTCCCAAATAGAGCTAACTGCTACAGTTGGCACCCAGAATCTTGGTGCTCCAGGGGCTCTAGCCAGCCACCGTCAGGCTCCACGCCGTTCGTTTAGGTTTAAAATTTCTACGTAGTGACCATGAGTAGCCACTAGCTGTGGTCCTTCATATTTTCTCCTTAAATGTCTCAGAGAGCCTTGGTCACCTGCGACTGCACGGCTGGCTTCGGGGTCCAGTATGGGACACGGGTTTCCCTGCTTTCTTGCTCTCTTTGTGCTCATGCGTCCACAGACCAGTCAGGGACTTCCGCAGAGTGCACAGTCTGTGACTTGCACTAAATAATTGTTTTTAATCTGAGCATATCTTTCAGTATTTAATGCTAAAATCAGATTCAAACTGACCATGCAGCTGTAAGTGTGCCACACCACCTACTGGCAGGTAATGGTTATTGCACCTCTTCCAGCTCAAACTCAACCACAGGTAAGATTTATAATTTAAAATATAGATTATAAATTTAAAGTTTAAAAGGGCAAGATTATGGACAATTTAAGAATCCAGATGTTCAATAGACTTTTTACTTATATTGTGTACAATGTTATGCAAGGTTTATATGATTTTCCTCCTACATCCCTCTATTTGATTCTGGGGATTAGCTTTGTCCTTCAAATTTTCTCCTTAAAAATGTGGTTTGATAATAGGGTCAAGAATGAGACACTTTTAGAAATGATACAGTCTTTACAGACTGATAATGGCCAACTAAAAGGGAAATTCAGCACTCTGGAGAAAGATACAACCAATTTGACAACTAAAACCCAGTCAATGACAGATAGTGATGAGACATTGTCTGAGAAAATTCATATTGTTGAATGTATTTATCAGACTCTGTTGAAGGATTATAATAGATTGACCGATAGAATGTCTCTCCAGGAAGTTAGTATGCATGCTATAAAAATTATGTCCAAGGATGAGACGCTATCTTTACTGGACAGACTTCACACCTTGGAATCCTCAATGAGGGCATTAGAACAAAACACTGGATAGGAGATCAAGACTTTACAATAGGCAGTGGTAAAAAGATTTGAAAAGACTGAGAAATTTATCGAATTTTATGACCAGGGACAAGAGGTACAAAGACAAAAAGTAGCCTCATCAGTACATACAAAATTATGGGATAGTTTACCCAGAGTTTTACCTGCTTTTCCAGTGATATCATCAGAAAGAGCATCTGGCACCAAATACCCTAAGGTTGTCAAAGAATATACATGGGAGCACATATGTATGACTGATCTAAAGGAAATTAAACAAGCAATTATATCTTATGGAATACATCCATCCTTCATTAGGGAAATGGTCAAAACATGGGCTTCAAGCAACAAAGCAGTGCCACAAGATTTGATTCAGTTGCTTTGGAAGTGCTACTAGAGAGAGGAAGTGAAAATTTTAGAGCAACAGGCAAAAACAAAATGACTTGAGATTTCCCAAGATCAAATTCTGGGTGAGGGACTGTACTCTTATCCTCAGGATCAGGCTCTTTATGATGAACACACCTTGTCCCTATGTAGCACAGCAGCTTTAAATGTTTGGGACAGGATTCAGAAACTAGGAAAGGGAATTGAATCATGTATTTGGGTCAAACAGTGTCAGAGAGAACCCTTTAGTGACTTTTTTTTTTTCAAAGATTAACTAAAGATGTACAGATAGGGCTAACTGACCCAGAAGCTAGACGTGTACTAATTGAAACTTTGGCTTTTGAGAATGCCAACTTAGATTGCAAAAATATCCTTGGGCTTTTAAAGGTCAGATCATCACCAATGGATGAATGGATCTTGCATACAGTGAATGTTGAGACACTTGACTATAGTTTGGGTAGGAGAAGCAATTTCCAATGGTATGAGGATACATCAAAATACCAAATGTTTTATTTGTGGTAAAATAGAATATCTGAGAAGAAATTCCTAGGAATAATGTCTCCTCTGGAAATGGCAAGAATAGGAAGACTCAGCCTTCAGGTATATGTAGGAGGTGTGGCAAAGGCCAACCTTGAACCAATGAATGAAGGACAACAAAAGACAAACAAGGCAAACCAATACCATTGGGAAACTCCTTGGGGGGGGCCTCTCACAGACCCCCGTTGTAGTAGGAGCTGCGGGCTGTGTTCCTGCTACCTGGCCCTCGGCCGCCTAGCTAGCTTATGCCCAGAAATAACAACACACAAACTGTATTCTTGTAAACACTGCTTGGCCCATTAGCTCTAGCCCTTACTGGCTAATTCTCATATCCCGATCAACCCATCTCTAATAATCTGTGTAGCATCAGTCTTACCAGGAAAGATTCAGCATGTCTGACCTGGCAGCTTGCTTCATTGTGTCTGTCCTGGAGAGCAGCGGCATGGCCTCTGTCTGAGGTGTCTTACCTCACTTCCTCTTCCTCCCAGCATTCTGTTCTGTTTACTCCACCCACCTATGTTCTAACCTCTAAGGGCCAAGCAGTTTCTTTATTAATTAACCAATGACCTTCCTCCATCACCCCATGATGAACATGGTCCAATCATTCCAGTTACTATGGAGAACGGTCTCTCCAGGAAAATTAAAAAATCCAGTGCTTACTGTAAAAACCATACTGGTCTAGATGTTGGAATAGATGTGGAAGATGAATCAAAAACTCCAGTAGGACATAGGAAACATATATTCTGGTTGACTTCTATAAATGACTGAAGACCAAAGCTAAGAGTGTATATAAATGGCATTTTTATTGAAGGCTTACAAGACACTGGTGTAGAAGTATCATTACCCCAGAATCTTGGCATCTCAGTTCCTAGGAATTGGAACCCTATCTCAAGTGAAACAAAGCATGATATGAGTTGAATGCATAGGACTAGAAGGACAGAGAGGAAGGCTGAGGCCATATGTAGCTAATATTGCAGTGAATTTGTGAGGTCATGACCTATTGCAGCAATGGAATACCAAAATTAACATTTCTGCAGTACCAAAAACTTATGTTTCTTGGGAAGATATTATAGACAAAGGTCACTAGCCATTCAGGCTGTACAAGAACACAAACGTTCAGAAGTAATAAATGCCTTTAAAAATGGTTAACTGTGAAACCAATATGGGTTAAATAGTGGCCCCTAACAGAAAAAAAGCTGCAGGCTTTAGAACAGCTGGTACAAGAGCAACTAGATGCTCACCATATTGAAGAATCTACCAGTCTTTGGAATTCTCCTGCATTTGTTGTTAAAAAGAAATCTGGAAAGTGGAAAATGGTGACAGATCTTAGAGCTATCAACAAGGTTATTCAACCTATGGGCCCTCTACTATCTGGAATTCCTCTGCCTTCTCTGTTACCAAAGGGATGGCCTCTCATAGTTATTGATTTAAAGGATTGTTTCTTCACTATATCTTTGCAAGAAAATGATAGAGAAAAATTTGCCTTCACAGTGCCTACTTATAATAATTCTCAGCCTACTAGGAGATATCAATGGACCGTCCTCCCACAGGGAATGCTCAATAGCTCCGTCCTGTGTCAATAGTTTGCCAGTCAGCCACTGGAAAAAATATACTAGCAATTTCCTAAGCCTATAATCTACCATTACGTGGATGACATTTTGTTATCTGATTTAAATGCAGATACTTTAGAAAGATTGTTTGAAGAAGTAAAGAAAGTTTTGCCTAAATGGGGATTATAAATTGCTCCTGAAAAGATTTAAAGAGGAGATTCTGTTAATTACCTAGGTTACAGAATAGGTTTACTGATAATTAGAACACAAAAGGCACAAATTA